>NW_009953098.1:5891339-5898180 GCF_000747805.2 Chaetura pelagica | reverse complement strand
GCTGAAGCCACATTTGTCCGATTGCTGTAAGATGTTGCATTGAATATTAAAATAAAATTAAATAAACCTCCAACTAGAAGCATCCCCAAACTTGCATTTCCTCCCAGCCAAAGACACTGTTTAATTGAACTGCAGGAAGTTTTCTGCAAATGTTGCAGGCAACACAGCTCCTCTGTGACCCTGGCCCCCACAGACTTTTTATGCAACTCCTTGGGGATGTGTGCTCTTTTGTACCATCTGGTTGAGGCTCCAGAGAGGAACTAAACAAGAACTGTTTGGTCCTGAGACTTACCTAGCTCCTTTAGGGAGCACATTAGAAAAAATCAGAAACCCTACGCCAAGATTAAACAGAAAAAGAGGAAAATATGGGTGGGTGAATTAGGATACATATGCTTGAAAATATTGTAACTTTCCTGATTTAAAAAGGAATAATAATTGTTGTTAATGACACAAAATCCACACGCCAAAACAAAATATGTGAAATGTCCCTTGATGTCACATAACCAAATTGACAACTGGTCACCTTAGTAGCCTTATTTTGAGAGTATTTGTGCAACTTCACTTCTCATTCCTACTAGTTGGATTTATAGGCACTGAGTCATTCAAATAATGAAGTCAGATATATAATATACTTTTATCACTAGTATTACAAGGCTGTAGACTGATTTGTGAAGCTGAACAAATAAAATGAAAGCCATATCTATGCAAAACTCTGCAAACTAGTCTCCCAGTACTTATCTACAGCACTTCACAAATATTTTGAGATACTAGAGTGGAAGACATACCATTATTATTAAAATACTTGGATAAATAATAGTGAGAAATGTACTAAGACCTTTATGCAAAGTGATTATCTCCATGACGTTGTCCAGCACTGAAACCAGGTGGGACTTGTACTGTAGCACTGCACCAACCAGAAAGGCAGCACAGGCCTGGCCCTTCTGCACAGGTGTGGTTTACATGCAATTACTGTCTTCTGACTTTAAGGCATAAATCCCTGCATCAGTGGAACTTCCTGTGGCTTAACAGACTGATGGATCTTGAGCTTTTTAATGAGTTTATTGCTCTTAAGCACAGTTTAGGGCTGCATCAGCACAGATCCATTTTCTTTTAACAGGGAAACAGTGTATCCAGCCAAACAAACAATGGCCGAGGTTTAAAGTTTGTCTTATTTTGCTCAGATACTATTGGAAATACAGAGGAGGAAGAAAAAGCAAGGAAGCTCTCTCCTTCATCACTGATTCATGTCACTGATCTGTACACAAAGTGCTAAATTTAGACACACACACACATCTCCTTGTCTGTGTTACACTCATTACTCTCCCCATTCAAATAAAGAAAAAAATACATAACAGAATAGTGTTACATATATGTAATATCGTGGGCCAATGCCAGGGGGGCTATTGTTTAGACTTCTGTGAGGAAGAAGAAGAACCATTTCCCACATGTCACCAAAATACAGTAAAAATTTCAATAGCTGCAAGGAACAGCTTCTGTTGCTGACTTCAGCATGAACCAAAGATTATCAACAGATTCAGCAGAGCCAGGATGAAAGTTTGACTAGATGACAATATTCCAAACAACATGGTAATATTTTCCTAAGCAAATTTATTTACGTATTAATTTACTCTTCTTCTTATCTACAGGAATAACCTGTGGGTTTCACTGAATCCAGCTTTCAAAGGACGTGATGGTAGACCAAGTCTTAGTGCTTTAGCAGGTCACTGCTTTTCTCCATCAGCAGCACTGCTGAGAGCAGCCCAGGCTGCCAACTGCAGGGCCAGCAAGTGGCTAGAAGTGAATGAGAAATCTTATTGTCTACTGCCTATTTCCCACGTACCAAAATTGATCCCAGATGTTCGTAACAAAAATCTGTGATTTGGGATTTAGCTCTTGCTGTCTCATAGAAGAGAAAATAATTCAAATATTTAGTGGCCTCTGACAATAGCAACACCCCAACACACAGGCGTTATTGCAAATTACTTGGAAAAAGTCAATTATCTTTCTAGTGAAATAACAAAAAAGCACTTACTGGCTATTTTCCTTTAAGGAAACAACTGTTCCTACTTGCAGAAAGACCGAATTATTGTAATTTCAAAGTTCTATTGGAAGGTCAGATTTGAGAATTTAAAGTGTTATCTTGCAGAGGCTCTCTCAGATAACAAAATAACCCTTCCTAATCAAATGCTATTGAAATCTACAAACACAATCAGCTTCAGGTCCCACCAAGAATTCCAGAAACACTTAAATATCTGCTTTATGTTCCCACCATAAAGAAGACATCGTCTCTTAAAAGCACCAAAGCTTGGTTAAGAGAAAATGAAGCAAAACATTCAGATGAAACCTGTCTCATTTTTTCCAAAGTGTCAGTTCAGTAGCTAATACTCACAGAGAGTTATTTCCCTCTTCAAGCAGTAACTGTTAGACAGGAAAAAAAATCAGCTATGATACGGAATGGCCTCCAAAAGCGTAGCAAAAACTGACCAACAGTCACTCAGATATTCTGAGTACTGAAAAACACCAATTATGTGACACTGAAGATAAGTCATATCTCTATACATTCAGACAGATTTTAGTGGAGGTGCCAGCTGCAATATCCAGTATGCAAGACTTTGGACAGTGAAATTTCTATCCTGGGGGAATTTCAAGATGCAAAGTTTGGAGGGGTCCAAAATGGAATGACCATAAGTAATAAAAAAGTTCAAAAGCGCAAGTCAGTAATATTGCCCAAAGCTGAGGTAGAGAGGGCAGAACCAGGGCAAGGCTACACTTCACTCCTTAAAGAGTATTTATTCATAGGTGACTTTGTTACTCCTGTAAATCCATATGATGGTCATATGCCAGTCCCAGCTTGTCACTATTTCTTTCTCTCATGAATTATTTGGTTTTATGCTAAGCGTTGCTGCCAGCACCAAGGATATTAATGGTGTAGTTAATACATATGGAAGAGAGAATTCAGGCAAAGAAGAAAGTTTTACTGGTCTGTTTCCAGTTTATCACATTATCAAGCTGTTAAAGGTTGCCCTGAGCAGCAGATACTCTAATCCTAATTTAATTGGTATAGCCACTGTTGCTTGACTTCTTCAGCTCACACCACTTATATGATAAAAATAAGATTAAATAAATACAAATAAAGGAAAAAAATACTGAACTCTATAGAGGATGCCCAACTAGGAGTTGAAGAGAGAATGAAGAGGAAGAAATTATATTAGGAATATACATGGGTTTAGTAAAGGACAAAAGCAGCAACAACAACCGTGGTAACAGGCCCTGGGGAGAGGGAAGAAAGGGTTTTCTTTGAGGCAAGCCTGGATTGCAAGGGAGTCACAACTGAGTGAAATCACTATTTTTAGTGAATCTCAAGTTTTGTACAATCAAAAGTTGGTCAGACATGGTCAAAAAAGGAACCAATATCTCTAAGGCTCCTAGCCTCAATGCTTAGGTTAAAGCAGTGTCCTGGAGGTGTGAAACACTGTGAAACCCATATTTCTAGACTGATACTCAAAATCTGGAAGAAAGTATTTTAAATGCTATGTAAGAAGAGAGCAATAAATTGATGCCACAGCCAGTTGATTCATAGGAAAAGCACTAAGCTGAGGAAACTGTAATCAGTATAATTAACTGAAAGCCTAATTAGCACGTTTCCTGAATAACAAGGCCAGTTAGCAACAGCAGTCTAAGACATAAGATAACTCCTCACATGAGAGTGTTTACTGCTCACTGCTGCAAGCATGACCACATGGCATATGGGGAAAAGCCCACAGAAAGGGCTTAGGGGAGCAACAGCTTCTCTCCCAACATTCCTATTAGCTAGTCAGCAGCTCCTGAGCAACCCTGTTATGAAGCAAGACTGCACTGCAACATACGTGTCCTGGTTTGAGCCAGGATGAAGCCAATTTTTCTTTTTACTGATTTTTTTTTCCTTCAGCAAGCTTTCTTGTAACTAGCAACAGTGTGTTCTGCTAGGCTGATAAGACAGTGGAATGTTTTTCTAACTACTGAGGCTTCAAGGCCGCACCTGCACTCTGCCGGCTCAGACACTATGGGGAGATCTGTGACCCCCCCCCCGTAGGAGGCTGAGTTAGACAGACAGCAAAATTGGCCAAAGATATTTGCTCCGGCTGCTGTGCCGGACATGCTAGAACTTCAGTATGAGCTGGAGTCAAAAGAAGCTAAGTGGTATGCCACTATTGACATTGCTCATTCCTATAGCACCAGAGTCTGCCCTGAAATGCTCTGAATACACAGGCACATGCTGCACAAACAGGAGCAGAATCTGGGTTTGCACTTTGCTGGGTTTAGCATTTCTACATGCTGTTGCTCAGGTGCTAAATAAAATCTCCAAGCCAGTGGGAGTTGAGCTGGGTGCACAGCTCAGGGCAGTGGCAGGACACTGCTCCCTGCCTGCCCCTGCTCAGGGCCTGGAGGAGGCATTTGCAGTCACTTGAAGGACAAAAAATAACAGCACAAGCAATTGAGCTGACAGCAAAGTGTTGATACACAAAGGCAGGTGCTGAAGCACTTCAAATAACATGATAGCTTGGGTTAGAAGGTGCTCTTTAACATGGAACTTCAGACGACTTCCCTCCAAAGGAGCCTATTAACTGCCACCTTAATTTGTAAGTGGGAACTTGTGTTACCTCAGCATTATTCCCTGATAGCACAGGAATAACAGTCAAAACACAAGGTCCCACCACCCTTCTCAGCCGTGACATCAGACTCTGATTACTGGGGGCAGTTGGGTGCTGGGAGCTGATACCTGCAGCCTCTCAGGGAGGCAAAGCCCCTGCATCCATATCTCCTCCTGTGCTCCGTTACCTGAAGGTCTGTGAGAAGCCCTCTACCTTGGGCTGGGCCAGGCCATGCCCACCTCTGCCTCCTCCCTGGCCAGGAGGAGCCAAGGCCCTCCACACCTACCTCCACATCTGCATTCACCTCCATATACACCTCCTGGCACAGGGGGCACAAGCAGAGCCTTTCCAAACTATTCCCAGGCTCGTCGTTCCCTGATGTGGGACACAAAGATGATCAGAGGCTGGAGCACCTATGAAGACAGGCTGAGAGAGTTGGGCTGTTCAGCTTGGAGAAGAGAAGGCTCCAGGGAGACCTTAGAGCAGCTTCCAGTGCCTGAAGGGGCTCCAGGAAAGCTGGGGAGGGACATCTGGTTTTCCTTGCTGTGCACCCGTGACGCTGCCCTGTCCTTCCCCTCCTGCCCTCAGCTTGTGCCATTAATGGGTTTTCCCACTCCTCCCAGAAGCACATGCCCAGATCTGATCTGTCTTCTGCTGTTGTTCTGCCCCATCTGGTGCCATCTGTCCCAGCCCTTTCTTCAGCTCTAGTCTCACCATCCCCCTCCAAGACTGCTGAACACTCTTCACAGTCACTGCATAAAGCTTCTCCCCTGAGCCCACAAACAGGCTGCCATCTTCAGCTGAGCGCTCCTATCCAGACAGCATCTAATTCTTGCCCAATTTTTTTTGTCTTGAATAATCTACATTACAGCTCTTCACATCCACCCACACAGGTAAGACCATCAGCAGGGTTCTCATCTTGTTCATTGCAACATTCCTCTTGGGACCCTGCAAACTCAACCTATTAAAAACCTGCAGCAAGGTCCATTTTTTCCAGTTCTCCCCTCCATCACCTCTCCCTGGCAGTGCTCCTCTCTAGCATGAGCATCAGTGGAGCAGAGCTGAACTTTCAAGACTTTCACAAACCCTCCACGCCCTCCCCCAGATAAGCAGTACTGGAAAATCATCTTCTGCCAATCTGTATTAAATATTGTATCTATAAATCAATCAAAATTAATACGAATAACAAGAAACAAATGTGAAACCTGCAAAGTTGTACTCCAAGATGCCACAGAAGGTGACAAGTGGGCTGAGGAGGCTCCAGAAGCTTGCAAGTAGCTCCTCCTTGTGCTGTGGGGTGACAGCCCCATTTCTGTCCCCAGAGGACCTGGCATGGCTGTGGGGCAGAGCTCTGCAGCCACGGTGTCCAGCCATCACTTACCACCTCACACAGACATGAGATGTGTGTGTGTCCTGGTACCTTTGGATGATTAACCAGGTCAAAACTGAAACGACGTTGAGATTTGGCTCCACTGAACTTCCCTGAGGTCCATGGAGCTGCCCTGTCCATAAGGAACCCCCTTTGGGTCAACAAACCCAGAGCTGGATGGTGAGTTGTGAGGTGGGGACAGGTTGCTCAGAGTCAAGTCAGTTCAGTTTGGGTTCCCCCATGGCATTTTACAAAGCAGTGCTGCAGACAGGGACACCCGGGCTTTGTTCCCTTCATCAGATGCCCTGGAGCATCTCCCAGCTCCCGATTCAAATCAAATGACAGCTTGGATGCCTTTTCAAAACTTTTCTCTAGTTTTTGATCTTTAGACACTTAGCAGAGGACATCACAAATTATTAAAAAGTGAATTACATTTCCTCATGTCCTTTTATTAGACTGCTCACCAGAGCCAAACTTTCAGAGTCCAAAAAAATGTAGTGACTGAAAGAGGATGGGTTATTATGCAGCAACAGGGATCTTGTCATTGATGACAGTTTAAAGGCAGTGAGTGTGTATACAGGTAATCTCTAGACATAGACAAGTAACCCAGACAACAGCAACAGCATCTTTAATTAGGGGATGAGATAGATGATGAATTAAACTTAAAGCAGAAAGTAGTTGTCCTGGTTTGAGCAAGGATGAAGCCAATTTTTCTTTTTACTGATTTTTTTTTCCTTCAGCAAGCTTTCTTGTAACTAGCAACAGTGTGTTCTGCTAGGCTGATAAGACAGTGGAATGTTTTTCTAACTACTGAGGCTTCAAGACTGCACCTGTACTCTGC
>NW_009953098.1:5857732-5891184 GCF_000747805.2 Chaetura pelagica | reverse complement strand
CCCTTCTCTTCCGTCCATGGCCGGCGTCCAGGGAGGACTCTGTTCATCCATCACCGTCGATCCTCAGGCTTGATCTCTTGTGACCCCCATAACTCTCTGCTTTCTCCAGCAGCAGCTTTGGGATTCCTCGGGACTCTTCCCAGTTCAGGGAAGTGCTGTGGGAGTTGCTGAGGGTGGGGGGTGGTGAGAGGCTTTTGCCTACACCTGAATCTATCTGTATATAATTGTATATATTTTCTTGTATGATTCATTAGTGTTTTAATTAAAGCTGTGTAGTTTAGTTTTCAATCCAGCCAAGTCTCTCTCTTTTTCTCTCTCTCCTTCCCTACCTGGGTTGGGGGAAGGGGGGATCGAGAGCATTGTTGTCGGACCTGAGTCAAACTGTGACAATACGGTATCCAAAGCTCAGAAGAAAACAATACCACCTTCCCAAGAGAGTGGAGCACTGCCCTCACCTACAGCCATACAGGGCTGCTCATCTGCAGCAGTGGGCTGCAACCAGATGCCAGTGCCAGGGTCAAAACGTAGCCCATGAAGTGAAATATAAGATCACATACACACAGCATGTGCATTGCCTTCTTACAGTGCTCTCCCTGTACCCTCTATTACACCGATGAGGCACAGCGTGCCACATTTGTCTCTGTAGGTGTTAAAAGACTAATTACATCAATATGTTACATTAATATGGTTTATGGTGGAAGGAGACTAATAGATGAGAAGTAGTGATGTGCACTTTGAGAAATCAATTGCTGGGAATTACATTCTTATTTTCAGTCTAGTAGCAATTTTATTTAATTTTAAGAAGATTTGGGGATTAATGGAAAAGCAAAGATCTGCTCCTTCAGTGAAAGGCAAAGGATGTACATCCCTGACCAGCAAAGCTGAAATGAGCTGAAGCATTTATTACTAGAATATCAGCCGAAATGGACAGGCAAACATAATTCTGGAATTTGGAATGCAGGATTTTGGTCCCAAAACCATACTATAAATCAATGACTGATTACAATATAATCCAGTCTTCAATTTCCCAGGAACTGCCAAACTGACAACAGGATATGATCATGCTAAAAACTTTAAATTGGTTTTATCTCTCTCTGACAGCATAAATGTTCATTTGATATTTATATGATTTTCTCAAGACAGTTGAAAAACAACTACAATAACAGAAGCCACATTCACAGATAGAACAAAAAATTCACTGTTTTCATACATACCAGAAGTCTCCAGAACTTGATCTGTTTGCTAGCCCCTGATGACAAAATGACAGAAGGGAACACTTGTGACAAACTAACAAAAGCATAAAATTAAGAAGTGTCACCTGAATGAAAATCAGATTAGACCTAAATTTTGATGGTTCAGAGTTCCTTTCTCTTACATATCATGGCCTTGTAAAAATTTTTATTACAACCTTACAGGAATCAGTCACTGTATCATACATTTATGTAGTCAAGGGTATTGGAAAATGAGTGACAAAGGGACATATTCACAAAATTCACTGGCTTGCTACTGAAGTCAATCCTCAAACACTGATTCAACCACATGCATTGAAAGATTTCACAATTCCTGCCACTCAATGCTACTTATTGCCTAGCAATGGAATGAAACCACCCACACTTAGGAAAGGTTATGTTTAATATTTTGGATTATGCCCAACCAGTCAGAAATCATTAACTCATTTGTTCATGAATACTTGTCTGCTCTGAGCTCTATTTTAAACTTGTCTGCATTAGGATATATTTTTAGTTCTGTTTTATTTCTGTGAGAGTGTAAGAAGCAGAACATTTTATCTTCAGTTCATAAAGGAGATATAAATCATCCCATTCTAAGAAGGTGGAGCAATTTTAGCTCCAGTTCTTTCTCAATCAATTTGATCTAGCCTGAGAAAGAGGCTTCATCCTGCTCCTAAGCTGGATCTCCTTATCACCTCAGAGAATCATAAGTGTTCAGCAATTTGTTTGCACTAGGAGAAATAAGGTGGATTTTTCTACCTACTCGAATTATTGCTCTGCTGTAGGAAAAAGGGAGCACTAATAGAAAAAGGCAGGAGCTGCATTATGGTGGAATAACCCACTCACAAAGAGATTGGCTCTACTCACCCCTGACCCAGGTTGCTGTGCCAGACCACATGGGCTCTGCTTTGCTCATGTTCTTACGCACAGGCACTGCCACAAGTGTCTAAGTAGCACAAGGAAATTACTCAGGGCCCTCAAGATAGAGCTCCTTGCTGAACTTGGAGCTGGAGGGTTTGGGCCTGGCCAAACTATATCAATCATGGTAATTTCACTAGAAAATATCACTCTCCATTGACTGTGACGGGAATAACCAATCCAGCCTTTGGAAATGCACAGTGCTTTCAAAATTAGGCCAGTCAATGCTTTGACTTATTGCCATCACCAACATCTTATGGCAGCCAGTGCCTGCCTCATAAATAACATCTGAAATTTACATTTGTTTCTATTTTGACATTCATTGCACTTAAGTATGCTGATTATCAGAATAACTTTTTTTTTTTTCACATGAAAGAAGGCAAAGAATATTGAGATTTGTGGGAAGAAAATACTTCGGAAAGAGCAAGAACCATTTGGTAGAATGCAGGATTAAAAAAAAAATAAAATAACTGGAGTAGAGGGCTCCCTTTATATAATTATAAAATCATTGTTGGTATGACTGATTTAATTTGAATAGCATTCCCTGGGGAAATATACTGTGCTATCAACTTGAAATTATTATGATTATTTGGCCTTTAGCAATAGTGGGATAAAGTCAGCAGCAGGGCTGGATGGCAGTATGCCCACAGCTACACCTAATGAAATGAAGCACATCTGTGGCTCTGACAGGAGGAAATACCAGGGAACGAGCTAATCTCAGAGCAACTCATTCCATGCCTGATGCCAGTAGGGTCTCCAAGCATCCACAGGCTATACCCCAAGGTCCTTACTCAGCTTTTACTCAGGATTGAGGGAATTTTGATCACAGACTGGAAAACAGGAGGGGCAGATGTTATGTTTAAAACATTAATATATAGGGGAGGCTGACTCATTGCCTTGTTCAATCTGGCAGGAGATGCTGAAAGGGGTCTTCTGTGAGCCTGGATGGCAAGAGCATGAGGTGACCCTCAGTAAATAATTTCTCCTTACAGAGAAGGCCAAATATGAAAACTGATACTTTTATGATAAGTTAAATTAAGTAGAACTTCACCAAGGTGGCAATAGCTGCTTTATTTTAACCTGTTGTAAGATCAGCAGACTGATTTCATGCCCTGCAATATTTGTGTGGGAAGCATTAGCAGTATCTTGCTCTGACATAAAATAGGGGAACAGCCCAGAGAGCTGTTCTTGGAGGACTATTGCTCCACTGAACAAATCCTTGGTGGCAATTTAAATACGGTTTTTAAAGTTGCATCGACAGGTTGTACAATGTTTCTGTGCTGCTCTTTAACATTCCCGTGAGCAGATGAAAAGGCAAACCTCTGCCCTTTTGCTGGCATCTATTGTGGGAGATCCAAGCAGGTGCTTAGAAGGAAAGCGCCAGTGTGTAGCCAAACGGTCATTTGAGACAAAGCAGCAACCTGCTTGAGGTCATAAATGGAAGGAAAAAGCCTGATAAAAGAAAAAAAAAAGGAAAAAAGATCCCTAAATGTATGCTGTGCAGGAAGAACACAGTTTGTCATCCCTCTTTCTAGAGACTAAGCTAGACTTTGCTTTCACAATTCATCTGGCCTCTGAGAATACAGCTGCCTGTCCAGAGGCCCCAAACCAGCTCTGCCCTTGATTTTGGTAATGGTAGCAATTTGGAGGCAGCACAGCTTCCCTGTTGACTGCTGGCTCTATAAAATGCCAGCTCCTTGGAGGAAAAGGTAATAATGCCAGAAAAAGTAAATGGCTTGTTTTCCATGTAATAGCAGAATATTGCTCTGACCACAGTAAGCAGTTTTACGTCCTTCCACACAAGGCAAAAGCAGCCTGTGGAGAAATAATCCCCTCTGTCACAGGATAAAAGGTATACCTAGTCTAAGAATTACCTAAGATTTCCTGGAAACTTTATCCTAGGAAACAAAACAATGTATTCAACTTGTGCTGGACCTGTGCAGCATCCAGTTTCCCTAGGGCTCTTAGGAAGCATCCAGACCCAATACAACAGATTTGTTCAGCTTTTTTATTTTCAGAAATCTGGTTCCCAGTCCTCGCCTCCTGGAATGAGGCGCCTCTAAGAGAGACAATGCAAAACACAAAACATAATTGGGATGGGTAGAGCAATCCGATTAAAATGAGAAATCTGCTTGGAGCAGGAACAAAAACCAAGAAATGAAGGAAATTATAAAAAAAAAGTGAAAATCTAAATAATTCTTAAAAAATCACTTTGATTTTTCTGTAATCTCCTGATTCCCATGACACCAAAACAACAAAAGCAGCTATTGCAGTATTTTCCTGGCTAGAGAGGAAGAAATACGATGTAATATTAATAATCACAATTTTGCTAACTTGACAGAGTCCCATAAATGTTTCTGTGAACACACAAAAACACCAGATAAAATATACCATCTGTCCTCAAGATCTGCAGAAGCTGGTGCCAGCAAGACAGAAACAGAACCAGTTCAGGCAAGGGTGGGTGTATAGTTCTCATTTGCAAGGAAACTACTGCAGAGAAGACTGAAAAATGAATGTTTTATTGGAGGTAATGAGAAGCATGAAGAAGCAAGTACTACTTTTCTGGAAGATGAGAAATATGAAGGAAGAAGATGGTGAAGGATTAAGTAGGGAGGATAAGAATTTCTACAGGAAAGTGCTTATCTATAGGAAATATAACAGACATAACTTACCATTAAATCTGTTAAAGTAAAAACTACAGAACTAATGAAATCCCTCCAAGCCTGACATTTTAAACCTCTGGGCCTCAGGCTGCCCATTGTGCAAATGCAGCTGAGGCAACAGCCCCCGGTTTCTGCATGCTCAGTGCAAAACGTGTCCCTTGACTCTACCAAGGACATAACCATCGTTCCCAGAGGGGTACAACGTGCACTTTGCAACACAAGCACAACAGCATGGCATGACTTCACCTACTTTAGAAACAAGAAAGTGGTATTGAAATGTGGGGTGAAAAGCTTAGCAGCACCCTTTATTCTTCAGACAAAGTTGCTGCTGTATTTTGTCAACTAGTCAAGTTGGCGTGCTTTGGCTGTGGCTGTTTGCACAAATTCCACAGGCTAAAAAGATGGAAAATAAACTGCTGGTTCTCTAAAACCCCCTTCTGAAGAGGGTATATCAGCTACACTCCTACATACAGATAACACTGCTACCCAGGATAACACCATGCTGCCTTCAGGTGAATTTGCCTGACCCAACGTTGCCATATGAATCAAAGCTCCAAAGGATCTTTTGAGTAAGATCCTCTTTGCTACAGAGGCATTCTGAAAGACTTTTAGTTGAAAAATCAGCTGCCCTTGTTTAGAGTTAATGTAATATTAGACTAGTTTATGTATCTATAGACTGATCTATTTAACTTGATGTAGTACCATTTCTTCTAAACTTAATTTTCAAAAATTCCTCTCAAATGATTTTTTTTTTTTCCTAAGGAAGTAGTAATGTTGTCATGGAAAAAAAATGTGGCTAACTTTTTATAAACTGTTTTCAATTGAAAATTTAAGAACATATTTGTAAAGGCTTACATACTTAGGAGGCAAAAGCTTGGCTAAAATATAAAATCCTTTTAAGCAGCTCAGCTTTCATAGCATGCTATAAATTCATGAAGAAAGGAATACAGGAGGATTGTAAAATTTCATGCCTGACGCTTGCATGTTATCTTTGGGAATCCAGCCTGAATAGGGTAGGCATAAAAGGAAAATATAAGCTTGCATAGCTCCAACATGGTATTGTATTTCAGAAACTCTGGAATGTAGCAAGCAAGGTCTCTCAGCATTTGACATGTCCATCTTAATAAAAGTTATTTATTTCATATGTTATCTTGGAAGCTGAAGGATGCAATATGGTATTAAGAATTAATTAAATAATACAGATAAAGCTGCTCAGTAAACTTTCATATGCATGGTTCCATGCAGATATAGCAAACTGAAATTATAATTATGATTTAGCATGTCTATTTATAGAACAAAAGTGAAGCAGATTCTTTGTGTTTAAATGTGAAGGCTGGAGTGAGTACATGGTGATTAGTTGCTAGTGAAAGAAGATACAACTCATTACAAAGCTGAGTCCTTTTTCAGTTTAAAATTCTATGCATGTTACAAGAAAAGTGAAATTGTAAAACGAAAGGACAGAAGCTACAATGTAGGAAGCAAAGAAAAAAGTCACTGGGATGTGTTTTTGTTAAAGAAATAAATGAAAGGACTGACTAGATTAAAAATCTGCAGAGACAAGACAAAATATCAGAAATTCTGTTTTCTCCTTAAATTAACTACTTGCAATACAAATATGAGCCACATTTTTTTTGCAAAGCATTCCAATAACTACCATTATTTCACAACTGTGCATGCAATGCTATGGGAAGTCAACATTTTACTGTTGATAATTAAAGATAGTTAAATGAGCATAGTTATTTTGAGAGTAACATTTATTCTGAAAGAGAGGGGTAAATAAATTTAATTCTCAATTTCCTTAAATCCCTTATAATATTAATAATAATCAGATAAAGTTAAATGTTTTAATGGCTTGATTTACATTTCAAAACTTCAAAATTGTACCTTTTTTGATCTGATATCAGGATTAGCTCTTTGAAATATCCCTAGAGAAAGCCTGTAGGCAGTGTTTTGGTTTTGTTAGTATGGAACCTTCATATCCAATTTTCTATAGAACAGTCAGGAAAAGATGTGGCAAAAATATTTCAGGCTATTTCAGAAAAGGTAGCTCAGGCTGCTTTCTACTTTTCTTTTAATTGATTCACAAAGAGCTATAGAATGCCACATAAAACTCCCTACTGCAACTTGTTCACAGCATCTCAACTGCACTGCACTACTTTGAATCTTTTTTCCAAGAAGAGAGATGCTGCTAGGCTTACTTAAAGTGCTAATCATTCTCTCTGCTCTTTGACAATTCATGGCTTGTGTTCAGAGAAGTTCTCTCCTCTGAATATGAGTGGTTTTTGCATAGCACAGAAGTTCCATTTGAATTTGTTGCCTCTTACTCACAAACTTGATATGAAAATCAGTGATGAGCAAGAATTAACTAAAGTGCTGTTCAGATACTCAAGTCATTTTTATGTGCAGATGATAATAAGGATGCTTTTAATATGAAATGTCAGGTGGGAAAGGAAAGGTGGGCAGACCAAGCTATCCCTGATTGTTTAGTACTTCCTAACAGAAAAAAGTAGCTCTCCAGTTAGATATAATGCAAAGAAAACACCCACAGTGTGGCTATAAAGTGATGCATCAACAGCAATTTTGTCATTTAGATGCTAAATGCAACCAAGAATTGAAACTCACTGTTAATATTCTTTGCTTTAGTGAGCTGACCTTCTGCATATTGGTGATACAGTTCAGACATGGAAAAAAGATGCATGGAAATTGAGTCAGTCAACGCTGCTGGAACGAGGAAGGTTTTGCTGACTCCAAACTACAGACATTGACAAGAAACAGCAATGGGAAATTTGTTCCAGCCTTTCATCTAACCATGAAGCAGCTGCATTTAAGAACATTACGATAAGGTGAAAGCAAAATAAGAGGCATTACATAAAATGCAAATAAAACAGAAAACCAGAGATATGATGGATAAAAATATGCAAAATGTGACCCTGAAGATTTTTCCAAAGTCGTCCTTTGGACATATCATATAGGTAGAGTGGCTTGATTTTTCATATTTCTCTGATGGTTTTCCAGGCTAGCAACCGTTTTTCAGCATGTGAAGTTGTATCATCTTAACACACCAGCATAAATACTGTTCCTTCCTGTACAATGATACTGCATTGCAGAATGAACAAAACCAAGACCTTTTGTTTATCTTCTTCCAAAAAATAATCATCAGGAAAACTAGACTTTTTTTTCATATAATTTTCAGTATTTTTTTTTCTCATTATCTGAGAGACTCAATAAACTCAGCAGTGGCCATTTAAATGACATTTAGGTCATTTATATAATGATAGCCATTAACAGCAATACACTTGACCTAAAAATCTGAACGCTGAAACTGATGTTTCCTTGCTTTTCTCTTCTCAGTACCTTCCTTTCTCAAGAGAAGTTACAAGGTTAAACACACACAAAAATTAATCAAATAATAATAAAAATTGTAACTTTCAGATAGCTCAGCATTCCAAACTGGTGTGACACACAGTGCAAACATGATTTTAAGACTTACACAGCTAGCAAATTGGCAGGAAGCTCCTTTTGCAAACATGGAACTTACGCAATCAAGAGTGCAATAAGAGTCCATGGCTAGAAGTGCTTTGAGTTCAAGTAATGTGAGATACTGAACTGCGTGGAGGGAGGTTCACAAGCCTTATTTAGCACCTAAAATAACAGTAAGAATCATTATTAACACATACAGCTGTATGTGATGCTCTCCAACTTAAGATGACTCAAAAAAGTCCATTAATTACAATGATATTTTTTTCTCATCCTAGCTAATAATGGCTATCTAAGTTATCATGCACCAAGATAAACAGGAACAGTATAGTTGATTCAAGAACAGAAAGGATAATTAAGTTTTATGTTGTGGCATCTTTTGTTGATATTTAATGTATAATGTGGCTTTTGATGTGCTGGGGGCTATGAGGCAAGAAACTTAAATGTGACAATTAAGGCAGTAATAGACCAGAAAGTGAGACAACTTCTTAGTTTCACTAGAAGAGGTAAAGAGTGATAAAGTAGAACATGAAGATGACCAGGAAGAAATAAGTAAGGATGGTTCCTTCTTTGATGAATGAACTTGTTCTTTGGAGTAGAGCACCTCATCTCCCATAGCTTTTAAATTTAGTTTATTCAAACAATATCAAAGCCTAAGCATATAAAAGTCTGCAAAATTAAGACAAAATAATTGAAAATGGTGATTATAACACTAGAAAGGACATCACAGAAATGCACATGGCATAGCTGCAGGTAACCTGAAGAGAAAACTCGGGATTTTTGGGAACCAGAAAGGCTAGAGAAATCAATGCTCCCACTGGCATAGCAGGGATTTACACACTTAATTCCAACTAATGCCAGTGGGATTTATGTCCATCACTATCCCATACATCAAGAGAAAAATTAACAGCTAGGTCTACCTTGTTTAGAAAAAGAAGGGATTATCTGTATATTTTTGCGTCCCAGTATAAGACTTACAAGCCTCACAGCTTGGGAAGTTATCTACTGTGCAGCAGCTATACAGTATGGAGATTAGTGCTTCAGAAAGAGTCCACGGAAAGTTTCAAAGGGCAAGTGTCAACTTTAGAGGCCTGAGGTATCCATGGGAAGATACACATTTCACAGACAACAGGAAGAGGAAATCTTCACTCCTCAGAGGAACAAGCCAGTGGATGACGCGGAGCTGTGGAGCCTGCGCTGCGATGAGTTCCGTGCCCTCACACAACCAGCCAGGCAGGGAGTCAGGGAGGGTACCTGGCAGGCCACTAGCAAGAAGCAAGAACTCAACAGGCTGGTAAGACACAGCTGTAGGTGTTACAGGCCAGCAGAAGTTCAAAGCCTAATTAGTTTCTCTTTGGGCTGCTACACTAGCACAGAGGGGATTTAAAACTGCTTTGAATTCCCTCAGTGTAGGAAGTAGACTAGCTCAAGGAAAGGGGTATTTGGGTGCTGTGGGAGCACATTCCTATTAGCAGTCCTAGACCTACAATAGCTTGCTATAACCTCGGGGAACACTAAACTAAAAGTGCCTTAAAGCAACCTTTGCTTCACAGAAAAAGAGTGTGTTCTGGTCAATGAACCAGCACAGGATTTATCTTGCATAAAATGGGCACATTGGGGTTCTTTACATTAAGGCAGATGCACCATTAAATACAGCATATCACTGCTCCTGATACTTTCAGCTGCTTAGTGCAACAGTGTTTTCCTGTCCCCTTGAGAAAATGTTGCCTCCTTCATACGAAACAATTTAAAATGGTATTTGACATTTTCCAAGAAATATTCTTTGCTCTATGGAAAGGTTCAAGTTCATCATTCCACCCTCCAGGATAGAAACACTTGTTTTATCTTCACTCAGGTACAAAGACACTGTAAGTGCCAAAAAGTTGCACTTTCACCTGAATCTTTTGCCCAGCATCTCACTCAACTAGGAAATAAAATCAGATGTAGACACCTGCTTCCAGTGCTGCCAACAGGAGAATAAGTATATTTCAAGTCAGAAATGTTTTACTTAACAAGTTCTCAGATTGCTTACTGTTTGCATCAACTAACACCACAATGTGCTTTACCCACCTTTTCAGAAAGCATTGCTTACATTTGTGTGGTTACTGCTTTGTACAAATATAATTAAACTAAATTTAAATACACAGTCTCCTCTCATCAGTGCTTCTTCAGTGCTTTTCCAGCTTAATGTATACTAAGAGCTAGAGAAGTGCTATGAGTAGAGAGGACCAAAAGGACTGGGTGGTAGGAGCTTTGCCATTTCTGCCAGCCTTGAATAAGAGCCAGGAATGTCTCTCTCACCTGGAACTGCTCCTGCACTGGAGAAAAATCTCCATTCTTGTGAAAATTAGATCGAGGCTACTTAAAGTTAGAACAAAAAGATGCAAATATGGACACCCACTCACAACTATCTCCACCCCATATCTGTACCAAGTCCTCTGTTCTCTGTACATATCAGGCCACCCATACGCTGCAGTGAAGAGGATAATTCAAGATCTGCAAATGCAGAAATTTATGTAGTCCTGGACTAACATTTGTACACTTTCATCTGTCTGCAAATATAATATGTGTACTTGTTAATGGTATCAACAAAAGAGAAAAAAAGATGCTGTTTTCAGTTCCAAACTGTTTTATTCCCTTCCAGCTGTCTTTGATTTTCATGCAGAGCTCATGCTCTATTTAAATATCCATGCACAATCTGCAAGCCACTCCTGCGTCTTTTCTGAGCATAGTTAAGGAATATTAACAACTGCTCTTTGCTGGCATTAGTGAATGATGTATAAATGCATTGATAATCACATATTAAAAGAAATTAAGGCATGCATGCAAACTCTGCAAATGTCTGAAATGCAAACTTCAATGGAGAACTAGATTTCACAGAGTATGTTTTAAACAGCTTGAACTAAAAGTCAAGATTCAAAAGACTGCTGAGCAATGAGCTGTTGAGGGTCTAGATCCCACGTCTGTAGCATGAACCACTTTGCAGTAACAAGGTGGCTACAGACAAGGAAAAAAAAAAAAAAAAAAGGTGAAATTTTATTTTAATGTTCCTCCAGCTCCAGTTCATTATCATGAGGAATAGTTAGTATGTAATGTTTGACCAGTTGTAGGGCTGGAATGCTGCCTATCCATCTAAATTCTAGAAGTAGAAGTAACTTTGTTATGTTTTTCTGAATCCTTAGAGAGTAAAAATTATTTTCAGTATTTGGCAGGACACTAACTCTACAGGATGCAACCAACTGCAAGAAATAGCAGATACTGATTTATCTGCCACTTTTAATACTCCATTTTTAGAATAATGGTAAAGAACTAGAATATAATTATTTCTTAATTTCAGTGTTAAGTACTAATAGTTGTTTAGACTTCCCCAAAACTATAGCACCTCTAAAAGCAAATATGCATGGGCAGACTCAACTTGTATAAATCAGTGCAGATCCTCCACTAATTCTTAGAGAAGCCTTTGGCTTCTTTTCTATGGGCAGGTTTTTGCCCTGCTCACCCCCTTCAGTTTGTTTTTTCTTGGTTTTTTTTTTTTTTGTGTCCCCCCCCCCCCCCCATTTTAGGCAAGTATTAGTTTTTTGTGCCCAAATGTGGCTAAAGTTAACAAAACAGCATATCTGTGTGCTCAGAACTCAAGGCATCAACAGGACTTCTCAAAAGGAACAACTCCTGGCTAAATGAAATCGTGCATTAGGGTTTGGCAGAACTGCAAGCCTGGATCCACTAGCAAAAGGAAGGGTAGAGCTGGAGTAAAGCACAGCTGATAAGATGGGTGAGCTAGATGTTATTTCTCTCTTCTCAGGGAGTTAAATACTAAGTTGCTTGCTGTTAATTTCTGTGCCCATGAAATACATGAGCACAGAGAGGCTATGTGAGTGAGCAGCATTGGCCAGGGGAGATGCATTAGCAGAATGAGTCTCAGCAGCCACAAACCTGTTTCATGGTTTCAAGTCTGCATTAGGATCCTACTTTAATTTTGTCTTCTTGCTTTAAAAGACCTTAAGATCCTCAGTGATTCCCCTGATCTCTGGCCTGACTTTCCACTCTGTGAAGGTGAGGGAAACTCAAAAGCAACCTGGATAATATCTACTGAGCCCTTTGTCTCTCTGTTTTCCTATAGTCTGTGATGATGTTTCACTTGTTTGCTGTTTCTTTCCTCAAGATCCTGGTAACTGAAAAACTAGTTTCATAACTGCTTATTTCAGTTTATAAATTGATCCCCAAATCAGGAAAAGGTCTCTCCTATATCTTTACTTCTCAGACAAATAGTGCTGAGTAGTTGAAATTATAAAGAAACCTAATGCACTTAGGTTCTTCAAAAATTCAAGCCTTCTCTCAGGTATTTTCTTGCTGAAGCTGGGGTTCATGCCCCAAGATACAGTCAGCTCTCTTTCTGGATTTGAGGAATCATCAGAATATATTTGTAATGTGCAGAAATTAGTTTTATTATACACATCACCTTTTACATACTAGCAAACCAATATTCTATTATAGCAAACTTGTTTTTTGAAAACTACATTTATTACACATTTTTCTGAAACTTCAATTATATAATTTGTTGGCATTATTTCAAGCTTTTAAATAGCAACCTAATTAGTTTTGCATAGATTAGGAAATCAGAACTTCAATTAATATTCTCATTTTCAGGTCTTTAATTTCTGCTAAACTAACAGCATTACTTCAGTTAATAGCTTTTCCTTCCTGCAGTGTACAGTTTAACATCCCTAAACATTTCTGTATCAATTACTAGACCTAAATTAAATATTTATTGGAGTTATTTACTTTTAAGCCTTCCCAAGTATGGCTATGGTCCATGATTCACAAGCTTTGTGAGTTTTGAAAGTTTCTTATGGTACAATGACTATTAATTATACGTAAAGATTTGAAAATGAGTTAACAGTTTAAAGAGTTTGGATACAACTTAATTTACCTACTAGTATAAGAGCAACTCTGATGAGGAAACATGTACTGAAGATAAATTGCACTGATATTTCTCTCAACTGCAAATAGCTAATATGTGGTAGGAAACTGATTCTAATTAATTTATTTTTTATAAAGCAAATCTTGGATGTTCAGAAAGTTAAAGAGCAGCCCAAATTGGTAATTTCATACATACAACCTCTGTCAGTAGCACAATCAGTTTAGTTCAGAAACTAGGTACATAATTCATTACTTGAAATTATTTCTCCAGTGCTGGGTTTACCTGAGGGTTGAAATCAGTTTCCAGCAACTAAGCAGCCTCCTTCCCCTTACGAGAAGGTGAAGGGCTACAATGAACTTCAAAGGCCACACAAGGCAAGGGGAAGGCAGCTGAGTTTTTAGTTCCATTATTACACATCATGTTCTATAGAAATGGATGTGGGTCACAATACATACTGTAAAGAACAAACTTTTTACCTCATTTGGATGAGTTGCACATAAATCACAGAAAGGTGTTAGTTGATTCATATTCATTTTTACCATATATGGTATCAATTTTTACCACTAAAACCTTTCTTACCACTAGTTTGGGCTTTGCCTTGCTAAGTGCTAATGCCTTCTGGAGTTTGTGGACTATAGGAATCTCACATTCCTTACCAGACTTTTTTAAAGGAATCACAGTTTGCAGACAACAGCATTTGTTATTTCATTTTTAACATATCTTCCTGTGCATCACATCTTACTTAATGTGACAATTACAGGGATGATTGACATGAGCCACCAATACCAATAGGGAGCAACACAGTGAACACGTCAGTGGAAAAATGTCATTTTGCGAAGCTGTAATTTTGAAGGGTAACCTCCAATTGCAGAAAAACATCTCCCAGTAACAAAGCCATTACTGCAGGTTATATTGTTTATGAGCTGAAATTCCTACAATTAATTAAAGAATTGCCTATGACTGACAGCAACATCCAGATTCTTTCTGACAGCACATACAGCTTATGTCCTGTAGCTCAATGCTCTACATTTCCAGAACAACTTAATACTTAAATATCATCCTGTGTGAATATTCAAGGTTTTACACATTGCAATATTTGTTTTCTGGATGAAATACAGGGCAAATGTACCAAAACATTTTTCAACCTGTGCCATTTCAGCACAGTGCCAAGTCAATATCAGGGCTTTCAGGTTTTGTGTAGCTTAACTTGGGTAGTACAGACAAAATCTTTATCGAGGTTGCTTAGCAGGTGCTTACACGTAGGCTGCTGGTTGCAACTGCACAAATTCTGACCAGTGAGTGCCCTGTGAATGTAACACAGCACTTCATCCAATAAACTGAGTGGTGTGTGGCACTAGGGGCACTCTGCGGAAACCAGATTCATACAAGTGAATTAACTAAAGACCCGGTCAGTCCAGGTGCACTCCTGTTGGGACTAGAGAGCAAGAAGTACATAATGCAAAATGGGCAAACTGCAGTCCCACTGAGTATCTGGACCCAAAAGCTTACTTCAAACACCCCCTTCCCACTGTCCCCATTAAAAGTCTTTTTTCTTGGCCCCAGGAACAGTCAGCCTCAGCCCAGAGAATCTGCTGAATCACAGAATCATAGAATCCTAGGGGTTGGAAGGGACCTTGAAAGATCACCTAGTCCAACCCCTCTGCCAGAGCAGGGTCACCTAGAGTACATCACACAGGAATGCATCCAGGTGGGTTTTGAATGTCTCCAGTGAAGGAGACTCCACAACCTCCCTGGGCAGCCTGTTCCAGGGCTCTGTCACTCTCACAGGAAAAAATATTTTTTGGATATTCACCTTGAACCTCCTATGCTCCAATTTGCTCCCGTTACCCCTTGTCCTATCACTGGTCATCACTGAGAAAAGCCTAACTCCATCTCCCTGACACTCATCCCTTACATATTTGTAAACATTGATGAGGTCACCCCTCAGTCTCCTCTTCTCCAAGCTAAAGAGACCCAGCTCCCACAGCCTTTCCTCATAAGGGAGATGTTCCACTCCCTTCATCATCTTTGTAGCTCTGCACTGGACTCTTTCAAGCAGTTCCCTGTCCTTCTTGAACTGAGGGGCCCAGTACTGAACTGTACTGATTTTTCAGTCCACCCCTCAGGACAGCCTTCACACACAACCATTTTCTAGCTTCCTTCCTCCTGCACTTTTAGGCAGCCAGTGAATGAAGGGAC
This sequence comes from Chaetura pelagica, assembly GCF_000747805.2. Lineage (NCBI taxonomy): Eukaryota > Metazoa > Chordata > Aves > Apodiformes > Apodidae > Chaetura > Chaetura pelagica. The sequence continues at coordinate 5,875,777 of NW_009953098.1, read as the reverse complement.
CCAGTTCATTCAATTTGCTCCCTCAGCGACCACTCATCCCCTATTTTATTGAAAGAGGTTGAATCAGTCAATCAAACATTTGCAGAGCAACAATAAGCAGTACAAGTGTTAATTAAACTGTTCTTTTCAGTATAGAATTCAGCTTGAACTTGCCTAAGCAAGTTTAAAGCAACTGAGAAGTTCAAAAAGTAATAAATTCCAAAAAGCCTCTTTTTGCATTGTTAAATGTGTGCATTGAATTGCATACCTAAAATAATCAAGGCAGTGGGCTTTGTCTTCCAAAACGTGAAATCAGCCCCAATCACTGCTTTTGTACATGCAAGCTCAGTAAAGAAACAACATGAGAGGCAGAAAGCTTCTGGAAAGGTTTTGCTGGCTACACCAACATTAATAGCTCATCAGTTTTAGGCCTTATGAGAAATTTCTGAAAATCTCCTCCAGGTTTACAATGGTGTTGAAGAAAACTGTATTACCTTTGGAGTTTTACTGCACTGCATTATTGTATAGCTTAAGTTGAAGAGACTGTAGAAAAATGTCAGAGAGAGGCAAAACTGAAAGGAAATTGAGACAGATTCCTTTAAATTTGGAGAAAGCCTGGATGAAAGCTTTAGGAGACATCCAAAAGGGAAGAAGACTTCCTCAAAGAGCCATGCAGACATTTCCTGCAATTTGACACTGAGGCCACTGCTTGAAAAATGCAGAATTGGCAGGTGTATGGTAAAGACAACAGGAAAAGTGAGTCTTCAAAACAAATGGAGTTCTGAGAGGTGGAATATGATGAGGCACATTTACAGATGATGGTTTATTTTTCTAAGCTTTCTCCGTCTGTCAGATCAGGCTCTGTACACCTGATCTCAAACAACGACTGTTGCTTTTCTTTAACATTTTCAAAACAAAAAAGGAGAACAAAACTAACTCTGAAAGTGTCTAAAACCAAAGCTACTGAAGCTATTCTAGTGCTAAGAAACATGTAAATATAGATAATTAGAAGTACAATTGTTATGGAAATATCCAGAGACCAGCAGAGGATTATCTATGCTTATTCATATAGGTCTCCTGACTGTTAAAGAAAATTACACAATGTTATATTTCAAGATTCAGCCTAAAGTGATATGACTTTGATTAAAAGGCTTCCAACAACAGATAATTAGCTTCTCTTTCAACTGAAAGCAATTAAGGACTTCATTGAAAAAGAGTACATTTTTCTATGTGGCCACTGATGCCTAAAACTTAGCAAGATTTTCTAAAAGTTTTCTGTTATTATACTCTTAAAATGTGAATAAACCACTGTGGCTTATGAAACGTACTACAGAAGTTTCAAAAATATAAAAAAGTCACTAAGATCATTTGGTATAACCTTTGACAGGAAAACTGCTGCTCTTAATCTTGGGAGACACTGCTGTTTTCACATCAATAACAAATAAGGATGAATATTTACTTCAATTTGATAGTCAAATACATTATAAAGTGAAATTAGAAAAGACAAGTCAACATCTGATCTTCAGTGGTGTGTGCTGGAAAATTTTCCAATCTCCCTTCTTCAACTCTCAGAGAAGTTTTACAATTTACATGAGAAATGGATCTACCTACAGATCCTGGGGTGGCCAGAAGACTTTTATATATCTACCCTACTTGAAATTTTCTGTTAGAAGTTACTCTTGTACTTTAAGCATATTTACCAAGTTGCAATTTTTAAAATTATAAGAAAGGTAAGAAGCAGATGACAGAAAATTCTTAAACCCTGAATGGTTTTGGATTGGTTGTACATGTTTCCAGTGTGCTAATTACAGTGTTGAAACATTTACAGTAGTTTCTTAAAATCAGAGAAATCCGATCTTACACAGAAACAGCTTCTGCCATAAGACATTTCTCAGGGGCCTACCTAAAACAGCTGAGTCCTAAGATATTTCAGGACAGAAATGTAAACTGAGGGAGACATAAGTAAAAATCTTAAGGGAAACAGTGTTCTAAAACTTTCCTTATGACATTATTCTGCCTTTCTAATTTTTTGACATTCAGGTAAAACAATTTATCCCACATTCTTTCCCATAGACACATATTACTAAGAAAACTCGATTCCCAGAGGAGGTTCACTTGATAATTCTAGCTTTGATATGAACAACAAGATACACTGGGGATAGTGAGGAAGAGACCTTATATGCAACCACAGGTGACAGAACAGCAGCATTTAGGAGTAGTTAGCAGAGATACAGATGTTTGTGCAAAAGTAGCAGACTGGCCTCCAAATTCAGTTGACCATGTCACACTAGTTCTGCCAGTGAGGCTGGATTGCCCACTCATGTAACCAGTGACCAAACCCAGGAGAATGGAGAGCAGCAAAACTGATGGACCCCCAACCAGGCTCTGCAGTTTGGTCAACAAAAGCACATGTGGAGCATATGTGCTAAAGAAAGTAGTGGAAATGTACCATTAATGGTACTGTTGTAAGGAACAGATAGTATTTTTTCTGTTCAAGCACTGGATATTTGTGTTTTGGAAAAGACAACTGGTGAAGATGATCCACACAGAACTACAGCTCAGGTTGAGCTGAGCCAAAACATCCCGGAGAGATATTACTGATTTAGACTGGTGACAAAGTGCAATAAAGAAGGTGTTATCTAAAATTAGGGACACGCAAAATTTGCCAAGTTTTGCAAAGGTTCTGTTTGCTCCATCTACACTCCTACTGCCTTTAATCTGCCCTTGATGCGTGACCAGATACTGCCACTAGGTAGAAATACCAGTAATTCTTATTTTAGTAAAGTACAGAATGTCTGCCTCCTTTTGCCACCACCCTGGAGTACACGAGAGGCAGAGATTTAGCACAATTACCAAAACTTAAAGAAAACTATGACAAACTGTTCCTGTTTTGATAAAGTACATTAGGTCATTAGGTTCCTAAAATCAGATCGAGAACAACAGGAATGAGAAGAAAGAACATGCTGCTGAAAATGCTAAGCTTAGCTGACTCAGACAGGTTCCTTGGAAACAAAGGCAGATACATTTATAAATATGCTGCTGCCCCCACAATATGCATTATTTCCCATTGTTTTTAAAAAATGGCTGCTTTCAAAATAAAAATTAAAAAAAATAAAAATAAATGAACAAATTTTTGCCAAGATATACTAAGAATTCTTTTCTGACCCCCTTGCTCAAACTGAATTATCCCAGATAAATGAATTGCTCACTCTGAGTAGAAAGGGAGCAAAAATCTCCCTTAGATATGAGACACTACCATTAAAATGAAAATATCAACCTTCTACTCTCACCTTTAGGTTCCTTTCAAAGTATTTCTAATAAAAATATTCTGCTTATTTAGTGCAGTACATAAAAAAGCAATGAAGTCCAAGCTTGTAGGTGTTTTTACATAGTTTTAGTTTATAATACAATAAAATGCACAATACGTAAAGTACTTCTAAAAATTAACTTTATTCCCCTCTGCCTTAAAGTGAGTACTAAGAACCCTACTCACATCTGGATAAATGCACTTATTTTAACTTTGTTATAAAATAGATATCCACCTAAATTGTATCAAAATATTATTTGCACAAACCCAAATCTATTTTTGATAGCACCGTTTTTCCATATCTGAGTCATATCAGTCACGACAACTGTCTGCATGAAGTTGTAACTCCTTCTTAAGTCTCAAATGTGTATAAGCTTTATTACTTGGTGGCTTAGATCCATACACTAGAACCCCACCTAATAACAGATGGCCATTTTTGAGAGTATCTTTTAGAACTAACAGTCCAAGTACCAGTTACCTACCAAAGCAATGACAGAAGTTAAGGGAGCTCTTTTTACAAACTTTAATGATATGTTTAGCTCACAGAACTCCAACAAGGATTACCAAGCCTGGTGTTAAAACAAAACAAAAAAAGAAATATCCAAATGCCTAAGATTCCTCTAAGTCAAATTTCTCCTCTAACTCCTCTTTCTTTCTAAAATTAAAAGACTGGCAACAAGAATCACTGAGCCAGCTTCAGGCAACTTCATTCCCCACCTACACCATCCCTTCCTATGGAGAAGATATAAACCTGTTCAGTGCATTCTCTCTCTCCCTCTCCCTCCAACTCTCCTCACTGTTTTTCTTCCTGCTCTCTTCCATTCACTGAGCAAAGCAACTTTGGTCACTGCTGTAAAAGCTCTCTCTGATTACTCCATACTGTAGATTTTCCAGCTTTTCCCAGTCCTCCCCCAGTTCAATTTATTTTACTCCTTCTCTTAGCTCAAGCTTGACTGCCCACGCCCCAGCTCACCTGGTCTGCACCATAAACATCTATTTTATCTTCATTCTTGCATGTACTTATCCTGATGTTCAATTAACTTTGTAGTCTTTAGTCCTTCCTTCCTAGTATAGGGAGGAGCTTCTGGGCTCCTTCCAGTGCCTCTTCCCACTTCTATTCGTCAGATTGGCATCAGCCTGCCTCTTCCACAAGTGTTTTACTATAAAGGTCTCTGGCTCTGGACAGGTTGGCACTTTCTGCTTCCCTTAGTATCTTGAATCAAACGTACTCCCTGCACAGCACAATGATTGTGACAGCAGGACTGAACAGAGAGCTGAAATTGAGTGAGCTCAGGAGGCACTGCAGAGTCCTTGCTGCTGTTCCTACTCATAATTACTGTGAAATACCTTGATTATTGTTGTTCTTAAGTACACTATAACATAAGAAGTGGACTAAGTGACATGTAGGACACTCCAAATTTGGATAAGGTAAATCCCAGGCACCTGCAAAAGTTTGCTTCCAGGAAGTTCCCAAAGCTGCACCACATTCCTACGAGTGTAGTGACAGACTGGTGAGGAAGCCCAGAGCAGCCTGGGAGCTTGCTTATCAAAGAGGAGCCTGTCACTGAACACATCTTAGTTAAAATTTAATACTGCAGCTTGAATCTGGGGATCTAAAGCTCTAAAATTGTTCTAAAATTCGTTACATGAAGTTAGATGGGAGGGATTTGCATATACAAGCCCTAAGCCTGTGCTTGGGAGTGGAAGATCACTCTGCAGAGGGGAAGGCAATTACAAAAGCAGGTCCTCAGAGCATTTTTAGATTCCCCCTCTTGTTTGAACATCGCCAGTTTAAAGCTGAGGTGTTTGTCAGCAGACCAAGGGCACTCAAGGCAGCAGCCCAAGCAGAGACCAGCTGGGCAGAGCAGAGTAGGAAGACCTTGCCTGGGGGAGAACAGCCCAGTGTGATGGGAGCAGAGCTGAACATACAGATGGCAGATGCAGCCAGAGGAAGCCAGACAATTTCCCAGCTTCGTGCTTGGAAACAAGAAAGTTGCTGAGGCACAGGGCAAAGTGATCACGCACCCACAGCAGAGGTGTGGAGAAAGCCCAGTGCTGGGGTGGGAGGAGAACTAACTCTGCCTGTAGAACACAAGACTATTCCATGTGGGGAAGCAGCATGTCTGCATGGTGCAGATAAATGGGAGTGAGAGACGCTGGCTTGAAGCCAGAGTTGTCAATTTGGAGGAACTCGGGGAGGAAAAGGGTTGTTGAGAACTCCTGCAGGAGCTGAGCAGCAAGCCTGCTCCTGAGGAGAAAGGCAACAGGGAGGCAGAGACGTTTACACACCAGCTTCAGGAGCAATAGGCAGCAGGACTTAGCAAGAAGAACAGACTCAATTTTAAGACAGAAGGGAATCAGTATGGCGAGGGGCATGCCAGAGGCTGGTCCACCCCACCAGGAGTCTTGTGCGTTCTGACACTGAGAATGATAGGGCTCTGGCTGCATGAACAAAGCACGTGGTGATGGAGGGAGGCTCTGCAAATCAGCACCTCAGCTTAGGGGGTCAGAAAGGAATGGAAATGCACCAGTAGCATTTGCTGACACTGCAAAGCCAGGTTTTGAACTGTCTACTTCATTCAACTTCTCTTTTTTCCCTCTAAATACGGAACAGTCATTCCAGTGAGCTAACTGTTGGTGGCAAACATAGAAAAATTGTTACTTTGCAGAGCAATTTGTCAGAAGCAGCTTGTAATTATTGCAGGAAGAACACGGAGATTGAGTGAGAACAGATTGAGTGAGAAAACACTGTAGATGGCTCAAAAGAAGTACCTGAGAAACTGATACAAAATATGACAAGCTGGGACAAACTGTCATGATTTCTAAATTCCTTACAGCTCGTCAGTGATCAGAAGGGACCATAGGAATGGTCCCGAGTCCTTTCACTCAGTCCTGATTTTGCTTTATTAATTAAAAGGCAAATATTTTTATAAAGTACAACTGCTGTGAGACATCCTCATAAAAAATATTACTATCCTCCTTGGAGGTACTAGAAAATCTTGCAAAACGTTCATTAAAAGAGTCATATTGCTAAGAAATCTCCCATTCCCACGAGTTATTAAAACACTGCTGGTGGGGAGCAGCAGCCAAGTTTTGCATTCTGATGTTTTTGCACGTTCTAACTTGGTGCTTCCCTAATCTTTCTGTTCTGTGGATAAGACTGATGATTTATTTTTTTTTACCCATTTCATGTACTAACAATGAAAGCTGAAAGAACAGACAAATTAAAACACCTTCCCTGGAAAAGTCTCCCCCCTTTCAGAAATACTCTGCGGAAGATGCTCATTCTGTCAGGAAAACAAAACACTGAAATCTCAGCAGCAGGTTGTGAGCCCTCAGTGCAGTCTTGCTGCAGCCTGTCTCTGCTGTGGGTAAGGGGGGTTCAGGTCAGCCCTGCAGCAAGAACATTTTGCAGATTTCTGAATGACTTTCATTCAACATGACTAACCAAAGAGCTGCAAATGAATGGCAGCTAGTCAAAATGCAAGATGCCCCTGCCCATCCAACCCAACATTTCAAAACTGGAAATTGACAACGCAAAGCCCAGCGCTTGCACAGCAGTCACGCCCAGGCGCAGCCCAGGGAGTGGGCAGGGAGAGTGAGTCCTACCCATGTTTTCAGAGCCCTGTGCAAACTGGTAAATCGCTTCCCTGATTCCTGACAACCCAGACTCATGGTGTGGCTACTGTGGGAGGGGATGTGAGCCAGACTTTTACTCATTCCTATTTCCAAGCATGGGTGCATGCAAGTCCAAAACTGCTTCACAGTGAGCTATTTAGAAGAATGAATATGTTTAAGAAAAATGACATTTGAGAAAGTCACAATCTGTTTGGCAGTTTTTCCTCTTCCTCAGTCTATCAATTATCTATAAATGTCTTATTCACCGCCCATTCTTCGCCTTCTTTTTCTTCTATGTGAACTTTTATTTTCCTTTCAAAGTATTTAAGGGAGTAATTGATTTTTCTATATAATGTATAAATCTTTAAATTGCTTAATATTCACATCACTGTCAAAAGCAGAAGCTCCTTAGCTGAAGCCTGTGGTACTGCCAGAAAAAAACCTTTAAATTTAGTTCAGTATATATACATATATTTTCCCTACTTCCCACACACATAAGAGCTGCACATTGCAGTTGGAACTTCCTTCAAACTCTTTAATTACACAGGTTATTTAGTCTGGCTCTTTCCTTTCCGATTACTTTTTAACGAAATTAAATGTCTGCCTCTTGCTGTCCTTTCTACATTAGCAAGCCCATTATTGATTTTTATTATCTTTCCAAAGAGAAGTTTTTGCAGCTGATTGCAGTTCCCTTATGTTGAGAATTCATGCTGCCACTGAGACTGCTAAAGATGCTTCTCTCACAGCTCAGCTATGCCCAGCACTGAGCTGGGTATTAGCGGGAACATTAAACAGCTTTGCAACGGGAAAGGAAGAGGAATACGCAAACACTTCCGTAGCGTAAAGAGCACAATGATGTTGCTTATTTATGAAGCACTCTCATACCAAAATAGCTCCTCAGGAAAGTTTATCATTTCCCAGCTAGCTCTCTAAAGAGGTTCCTATTTGCTCTCCACTCTGCAGTGATGATGGCAGAAGCAAACATGTTGCTTCTTTCTCTTCACTTCAACCAGTGTAGGGACAAGGAAGGTAAAATTGAAGGGAGATAATTAGGATAACAAAAGTAGTGAATGCTTTAGATAATGTTTGTCCTCTTAACAGCTCCAGAGATGACAATGAAGAGGCTGACAATGAATGCTTCAAGTCTAGAAGTGTCAGGACAGTTGGTCACCGATGCATTGGCTAGAATTGCCTACAAAAGAGCTAAAGACCAGGTTTTCTTTTTCTTGGGTACATCTGAACTGTGAAGCTCTACACAACCATTTGCTTCAGTGATAATTATTGCTTCTTATATATTCCTACCTGAGTGCTTCAGAGATCTGATTTCTCATTGATTATGCCACTTGGCACTCCCAGCAGCAGGATCAGAGCAGAGGAATCAGAAACTGAAGCAAGAACAAAAAAAGTCTGAAGTAGCAACACTGATTTGTTTTACCCCTTACATCCCAAATGTAGGCATTTTTTTTTCTCAGCTACAGTTCTGAATTCCTGAAGTGCTGCAAAAATGGTCAAAACCAGATGAAAATGAAAACATAAATTGATGCTTCAGAGACAAAGCTGGCTGGAGAGGAGCACATTTAAAGCAATATATGGTTTAGAGTGGACTGAGAAAATAACTACAATTAAAATAAACACAAAGCCTCCAGACAAGCCTACTAAAACCAGGGAATGCATGACAGTATAGGAGATTATAAATCTAATGACTGAGAATATACAACATATTACAGTAATTAGGACCTCTTTGTCCTAATTGTCCCTGGTATCTACGCAGTTGGATGAAAATACATCTCACTAAATAATTGAACTGTTTTGTGATTTAACCCTTTACAACCTACGGGATTTATATAACAGGATGCAAACTTCTCCCTGTAAATTTATCAGTATCCTTAAAGGATGAAGGCAAATATATTTGCTACTCTGTAAGACTGAAACCTAATTTTAATCAGGGGCGTGTGTACCATCATGACAACAGAAATAACAGCAGTTGAATATGAAGACACTTGGTGCAGTTACAAACTAACCAACCAAGTAACCATTGCGGAGTAAGTGCGCAATGGCATTTGCCAAAACCCTGCAAGTTTCCCAGTGGCACCGGGCTTCCCGCTGAGCAGCTCTCAGCCTTCTGCTAGAAACATGCAATGTTTTGCAGCCCTATCAATGCAAGTTCTGAACAAGTGCTGCTCACAACATAAGAAAAACACATTGATCACAATATAAACAGGAAATGTAATTTTGTTTTCTGGAATATACGTGCTCTATCAGTAAAGTCACCTACTTGAGCATATGGCCTGTGAGTTACTGTTCTAAATCCCAAAGATCTAAAAAACCCAAGTAATATTTCTTCCCCTTCCTGCAGAAATTCTAGAGTAAAAACCAATTGAAAACAATTTCTTTTGCTGTTGCCCTAATCACAAAGACATTCCCCCTTGTCTCATGGCCTTTTTGCTTCACTGGCAACTGTACCTTCAGCTACATGGGGCTTGGGTGAAAATTGCACTGCACCTGTAGCATGAACAAATGCCTTTGGCTGAGCATGTTCCTTACAGCACAAACATTCTGGAAGATGTCCAACTAACAGTTTTATAGCATTACCAAAACATACACATTGATGAAAGAAACATTGGAGTCCAACTTTCTCTCTTTATTAGTGTTTTTTTCCATCATTAACGTGTTCTCCCTGGATGTTATTGGCATGTTGGACCATTTTTCTCTTTTCCTAGTACCTGAAAATGAGAGTACATCTAACTCAGTGGAGTTTTGCCACATACACCAGGTGGCAATTCATATATTTAAGTCATGTTATGTCAAAAGTTCAAAAGCAACCTGTCTTCACATACCGAGCTTTATGCTCAAGTTAATCTGATCTGACTGGGGGACTGAGGCATATCCCTGGTGTGATTTTGTGGCAGACCTTCCTTAACTCTTCCTCTAGCCACCTCTACTCTCCTTTGAAACAAGCTCAATGTCCCTGTTAAGATCAGCACATTTTTGCCTGCACCCCCACAAACCAGTTGCAATGTTCAGGCCAGTGGTACAAGACCAAAAGGAAGATACAGGTTTCAACCATGGCCCTCAAAATGTGGCAGATGTTTTTTACATTTCCTTCACATGGTATTTGAAATACATGAAAACAAGCTCATCTTCAAATTTTGAATTGGAAGCATTTTAATTCCTTCTGAGCTACAATAAAGAAGAGCTCACATTCCACAGGTAAGCTTTCCTACTCTACCAGAATTTGCAGTCACATAGGATAAAACTGTTTGCCATCTAACCCTTACTAATTCATTCACAACACTGTTCCTAACCTTCATAAAAATTGCATCAGTCATTTCCCTTCAAGAAAATATGATGTATGTGGTTTTTCATGCTACACCAAACACTGGAAGAACAAGATAGAGAGACACATTTGAATTTACATAAAGATTGCAAGCTGTTCCAAAGTAATTCTGAAGTGGTGCTCCCTGTGTGTAGGTATTTGATCTGATCGCATTTCTGCACAGAGTGTAACAAGTACAAAATCTATAATTGGAGTTTGTTTTCTGAAAAGAGATAAATGGCTTCTTTCTGCTAAAAAAGAAAATGATATATTTCTGGACAGGGTTTTCCAGGCCATTTCTTCATGTAAATTGAGTCTTTTATTTTATCCAATAGATATTTAGAATTCATAACAATTTTATAAAGAAATGCTTAAACATCTTTCCTGTTTTAAAAAGGTGGTACTTTTTCAAAGACATCTTTTCTTTTTTTTTTTTTTCCACTGAACTGTAAATGCTGTATTTTACTGCTTACCTAAGGGGCATTTATATGTTGGGATTGATTTGTTGCTGCATACCTGCCTGCATCAATTTGCCACTTCTGGACAAACACCCCTATTTCTGGGGAGTTATGACTAGATTCAGTTTTTCTTAGCACTAACTTATACTTTTGCTAGTCTATATACTTAAAAAAGACATTACTGCAGCTCAAGGTGGGAACATCATAAAAAAAAAAAGCTCCCTGTACAACATGGAACCACACAATCAATTTCCAGTGTCCTCTAGTGTCCACAAGCCCTGCAATTCCAGAGGAAAAATAAAGAAAAATTGATTAATTTTGTTTAAGTTTTAAATTTTAGTGTCAATTTTCTCTGGCTGGACGGACCATTTTTTCTTATGAATTGCCTGTGTCCTCTCAGTTCACTTTATTCTAAAGTATGTAGTTAACAACAAACAGCCCACTCAGAGCATTTCACTATTTCTTCTACTCCCAAAGCAAGTTGAAATTTTCCCAAAATTGTTGCTCTTTCACGAAAGCTACAGATGAATGAGAATCTAAAAGTTGACCTCATCCTCTCATATTAAAAGTTCAGATCACAAGTGCCGTATTTTTCCAAACTCTAAGCCTAACCAATGCACAGTATAAGATAAACAGCCACAGCAACACAGTAACATACAAAAGTACGGAATAACTTAAGGCCAGCATCCTTGGCAGTCTCTGCTTTTCCTAACACCAACCCTAGCCCTGGAGCACAGCAGAGAGCCCCATTCACTGCTTCAGCACATCAAGAGATGCTGGCCCTCAGCATCCTTCTCTGAAGCTTGCAGACATTTACAGGCAGCCAAAAGCTGGAGCTCCTCCTTTTCCTAACCATGACCTGACTTAAAGCAACTCCAAGCCTTCAGGGTATGGTTGCACATACAGAAGCAGAACCAGAACCTGATGAAAATGAAGTGTCCTGCCAGCAGCCAGCCTTCACAGTTTTGACTTTACTAGCCCTGTGCTTAATCCTGACCCTACAGCATACTTACAGAAGCAAGTCTACTATCTTCAGAAAATTCTCACCTTCTAAAAAATATTAAAAATGAAAATGACTGAGTACATGATCCGAGGGCTGTTAACAACTACAGACCTCAAGAGAAGAGGGACCAAGCTCACAGATCTCTCATGTTGTTTCATCAGGGACAACTGTTTTGTTCCTGTAACTCACAGCACCCACACATCTGCCCACCTGCTTCTCTACACCAGCGCAGGCAGCAACTTCTAGAAATGAGCCACTGTCTGTTCCTTCTAATCCCCACAAGCAGCCTCTTAATCTCTTTGTCTGTCCTTTGAAACTGCTATGATAAGAACAGCATCTTCTTGGAAATACAGGGATTTTATTGACTTTGTTTTTCCAATAGTAAAAAAATTCTCACTCTAACAAATGCAGTGAACTGGCTGCTCCCCACATGTCATGGCCTATCTTTCAACTGGCTTGTTCTCACACTTCTTGGAGTAACAACATGGAATAACAAGATGCATTAAAGCAAACAGATAAGTGAGAGACAATCAGCAAGATACTTAAATAGAACCATATATAGAATTGTATATATGTCTCAGTGCATTTTAATGCATATATACATATAAATGAATACACACACAAATGGGTAAATAAAACAAGATAATGTAACTTATATGTCAGTGGATCTATTGCCAAATTTTACATTTGACCTTCAATGCTTGCATTTTGCCACGTATTTTTTTCAAAACCACACTATATTTTTTTAACATAGGAAGCTGCTGAAAGCCAGCAGTTCCTTATATCCATACCAGTCCACAAGGTAACACCATGGTCTAATTTATTTTTCTTCCCTGGATTTTTCCAGTTCTGTGAGAGAGCTCATCTAAAATACCCCAGCTTTGTACTCTGTCTCTTGTACAAAGTCTGAAGAAATTTATACTCCCAAAGCAAGTTGAAATTTTCCCAAAATTGTTGCTCTTTCACGAAAGCTACAGATGAATGAGAATCTAAAAGTTGACCTCATCCTCTCATATTAAAAGTTCAGATCACAAGTGCCGTATTTTTCCAAACTCTAAGCCTAACCAATGCACAGTATAAGATAAACAGCCACAGCAACACAGTAACATACAAAAGTACGGAATAACTTAAGGCCAGCATCCTTGGCAGTCTCTGCTTTTCCTAACACCAACCCTAGCCCTGGAGCACAGCAGAGAGCCCCATTCACTGCTTCAGCACATCAAGAGATGCTGGCCCTCAGCATCCTTCTCTGAAGCTTGCAGACATTTACAGGCAGCCAAAAGCTGGAGCTCCTCCTTTTCCTAACCATGACCTGACTTAAAGCAACTCCAAGCCTTCAGGGTATGGTTGCACATACAGAAGCAGAACCAGAACCTGATGAAAATGAAGTGTCCTGCCAGCAGCCAGCCTTCACAGTTTTGACTTTACTAGCCCTGTGCTTAATCCTGACCCTACAGCATACTTACAGAAGCAAGTCTACTATCTTCAGAAAATTCTCACCTTCTAAAAAATATTAAAAATGAAAATGACTGAGTACATGATCCGAGGGCTGTTAACAACTACAGACCTCAAGAGAAGAGGGACCAAGCTCACAGATCTCTCATGTTGTTTCATCAGGGACAACTGTTTTGTTCCTGTAACTCACAGCACCCACACATCTGCCCACCTGCTTCTCTACACCAGCGCAGGCAGCAACTTCTAGAAATGAGCCACTGTCTGTTCCTTCTAATCCCCACAAGCAGCCTCTTAATCTCTTTGTCTGTCCTTTGAAACTGCTATGATAAGAACAGCATCTTCTTGGAAATACAGGGATTTTATTGACTTTGTTTTTCCAATAGTAAAAAAATTCTCACTCTAACAAATGCAGTGAACTGGCTGCTCCCCACATGTCATGGCCTATCTTTCAACTGGCTTGTTCTCACACTTCTTGGAGTAACAACATGGAATAACAAGATGCATTAAAGCAAACAGATAAGTGAGAGACAATCAGCAAGATACTTAAATAGAACCATATATAGAATTGTATATATGTCTCAGTGCATTTTAATGCATATATACATATAAATGAATACACACACAAATGGGTAAATAAAACAAGATAATGTAACTTATATGTCAGTGGATCTATTGCCAAATTTTACATTTGACCTTCAATGCTTGCATTTTGCCACGTATTTTTTTCAAAACCACACTATATTTTTTTAACATAGGAAGCTGCTGAAAGCCAGCAGTTCCTTATATCCATACCAGTCCACAAGGTAACACCATGGTCTAATTTATTTTTCTTCCCTGGATTTTTCCAGTTCTGTGAGAGAGCTCATCTAAAATACCCCAGCTTTGTACTCTGTCTCTTGTACAAAGTCTGAAGAAATTTAGTCTGAAGAAAAGGAGGCTGAGGCAAGACCTCATTACCCTCTACAACTACATGAAATGACATTATAAAGAGGTAGGCACTGGTCTCTGCTCACAAGCAGCTGGTGATAGAACAAGAGGAAATGGCCTCAAGCTGTGCCAGGGCAGGTTTAAACTAGACATTAACAAGAAGTTTTTCACTGAAAGGGTTGTCAGACATTGGAACATGCTGCCCAGGCAGGTGAGTTGAGTCACCATCCCTGGATGTATTTAAAAGTCTTCTAGATGTGGCACTTGAGAATATGACTTAGTGCTGGACTTAGTAGAGTAGGGTTAATGATTGGACTCAGTGATCTTAAAAGTCTTTTCCAACCTATGTAATTCTGTGTAATTTCTTAATGAAATCGGTTGAGTTAGAAGGCAAGACAGGTTTTAGTCCATCAGATTTGCAGGACAACAGCATGCCACTTTCACCTGTGTGATCAGCTGCAGAAGAATATCCTTAGAACAGAACAAGACAACTATTTTAGAGGAAATGGCCTCAAGCTGTGCCAGGGCAGGTTTAAACTAGACATTAACAAGAAGTTTTTCACTGAAAGGGTTGTCAGACATTGGAACATGCTGCCCAGGCAGGTGAGTTTAGTCACCATCCCTGGATGTATTTAAAAGTCTTCTAGATGTGGCACTTGAGAATATGACTTAGTGCTGGACTTAGTAGAGTAGGGTTAATGATTGGACTCAGTGATCTTAAAAGTCTTTTCCAACCTATGTAATTCTGTGTAATTTCTTAATGAAATCGGTTGAGTTAGAAGGCAAGACAGGTTTTAGTCCATCAGATTTGCAGGACAACAGCATGCCACTTTCACCTGTGTGATCAGCTGCAGAAGAATATCCTTAGAACAGAACAAGACAACTATTTTGTTCCACAGGCAAAAAAAAAAAAAAGGTAAAAAATAATATTGTGCAGAATACCTAATTTACAGACAACAGAATTGTAATAGATCTCAGCTGCTCAAAGCAATTGCATTCATGCACATCTTCAATAAAGAAATATTAAAAATTACAGAAAAAGCAATATTTGGAGGTTTTTTCCTCACTTAAGCTAGTATTTTAATATTAACCTTTATTACATTTGTTTCCATTATTTCTGAAAGTTAAAAAGGTCTTTGTTGGCATTCAAACTCTGATATATGAACTTCAGCTACTCTTCACATTTGGTATCCTGTATATGCCTTTCTAACTAATGGGAGAAGCATGAAAATCAGTATGTCTCAACTAAGAACTGAAAATATCTAAATTGACCTATGACATGCAGCAAAATACATATCTCTCATCATTTCCTAAAAAGGATTCAGTATTTTTTAGCTCCTCTGTGGTTGGCACATTGAAAATATCTAAAATTTCATTATTACATTTGTGGAGAATGGTAGCATAAATTAATTATGTCTGCTTTAGGACATTTTAATATTGGAGACACATTTATATTTTCCAGCAGATCTAAGCAATACAGCTACCAGCAACTTAATCATGGTGGTTTCACCTGCCTTTAAAAACTCAAATTTTGGTTATGAAATGTGAAATTCCAGAGATCTATGAGCCATCACACAAAGACAACAGGTATTTTTGAAATTCCAGTCTGCTAGCTAAATATTGCCAAAACATACTATGAATTACCAATTCTTTTTCACTCATGCAGCAGGACAGAGGTCTTTCTAGTATAACAATCTAGTAACAATTGATAAAACTGCTTTCTGCAATTAGTCCTTCCATGGCTAAAATTAGTCCTTTTCTACTTATGTTCAGAAGGTTTGCATGCCATGAAATTGGGAGCTGTGGCTGGGTTCATCATTCTCATCAAAACAGAAGTATTTTGACAGTCCATAATGTTGAGGTTTGGTGGGGTAGCAGCTACATGCTATTGCCAGAGCACTGCAAATCAACAAAGTAAATAGTGCCTTCCCCTCCCACCACCACTAAAATGTTTCTCTTCACATCAATTAAAACAGACCTATGGCTTCTTGTTAATGAATAATACATGTTTAAATCTTAGTTTGCAACATAGATTCCCCAAAATTCACACCTGTTTCTATTGCTTCTTCTGGAGACTCTGCAACATGACATCTACTCAATGTTTTTGAAGGCTTAATAGGGAGAAATATTAAGCTGTCATAACAGGTTTCTTTTGGCCTGTGTATTTGTTGAATTCTAGGTTAAAAATTTTGGCAGCAATTTGCAAGTCAAATCAGACAACTACATGCAGATAGATCCAGACTGACGAAGTTTCATTTGTGCATAGCTGATTACAAGTTAGAGGCCTATGTCCAGAAAATGTTTTCCCAGGAACAACTCTGGATTCAGTTTTTAAAATAATCTCCCATAAAAACTAACAGGCCAAAATTAAGTTATCTTCCCTGCCACCCATTTCTTAGAGAAAAAATTGCAGTTGTTCACTTTTACAGAGACAAGACAGAAGAGATGTAAATATGCCCAGAAATCAAATCGTGCTGTACACAAATAGAAAGAAGACAATGTCCCAGGTTCTACGTTTCAGCACAAAAGAACAAGTGAAAACACTTGCCAACAATTTGTATGCCAAAAATTAGAAGCTATAATTATAGGATTGTAAAGTTATATGTATCTATTAGATGGCAAAAGAAAAAGGTAAATTTCAGCTGGCTTAATATATTAGTTCTTCAATAAATGTACCTATTTAAAGAACATCATTGTTCTGTTTTACTGAAGAAAAGCAGGAAACAGCCCTCTATAATTACAACCAAAGGAAGATTTTGTACCCCGTTTCAAAGCTAAAGCTACATGAAGAAAAACCCTGAAAGCAAGCTTTCACCCTGAGAGCTCTTTCAGAGGCATGGGCTAAAGATTAGCATTTATCTGACATTACTTGCACAGAGAAACAGTTGCTTTCATCTGAGTATTACAGGTCAAATTCTTACTAATAAACATGCACCTGACACACTGTGCATCCTGTGATCTTTCCTCCTGTCCACATTCCAGCCTGTCAGTTCGTATAGACTGGAAGAAAATTTAAATCCTTTGCTTCATTCTTAAAAACTTCTGATTCCATATTTCAGCCACAATCCTTTCTGCTATATGTATCTTTTCAATAGACATTGCTCCTCCACACTTATCTCTGCCTCCTCCAGTTAAGACAATCCCATGCTGGAACTAAATTAAGAACTTGAAAAATGCAAATGAAGGAAGCAGAAAATGATTTATTGCAGCACCAAAAATTTAAACTAATAGAACAATACAGCACTTTTTGATCAATCTACAATGCCCCACAGGCAGTTTTATTTAAATCAAAGTGTTATCTAAAATAAGATGAAGGAAAAAGTAATTCAAAAGTATATTCTAGAAATATTTTTAAATTGCTCTGTAGAGACACAAGGGTACTTGCTTTTTGCTGCATTTATACTGATGGGCTGATATGGTATCTGCAAAAGCCATGCAATTAGAGCACTAGGAGATAGTGATCACAGGACTCATTGAACTGTAGCACAGTTAGAAAAACAATATAAAATAATTTTAGATGAGAGAAGTTTAAATAGTTAAGATACTTATATTCCAAATGATTTTTGACACTTGCAATGAAGGTTTCTAGAGACTTAATTTTAGTAATCAGATGCTTAAATCTAAATAATTGATTACACATAGCCACATTATTAAATTCTCTTCCTAAAATAGGCTGATAATTTTTAATCTGATTCAATGAAAGTTTATCACATGGTCTTTGCTGATACCTGCAATCTGTTTAAACAAGGGGGCTCCCAATATCTCATTCAAAATACAGTCAGCTAAAACAACCAAACACCTGAGCCACTATGAACCAGCCTAGAATACATTTGCATCAACACAAAGCAAAGGTTTTGTAGCTTTGAGGACTACATGCAACAGTTCAGCATTAACAGAATTCTTACCAAATTATTTGGGTTCTCTTACAGAGATGCTCTCTTCCCCGAGGGAGATTATTTATTAGAAAAATGTAGCATTCCTG
>NW_009953098.1:5820847-5857556 GCF_000747805.2 Chaetura pelagica | reverse complement strand
CCCTCTGCCACAACTTTACTCCATCTTTAAACCTACTGTTATTCTACATGGAGGTACAAGAACGGTCCTTGTTTTAAACATGAACAGACTCTTCATCCCTAAAAGAGCAGACCCCCAGCAGACCTTGTCTTTGTTACTGCTTCACTGAAATAAGTTTCCCCTGCATGTATAACGTATCAAGAGAAGGAATTCACAGGGATACTCAGAAAAATGAAATGTCAAAAAACAAGTACTTATTTCTGAGTGCACCACAGCTCTAAAGAAACCCAGTTTTGCCCAGGGCAACCAGGCATCATGCCTCTTGTAGTTGTCTAGATTTGGGATCATCTCCCTTTCTTGCCGCCTCAGTTCCCCTGAGCAGCAAGGCCAATGCAGGGCTGATTTCCCTGGCATCTTCCTGGAGCTGAAGTGCCCACAGAAAGCAGCTAACAGCCAGCCAGTTCCTGCACAGAGTAAGGGGCTGAAGGGCAAACATACCAGTGACAGTTCATCATCTTATCCTTCTGGAGTAGGCAGAGGATTGCAGGAGGACTGATAGGGGACGGTTAATTCCTTCATTTCTTATGTAAGGAACATTCCATTATTCAGTTTCTTTGAAGAATTCTGAGTCTAGTTACAACATACCACCTGAATCAGACAACATTATTAAAGCCATTTATAAAAGACACATGGGATAAAATGAAACAACCCGATAGCAGGGAAGGGAGCTCTCTGTACTACCAAATTGCCAACTGTGAGCTAGCAGTCTGGGTTTAAGCTCTGTGACCCAGGTCTGCCTAGGAAAATGCCCAAGAGAAGATTACTCATAGCTCTGCCTTAGGAAAGTCACCTGTGAGTTTCCCATGGAAAATGGCTCTAGAAGCCCTCCTAGGGCAAACCCTCAAACCTCAGGGCATTCAGAGCAACTCTACCTTGATGCTGCCTTTGTAGGTTTAACAGCATCTTGGAGAGATTCAGCCTCTCCCTGGCTAAACTCATTCTGTGGCTCCCTTTTCAAGGGACAGACTCCTCTGCTTTCTTAAATAAAATAATGGTTGGATTCCTTAAATACACAAATTACTTTTTGCTAGACAGAATCACCCTACACATTTAAATGAGTAGTAAATAATCTCAGAGGTAAAACTCTCTCTCATGCCCTTTGGTGCTTTAAAGGCATTCTTTGGTATGAAACACATTTGCTGGAGCTGAGGTCTGAAACTCCATCCAAACCATGGTGATACAAAGGACAGCCAGTACATGACTGGCTGCTGACTAAGACCAGAAACAATGGGAGAGCAATGGCTTTGGGGTGAATGAGTTCCACAACCTCCCTTTCTAACACCTGATCAAATTCTTTAATCAAGTCATTCTATGCTGGATAGCAATTACAGAGTAATATGTTTATCAGTTATTGTGTATCAAGTATGTGCCATGATGATGTTGCCACTTAGATATTGCTTCCATAGAATGCAATGTCAGTTAAATAGTTCTGAACAACCTTTCTTAGAAACTTTATTCACAACTGTAAAAGTATTCTTGAAAATAATTTGGCCACTTTAGGAATTACAACCAATTGTGCCTTGGATACAAGGTCAGTAACAAAATTCCTATTTTGTATTAAGGCTTTCCTTCTACTAGTAAATGAATTGCCTTTGTCTTGAGCTTCAGTATTTCTAAAGTGATAATTTGATGACTCTTCTTTACTGTGAAACAAAGTACTAGTTTTAAGAATCATTCCTCTTATAAAAGAGTTTATCTTGTAATTTAGCATCCCACCCAGCATCACCTATGGAGATTGATCTGGAGAGGAGAAAAACAGATCTGCCTAAAGATGGGTATCTTTACTGCCTGGTAGAAGTCATTCTGCCTAGAAGAAAATAGGACATTTTAATAAGGGTACATAGGAAAAAAAGGACAAGAGGTAATGGCTTTAAACTGAAAGAGCAGAGACTTGGGTTAGACTTTAGGAAGAAATTCACTATGAGGGTGGTAAAGCACTGGTACATGTTGCCCAGGGTAGTTACAGATGCCTCATCCCTGGAAGCGTTCAAGGCCAGGTTGGAAGGGACACTAAGCAAGCTGATCTAGTGGGAGGTGTCTCTGTATATGCAGGGGGATTGGAGCTAGATGATCTTTAAGGTCCTTTCTAACCCAAACCACTTAATGATTCTCTAAGTTGGAGATTTTAGCAGGAAAATAGGGAAGCCTGACAGCATTTATGTTACAACTGTTTCATTTTTCTTCCAAAAGCTCCATATTTACTGAAAAACTCAGCTCCTTTCCAGGTATCTGACAACACATTCCTTATTAAATTCTAAATTATATTAGAACAACTTAAAACCTGTTTCCCAAAACAGAAAATACTTACCATAAGAAAAAAAATAATTAAAAAATAAAAAAAATTCTGAAGACTTAGATGAAGTATTACTGCAGTTACAAAGGAAAATTTTCTCAATTTTTCTTTCCTCTGTTATTTCCTATAAAATATTTTCCCTCAAAGTCCAAATATTCTCATGAAAACAAATGCAGGTGATTCTGAAAATGAACAGATGTGATACATGAACTGCTGAGGAAATTTCTTTTACTAACATATGATAAAAATGACCTAGCAAACTAATTGAATAGGCAGCACAAGTGCAAGCAAGCACTGCCTAAATTTATGCACTGGCCTTTTTTCAAATGCTCTTTTTTTTTTTTCCTTGAGGATGCATAGTTTGCTCTTTTAAATACCCTTTGTTTTATCAATTGTCTTCCCATAGGCATAATTCTCTCTCAGGGCTGTAATGTCAGTAAGTTACCTAGATGCTGAAAGTGCAAGAAAACTTTGACATTTAGAAGCAAACTAATTATTTTGCTTTAGTAAATGCTCTGGAAGGCTGCATAAATTAGCATATTTGAGTACAAAGAAACCAACAGTCTAGTCAAGGAAAAGAAACATACTGAAAGTAAAAGAATGCAAGTGTTTTACTTAGCAACTTTTTAAAGACAGCATTTGAACATACAAACTATTATTTCCAAAAAATTATCTCTTTTGTAATGGGATGATTTATTTTCCAAAATTACTAAAAGAGGAAAAGAGGTACTCCATTCTTTTATTCTTCTGGAAAAGTTTTGTAGCCTAAGACCCATTGCCCTGATTCTATCATAAGCAAATCTTTGTTATTCTTCGTTCTCAAAGAGCTCCAGAGTAATTTCTCCAGGCAATTGTTCAGTCCTGTGTTTCTTGTCACTGCTTTTTCCAGCCCTGCTTCTCCATCTGACACCTTTCTTGTGCCTGTGCTAGAAGCAGCAGAATTTGGGACCTGTGAAGGGCAGCTCCACACAAAACAATGAATGGAGCCTAAACAGACTATCCATAGCACGCTCTGCATTCATCAGCCCTGGAAAAAGAGGTGTAACAATCTGTTCTTTCAGAGTCCTTGGTCCATCAATAACACCTATTCTCAGGGACAACTTTCTTTCCAGACTTAGACTTCCAGACATGGATAGTTAACAAAACCTTCTTCTGGTTCACACAAATCAGTTCTGCCACTATGCAAACTTAAAAATATTACTAATAAACACAACCAGCATTTTTTTTTCTATCATTAAAACCTTACTCACTCAAGCAGCACAGGAAAAAAATTACTAGATTCTGTACAGTAACAACACTTTGTAATGCTCTACTAAATTACAGAGTCACCAGCTCAAGCTTGGATGTTCTTGACAAACCAAGGTAACAAACTGCTGCCAACAACTCAATCAGTTCCACCAGCAAAACTACTGTCCAAATGCCCCTTTAGTTGTTTTTACATTGTGGAAAAAGTTGGAATTCTGACAATGGAATTGGCAAGGTATTTCATTTCAGTAGGTCCACTGACCTAGTTAACTGTTAAGAAATATTTTATTTGCAAACTTAGGTTTAAAATGGTGGTACTTGATATCACTATCATATACACAAAAAATAACTTGGTAGAAGAAAGCAACCATAGGGTTTTGTCTTGACCAAATCCTTCAAATCCATAAAAAGTTCTCTTGCAATTTTCAGGTTTTGTGCTTGTTACTATCGAATAGATAAGCTTCTGAGTGAATACAGAAAAGCAGATTTGTAGTCATTAATGGAGTCCAACAGCTCAACTGTTCTAGTGGAGCAAGACATCTCTGCCATAGAACAGGAAGAGAGGTGTAGCACCTGTGAAGTGCACATTCACAGATCATCGAAAAGATGATCTGAAAGACACAAGCATGTCTATCACAAACAAACCTCGAGATTTCAGTTTTCAGGGGCTTCTTTTGATTACTTTTTGAATTATTGTGGGTGCTGAGGTTACATTCTACTGCACAGAATATAATTCAGCTGAGACTGTAAAAAGTCGAGCAGGAGATGGTAGGTGGCAGCCATCATCTTCTGCAGGCATTTCTGTGCTTCATGACAGGAAAAACATGTCCAATATATCTGAAAGATACTATTGCCAGTGCAGAAATTGACCAAGAGTGCATTAAATAAATTACAAAGTGGAAATACAGTAGCACACAGTTTCAGACCAAAGCCTAATAAAATATACTACTGCATTTCCACATCATTTCTAAATATGAGCAAATGACCACAAAGCAGATTATTTTTTTAACAATTTTTTGCAACTTCACACAAAATGTAGCTTAGCTATGTCTTTGATAAATCATTATACATGGCACTATGTAAAATGCTTTATAAACTTTTAAGTTTTACTACCCAGTTGTCTAATTGATGCCTGATGAAAACATCGAAGGACAGGCCAGAAATTACTCAGCCATTGTAGCACTAGGCTGGATCCAAGGGACATCTGAACTCTTCTGTTTCATGCTGTACTCAATCATGTATCTTGAGCCCACCATGAAAACTGCAGTCACTCCAGCTGTGAAATTCAATGACTGAAGCAGAGATGCTAAGTTTTTCTGGGTTTGCCTGGGTTCTTTGTTGTTGTTGTTTTAAAATGGAGGGCCATAGGAATTAACAGTTAACTAACCAGGGCACTCCTAAGACTACTGTTGCCTTCACACCAAAATCAACAGGAAACTACCATGTGGCTACTGAGGCAGCTACTGATGTAAAAGGAAGTTATACAATTCCAAAACAATTCAGAAAGTTGCATCTGATTTCAATAGAAATATAAAATAATATCAGATCAAACTAAACTGATTCATACACAGAGGATTAGTGTGGGATTTTAAAAAAAGATCCATTCTTTGATTTTTATCTTCAAGTAGAAGTGTTCCAAATATAGTGAGATTGTTTCCAGAGGAGAAAAACTGACAGACTTCTCAGTGTTAAAATTTATTTGAACCAGCCAGATTCTAGAAGTTTACATTACACTTTTGCAAATTTGATGCTGCTATATGCATACAAAGTGATTGATTCAGTGGGTTTCTGTGCTTTAAAATCTTACAAATTGCTGGATTATGTCAATATTCATGTCAGCTACTGTGACACAAAGTAACACAAATATGTATACTGTAAGCTATTGCTCAAAGAATGCTGAAATATAACAGAATAAATGAAGGAGACCAATACAAAAACCTCCTCACAGGGGTGATGATTGTCAAAATATCAAAGGAAGAAACATACTCTCCAATAGACCCTCATACAGTGCTTGCCAGAACTTTAATTACTGGCAACCTACAACAATGCAGTTGATCATTAGGCATCTTTTGTCTGCTTTCTCTTTGTGAGTCAGCACTCATCAGCCTGTGTTTCAACTTTCCAGTCAAGAAAGACTACATAGAGGAAGGGAAAGAATTCCTAAATCATAACTGTACAGTAAATGCTGTTTCAGAAAAGCAAATGTTCACAGAGTATTCTGTGAAACTATCCACCTCTTCCAAACTGTGTTCCTCATCAAATGTTTGAATACAACTGTCATAAGAGGCACTAATACAGTATTTGTGCTGTTAGCACCTGATCATGAGCCTTCGAGAGGTCCTTGAAACTCTCAGTTATTAGAGTGGGTTCAAAATTGGACAAAGTAAGCTTGCCTATCCCTAGCGTTCAGACAAAGCAATCTGAAAGCCCTGAGATTCAACAGAAAGTGATTGTATGTTACAACATGCAATGCCACCCTATGCTTAATGTCTTGGCAACGTGTGAGGCTAGAGGTTAGTGAGGATTAAATGATATCGCGATTAGAAAACTATCTGTCAACTAAAACATTTTACTGGAACAGTTTTATTCAAGTAAAATGTCTGTTGCAAAAATCTTCTCTGCTTCAAATCTTTACACACAAAGCAGGTAGGAATAAACTGCTCCCTCATGTTACCAGGGCCTCTCTGGTTCCGCTTTGTTCTGCCTCGCATATTCTAGCTGGCTACTAGGCAAAAGGTTAGCAGATGTTTTAGAAGTAGCCTCTCTCAGTCTCTCCTACTGGAAATCAAACGTTTGGAAAAGTAATTATTCAAGAGAGCACAGAATCCAGTCCAAGTCTTGTCTGTATTTGACTGCACTACACTACTGTGGGTTGTGGTTCACTCATTTTTTTTTTCCAGGTGAAAAATCCCTCTGACCCACCTTAAACTGGTGAGAGTTGCTTTTACGGGAAGTAAAAGGCTACAAAATACAGCTCATGTTAAAAACAAAATTCATGACAAACCAGTCTGACACCTACATAAAGCTGAAATCCTGGCACACAATTATTGAATGCTCTACTTGCAACATGTACAGAATTCCAACAAGAAAAGTAAGTCTCTGTGTGGGATGTAACTCAGAAAAGATTTTTCTCTGGCAGGTAAACCATGTCAAGGCAAGATTGCCAGCAAACTTTCTTCTGTGTTGCTTCAGAGTTTGAGGTATATATGTTAGTCAGTCTTTAAGTTACCTAAGCAGCACAGTTGGCTAAATGTGGGAGGCTTTTGCATACTTTAATATTAGAAAAAAGGAAAACTTGACACTGCTGCTGTACAACAATAATAATAATAACAACAACTACTTATCATTCCTTCAAGGACATTTATGGCAGATACACAACTCATGCCATTGTCAAAAGCAATAAAATAATTCTGTAAGTAACATAGTAAGTTTCCCTATACTTTCTAATGAATGTCAATTTATGAATCTCCAAATAATATAGACAAACATATTTAATTTGGTTCTTTTTATTTAAATACCCCAGAAGATCACCTCAGCTTCTACGTGCTCTGATAAAACAATAAAAATCATAACCCTAAAACCAGCAGAACCACCAAATAAATATAAAACTACCATCTAGCAATAGATGACCAAACAACCTTATCCCTTCTGACAGCTCCAGAACAAACCTCACACTGCACATTTCGGGTCCATTTCAAAAAGCTGCATTCTTCACTTTCTTCTGAATCTCAGCCTTGCCAAGCTCAATTTCCGGGATGAAGCATATACCAAGCTATGAACATGCTCCCTTCTGAGCAGGGAGAAATCAGTGTAAGCATTTCTGCTAACTAGAACTGTAGCCACTCAAGAAGCTGCATCTAAGCACATGTTTCAAGGAATACACATCTTTTTACCTACCTCTTATAATTCTGCCAGTGAATATCTCTGAGCACCCTCTAACATGCTCACAGAGAATAATTCTACCAACTGAACAGGTCACCTTGTTGTTGTAGTTTCTGTTTGCAGATGGATTTTTTGAGACACAGTTCACAATACACAGCTACTGTACTTTTAGGCAATGAAAATAAGGTCAGCAGAAACAAAAAGCAGATTGAAATGGTTGCGACCTTTTGGGTGACTTTGGTACATGTCCATGCACCACCAGACCTAAAAGTGCTGTTCGTTCATAGATTCACATCCTAGCTTTAAAGCAGGAAACTCGAGTAGCACCAGCAGCACAGTCCTGGCAGCAAGGATTACAGCAAGAGTTGGAAATTCCTCCTGGGTACTGGGAAAATCTTCAGACCATGCTCTTTGTGATTCTGTCACCACCAACTCCACTCTGTAATACAGAGGCCAGCCAACCTATACCTACATGAAGTGGCATCTTTGTTGACAACATAGATCTACACAGGTGGGGAGAAAAAAAAAAAAAAAAGAAAAAAAGGAAAAAAGAAAAAACCCCATGCAGCAGGCATGCAGGATGGGAAATAGTACACATCCCGTTTGCCAGCTGTGCAATGGCAGCTCTCATTTGTTACTGTTCAAATCCTCTGGCAGCTTCTCCAGCCCACCAGTTTAATCAGCAAAAGATTAGACTGCTGAGATGTATAGCAGCCTTCTTTAGCATAGCCTAAGTCAGTGAAATTAATACCCCTAGCATAGGCAAGGGGCAAACATTTTGGGGAATTAGCAGCTTATCTGTCTTCTCACTTCAATTCCTTACATGCCTGTGGGCTAAGAACAGCAACAGCACTGGGACTCCCAGAGTGCTCTAGGCACAGATTTGTTCCTGCAATCTCTGAGAAGCAAATGAACCATGGGAGAGCACCAAAAACATGCTCCAGAGGACAACACCTAAATGTAGTCTGGTCCAGAGAACAGTGACTGGTGGATGGCCACTGATCACAGAGTGTGATCACAGTGCTATAGCTAATGATGAAAGCTAATTTAAAAAACACAGGAAACCTGAAGTAAACTGAGAATCACCTTAACACCAAAACCTCTTTTTATCCAACTAAACAGGGAAGATTAACCTGACAATAAACCACTGCAAAGATTGCCAATGCTGAAGAGGAAATCTGTAAGCATGAATTAACTGTTATTTCAGCATGCACTTTTGCTTAAAGAAGAAACTGCCAGTTTTCCCCTGCAAAGGACTCCTGGGGTCTCTCCAGCCATAACAAAGATGAGGCTTTAAAGAGCAAACCACACCTCCACAAAGTAGAAGATGGTACCTCATATCTGGAAATAAAAAATAAGGGCGCAAACAGTGGCTGTAACAGACTATAGAAAGATACGATCATTGGCCTTTTCCACAAGTAAGGCACACACCAGCCTTTCAAACATTCACATTTTATACTTGGATTATAAGAAAAGGAAAGAAAATCTTATTTGTGCAGCAGTCTGGATAATCTTCTCTTCTTTTTGGATAAATCTGGACACAGTAATTTGGTGTGCTTTTGAACTCTTTCAAAAGAATTGGAAGGCTTGGGAAAATGAGAAGTTTTTCATTCAGACACCACTCTGAGGGTTTTTGAAAAAGTCTCCAGCTCTGATGTGTGTGCACTGTGCAGAGAGCTGTTAACTAACAGAGAACTGTTGACCTTCACAATATAAATGCCAGATGTCTTTAGTCACTAAAATAAAAAAAAGCCAAAAATCATTTTCTGGGTTAAGAATCATTAAGTTTTAATAAAAAGATTACCATAGCTAGCAGAGTCTCTCTTCCAGGTACTCAAAGGAGATGTCTACTTTCATATCAGTAAATGCAAAAAGTAGCATTTTCAATACTAAAAAAGTAAATAATGTTATTTAAGATCATCAATATTTCTGAAGGGCATATCTAGCATATCATGTTAAAGCTACCTACGAATGCTGCATTTTGTTAATTTCAGACAGTAATGTTCAATGGTTTGAAAATTTTAAATGAGAACAGCCTTCTCTGTAGATTGAAGACCTTGAAAAACAGAATTAAAAGCTAATGTCTTGTTGAGAATTTGAAAATGGGCCTCTGCCTTTAAACATTAAAAAAATTTTCCTTTGGCTGCTCTGTGCTACTGCATCCCCATCAAGTGCCCTGCCTGAAATTAAACAGTGCTGTGCAGGCAATGAAGTCTGATAACCTTTATGGGACAGAGGATTTGTCAGACCTTTTAGAGATGGAGAAAAATGTGCCTTAAATTTCAGACTGAAGGTGGAGCCCTTGGCTGCCATCAAATGCCCCTTCCCTCATGATAGAAGAAACACAGAAGAAAGAAGAACACTGACTGATGGCCAAGTTCTAATTATCGGTTCTCAGATAACTTCAAGGAGTGTTCTTCCTCTATGACTAAAAACTACAAAATTCCTGCATTCCAACACAGAAGAAACGCATCATTAGAGAGGTCAAAGAGGATGGTTAAGTGATAATAAAAGAGTCCTTAAGTTTTATGGCACAGCAAATTTGAGCTGATTTCTCATGGCTAATTCCACACTTCTTGTGTTGGCAACACTCTTGTTGAACATGAGCTGAATTCTCATGCAATTATTAGTTTCTCCCACAATTAGCAATCAATGTCCCATGTGAGATTTAGTCAATCATTGCTAGACTCCGAAAGAAATGGTAGTGGCCATTGGAAACCACACAATACAGAAGACAGATTATGTTCTTAAACACATTTCTAAAAATAAGAGCTTGGTTTTGTTTCCAGGCGTCTATTCCTAATAGAATATCGATAGTATAAAACCTGTAAATTGAAAGCCCAGAGAGGCCTGCATCTGAGAATGTACTCTGGCCTGAGTTATTTTCATTTCTATATAATACAACTCTAGGACCTTAGAGAGTCATGAAAACAAAAATGACAATTTCTAAATGCACTCAGAAGTTATAATAAAATCACACATTTCAGCAGTTTAAGTGTCAGCCTGTCTTGTTACCTATAATCAGTGATTGAAGTTTCTGTATTTCAAAGGCAAAAATAGCAGTGATATAATAAGAAAAAACTATTGCAGTTTATTAGTCATGGTACATTAGAAGAAAAAGATTCTTCAGCAAATTTATGGCCATTTTAAAAATGGCGCCTTCTCAAAAGAGAAAGTCTCAAGAGATTAATATTTGACTTATTTATTGTAGATGTGGGCAAAGCCACATGTAGAAAAGCAGAGAATTCAAGAGGGCCTTGAAGAGGGAAGGAACAAGTGGTTGGGAGCTGCAGATCCAGCACAGAGATTCAGAATCTTGATTATCTGGAGTGCCTGACCTACAACTCAGTACCCAAACACTTAGAGAAGGGGAGAGCTCAAAAACTTGATCCATATTTGAAAGATGTGATACAGAACTGTAAACAAGACAGGGGAGAAAAACAGAAGACTTTTTCCTTCCCCAACAAAGCAGTGTTACATCCTACAGGAAGCCTATTCAACTTAAACAGATGATTTTAAGCCCTGATGAAAACATGGTCTATGGCTGAATGACCATTACCAGTAAAATTATGCAACCTGCATTTCAAAACAAACCAAAGAGAATCCAAGAAGAGAATCCATTTTTTTTTAGCAAAAAAACCAAGATGTGATTAACCAGACTCTTATATTTGTGATTATCCTCAGTAAAATAATTGTGGACTGGGGCAAAGGGAGATAGTGAGAATGAGAGGACACTTCTCTGACAGGGACATCAGTCCCATATCTTTAGATATGTATCTAGCCATCAAGAAAACATGTTGATTACAGGAAAATATGTTTGCTTGTGTGGTATTTTTTATAGGTAGCTTTTAAATTCAAACAAAGTGATGCATGGGGGGAAGAAGGCAGTGAGCTCAAACCTAATTTTTCATGTAAAGCCATCATCACTTAGGAAGAAGTTCTTAGTATTAGAAAAGATCATTTTATTAAAACATCAGCTCAGTTCATAAAAACAGCTTAAAAAAAAGGAAGCAAAGTTTAGCAATTATTAGGACAAAAGTAAAAAGTAAAGTAGAACCATGATGCAGCTTTATGAATCCGTAGTGTGACCGTATCTTGGCCGATCCAGACAATTCCAGTTGCCCTACTTTAAAATTAATTTAGCGGAAATAAGAAAAATACAGGGAAGGAAAAGGATGAGTATCAAAAATATCTTACACCTTCCATATTGATTACTATTTAATCATCCTGAAAAAGAAGAGTGGGGACAAGGCAAAGATCTAGGCAATCACAAATATCATGAAGAGGGATGAGCTGTTGAGCATTACTTCTGATAGAACTAGCTAGGCTACCTTTTGTTATCTTTAAAATACAGCTATAAAAATACAACAAAAATTATTACATCCAATTTAAGCATTGCAACTAAATGAAGTGTTAAAACTGAAAGGTTGAATAAACTGAGCTGAAGACCAATGTAAATACATGCCTATGGAGAATAATCAGGTTTTTAGTTTTCTTAGTTTTCTTTTCAACTGGTTTGTGATACAAGATAAAGCAAAATAATTCTCACCAAGTTTTAAATGATTAATGCTACAGTGAATTATTAATGTCAAAGGTACATTAGCATTTACTTTTAGCTTCCACCACTCTTCTCTGTTTAACTGTTCTTTGATAACACAGACAGCTTTATTGAAGGTAAGAAATAGCAGGTCCTTTTTGCACTATAATTCATAGTGCAGAGCCTACACACAGACATCTAACCTGGGAGCCTCTTCAGGCACTAGAGAGGATTGTTCCTGGTGACCAGCACTAGCACAAACAAAGGCTTCATCCAGAGTCAGTGATTTAACACCAGTGTCCAAGATCTTCACAAGCTACAGTGAATCATACTGAAGGAAAAGGGAAGATAGAAATTAAGGGCCTAGTCTTGCAAACAGCTGGCATCTGAGCTAAAGCTACTTGTGTTTGACTTAAGCTTTCTATTTTTCTGGAGGCAACAAGGTGGACATCAGTGATGTATTTACAATTCTCTATCTTCTCATGCAGGTTTAAAGTTTTCAGCAACAGCTCCCAAGAAAACATCACCCTCTACAGTACCCACCTCTGGCTATGCTGCATGGAATAGCTTTCCTATGGTCTACAATCAGTTTGTATCATGCACTGGATTACTGAGGATATTTTCTTGTGATTGAGAAATTCCAACCAGAGAAACTGGAAACTGCATGAGTCTTGGGTGGGAGGGAATAGAAAAATTAGAAGAGAAAAGGAATTGTGTCCTTTTCAACCTGCACACTTCCATCATCACTAGCAACCATCTCAAGATGAAGCATTTAATTTTGCCTGGTATATAAGCCCTACTTACTAATCAGCTATTCAGAAGTAGAGAGCTAAGAAACCATAGACCATGAAGAATCCAGTTCATCAAAACTCTGTCACTAAAGTTAATGTGAGCAGAATAAAATCTAGATATTTTCTGTTCCTGTTATGCAAATTAACTGTGACACACACAGCTCTACTGCTTATTTCAACAACAGCAGGAAACCCAGGTAAGTTAGCACATTCTTCTTTTACAATTTACACTTATACAATCAGCCCCAGCATGCTGCACTGCCAAATATTGCAAGCTGATAAGATGAGGATTTTACTGCTTGCAACAAGCATCTCAAGATTGGGAAGAAAACAACTGGCAATGTTTGCAAATAAAAAATATTATCAGTATGGTAAACTATCCTTGGGCTTTCTTCTTGGACAAAGCCTTAAAATGTCTCCAACACCCAGTAAAACACTTTCATACATGTCATTATGGACAGCAGACAATCACCTACTTCTAAAAAGTTGAGAGTTTAAGCTTTTGTACTCAAACATGGAAAGAAAACCACCTTGTGGCATTTAAGATCTTAATTTAATAATACTGCTCTTTATTAGCAATCTCTTAGAACTACATTATAATTTGTTTTCAGACTGACTATGAAGCTCTACCATCACTACCTCAGACTCTGAAGCAAGCACAATCCACTCTTCCTTCAGTCTTCCTTCCATAGGCATCTCCAGCCTGAGAGGACAGTATCACTGCAAAAAGTGTATTATATTTCCCGGGACTTACTTCATTTATCAAATGGCAAAGAGGAAAAACCTTTTTCAAAGGTCCTTGGAAACTACTCAAGATGTTCAAAGCAATGCTGAATCACCTCCCAGCTGCTGATGAAATATCCTTAGATTCAAACAAGCTAAGAGCTGGGCAGCTTACTGAAATGCAAACATCACACATTTTCTTTGCGGAAGAGAGAAATGCTGGGAATTCTTCACCAGATACAACAGGAAAATGTGAATTTTGTCAGCAAGTGCTAGACCAGCATAGCTATTTCCTCTGAAGTTGTTGAGAATTGCATTAGAACAGGCTAAAAAACCTACACTAAGCTGGTCTCAACTCATAAATAGGCATGTAAATTGCTAACACCAGTCACAAGGAAAAATCTGAAGGCATCCATTTTCATCCTGCAGAGCACAGGCAAGCCCCTTCTGTTTTCCAAAATTGTTATGGCACAAGCATTCATAGCACAACATCTCTGAACAAGAGAAAATTTCTGGGAAAAAGGATTTCCTGTGAAGAGTACTGTAACAGAAAGAATCACAGTAGAAGTTTATATATTTCTTCTTGGCAATGCTCCAAGGTTTTTTGGTCAAAGAAACCTCAGTCAATAATGTTTCACTGGGAGATTAAATTAGATCTGACCAAAAAATATCCACTTCCAGTGCTTTCATACCCTGGTAATGCCCTGTCCCATACCAAATACATCTTTCTTGTTAGGGATGCACAGAAATTGATGGCAGTTTGCAGCAGTTTTCAGGCAGAGGAAGAAAAAACTTCGTTCAAGTTCCATAGATTTCATAGACCAGGCTGCTTAAAGACAGAAAAGGAAGAAGAGAACTCACTCATATACCAGGACCCACTACAGTGGTATAGAGTGTGTTTTTGCATCACAGAATCCATCATGAAAATAGACAACAAATTATAACTTTAAATGATTGGGACATTTTTCTTTTTCTAACAGCCTATTCTATTGAAATCAGGAAATGCTGTTGAAAAACTTGCAAGTGTCTAGATCATCATTACTAATGCCTTCCAAATATCATCTGTTCATAGTTCTATTTTTAATGTTGGACTGTTCTTGAAAGTTGCTAAAAAAATATTTATTAATAACATATAAATATATACCCTGTCTATGCATTTCCCTTCACTTGGGAGAGTGTCCCAAATGTTGGTTAGATGTTTGGAACTAATTTTAAGGTTTTAAAATTATCCAAGTCCTATATTTCAGTTATCTTCCAAATCTAATATTCAAGGACCAGATCCTGTAAACTTTATCTCACAAGTAATTAATCAGAATGCAAATAAATCCTTTCAATTCTGCAAGACAGACTCAATACATAAATATCACTAGTAAATAAAGGTTAACCTTTCAAATACCACACATCTTATTTTAGCTCAAAAAACTAATAAGAACTGATGAGAATCAGCCCTTTCCCTTAGGAAATCTATTTTCAGGAATACAGCAAAGTGCTTTCCAGAAAATCTGGCTAAGCATATTATGTATTTACACATTTAGCAAAAAATGTATTAGCACTTAGGAGCAATATTATTGAGGACTGGGAATCTTCTATTGCAGAATAGTTGTATCTGATAATCCACCATTCCTGAACCAGACCACATTCTGTGCTGTATTACAAGACACCTAGGCTTACCATGCCTTTGTTTCTTCAGCTTATAAATACTTTTTTTTTTTTTTTTTCCTGTAGTATAAAACTCAATAGAACTGTCTAAAAATGAAAAGGGTGTTACAGCCTGGCACACCCATAAAAGTCTGCAGTCAGTCTCTTCAAAAGTTACTTAACCTATAGCACAGACCTAGATCAACATACAGAACCACAGCTTGGAGAGCTGTGCCTGTTCAAAACAGACTGTTGTGTCTCTCACTTAGGGAAAGGATGTGTCTTACTTTCTTTTTCTCTTCAGTCAAATTCATTAAAGACTCACATTTTTTATTATCTCTTTATGTACCCTGGTCTTAAGCCAAGTTCTGAAAGTTTGCTATTCTTTATTCATCAAAGTTACATCATCAAAATACTGTAATTTAGGAACTCTAAACTTAGCTATATGCAGAACAGCACTGAAAACCTGCTTCACTAACAGTACCCCCCAATTTCCACAAATACTGCTATAAATCATCAGCTCTGCAGTAGCTTTCATAAAGGCACATCACACGCATTAAAAAACCCCAACCAAACCAAGCTCAAGAGCTGCAGTCTTGTGTCAGAATAAAATTCTTGATAACTAGCAAGATCTTTAGGTGAAAAGAAAATTGTACTACAATTTTTTGCTGACTGTTCACATCTGTGTCATTACAAGGCTGAGGTTACAGCGTATTTACCCTGTACTCTGTAGTGATTACACATTTGCATGATGTATTATCACGTAATGACTATTTGTTTCAGCTTCGTCCCAAAACTGAGAGAACATCTTGGATTGGAGCTGACACGGCACCGCAGCCAAATGGTTACAAGAAGTAATTGGGCAGCAAGCCTGAACGGTTTTCTCATCACTTTTATTTAAAATTGTATTGATGAGGGATTATTTCTGTCCTGTTTTAACTTGGTACACAATTTTACGTGGTGCATCTCAACAGCATGTAGTAACAAAATGCTGTGTTTCCAAGGGAACCAGAAGGGAGCATTCCCCCCGGGGCCTGAAGCAAGGTGAGCGTGCTGGGGCTGTAGTTGCTAACACAACAGACAAGGGCTGTTCTGCTTGCTCAGCTCCAGAGGGACACAAGGGGGGATAAAAGAAAATACAATTTTAAAAAAACCAACACAAACAACCAAAAAAACCAAACCAAACAAACAAAAAAAAAACAACAAACACCAAGAAGAAATACTGGAATGAGCTATGCTGGCCTGGCCTTTGCCTCTTCCCCCATCTATACACTGATAATCAATAGCTTTATATTTTAAGTCATCAGCGCCAGTGACTCCAGCACTGGTTTAAGTATATTTTACCTAAGTTTTGTAAATACACTTTGAACTTCACAAGTAAAGGTAAGAGACAGCCAGTCATTCATTAGAAAACCTTACCACCATGATTTTAAAAATATTAGTAGGAAAACAAAATCACTTTGAGCTGGATTTCTCTCAACTCCAAACCTCACAGATTTGTAATAAAGTTCTTTGCCCTCCTGGCTCAAGTAATTTATTTCTCCCAAGCTTCCCAACTATTTTCTGTTTAAAGGACTAAGTTTTATCCACAGTTTTACATTCAAATGAAGTTTTCTGTTACATTTGAAGAAATGCATTGCATCAGTCTGTTAAATCCTAAATCCCATAAAATACACAGAATCAGGATTTAATTACAATCCAGCTGGTAGGAGATACTGCCACTCAGTAACATCCATACAAGGAAACGCCACTTCATACTTTGTATGAAGTAAAATACATTTTATCATTAATCTACTGAAGAAAATTAATGGAATTTGTGGAAGTAAGCTTTTCAAATGAAATTGCATTAATGACAATAGAAACAAAGAAAAAAAGCATCTGGATGACACTTCTGGTAGGTGGATCCCTAATTAAACAGTCGTCTATGACACTGTTGGGGAAAAAAAACACAGCATACCTTTTTCCCCACACAAGAGGATACATCTACTCATAAAACTGTTTCTCAACCAATGTAGTTACTGTATATCCCTTTCATTTTGACTTGGATACTGAAATGAAGCAAGCCCCATATCAGCTAAACAAAAGCTTGACTTTAACCAGGTGGGCATTTTAAACTCCACGTTTGACTAGTTTTCTTTAATAGAGCTCTAATTCTCTAAATCAATAGATCTACTGCAGATATACTGAAGGCTGAGGGCAGATATTAACACAAAATACACAGGTTGTTTCTGAAGACTGAGTGTATATTTTACACGTGCAGAGCTCCAAGAACAGAGCAACAATCCTGAGCAAATGTGCCTCCACTGGCAACAGGGAGAAGGGAGAGTCTGAAATGGTCGTGGGCCTCCCCACACAATTCTTACCTGCCTTTTGTCAGGTTCTTCTCTCTAATCTGCCCATCCAAGTTCAAAGCAAGCCTACAAAACTTTTTTCCTAATTTATTACAGCAGTTTCCTTTAAGAAGCTGCATCTGAAACCATTTTACACCATTTTCATAACTTGCATAGTTCCCAATCCAAACAAGCCCAAATTTTGAATCTATTCTCCCCCTCTGCTTTACAGTTAAAAAAAACTCCCCAAACTACAAAGAAATAAAAACAAAAAAAAACCACAAAAACCCCACCAAAAACCAACCAAAACAACAAACAGTGAAAACCAAAACAACAAAAAAACAGCACCAAAAAACCCCACTGCTTTTAGTGTTGTAAATGTTGCCCCTTCTCTCATACCCACCCAATATGGAATTTAAAACTTTTTTTTATGAGGAAAGGTATCCCACTGCATTCAAAGCACTGCAGACAGATACAGCCTTTGGAACAACACAACTCATAATAAGTACATCCCAAATCCAAGTTACAACCAAAGATACCAACAGCACTCCACTCCTGAATCTTTGCTCCATAATCCTACCACTCTTGCCTTTTCAGTTGTACTTTAATCTGCCAACCTTCACCACGCTTGTGGAAGCAAAGCACTGCAAGCAGCAATGTTTCTCTCAGGAGAATACTGCATTGGGACAGGTAGAAATGTCTGAAGATTCAATTTCATCCACCTGATGTGTTCAGAGTCTCTTTAGAATTGCTCTCTACTAAATACCAGTACACCCTGGGAGTATATGTTCATGGAATGTGGTCTGAATACATTTCAATACAAAAGTGTTAAAAGATATAAAAACGTGAGCAGTTCAAGCTGCATTTCTTAGCTTTTGTAGTTAAGCTCATTTTTCTTCAGCTCTTCACTCAAATTTCACTTTTATCAGCAGGCATTCAGGACTTAGGAATCACTGATGAGTTCAGGAACACAGATCTTTAACAGTGACATTCTTTACTGATTTGGTAGAATCAACTCATGCAAATTACTGGTCTCTGGAATAACTCCCAGCAAACCATATTAAGCATGCACAGTTCTCAGTTCTTGTGACCAATCTTACAGTGATTTGGATTTTTCTTAACCTGTCGTTGAGGGGAATTTTATATTTTTCTAAAAAAATAATTTAAAAAAGCCTCTGTAACAGTACAGAAAAATACAGACATAGTCAACAAACAAGGCAAGAAAGTAAATATATTTGAAATCTGTTGATTTTTCAAGGTCTGATTCATGATTTATAACATGTAAGATTAGTCACATCTCAACTGCATCATAGGCCTGAGCTGTTTAAGGCTGAATGGGTTGCTGAGGCAGCATTAAAAAACCTCCACAAAAGCCACCTTCTTATCTGAAAAAATGCCTTCTAAGTGTTCACTTAACACCGTTGATCTTATTTTTGGCTAGCTAGATGAATATAGATGCTAACATTATATGGTGTCCTTAGGATGCGTGAGTATAAGCTATCTTCCCTCATCACCACCAAGACTGAAAACATAGCCCAGAATCTGCAATTTATGTTCTCAATAAAAAGTGTGTAATCCCCATGTAACTGGTAAGTTTAATGTAGTACTTCACAGTGGCCTGAAATCCATTACTGGCAGCCCTGGGAGAGAAACCATTAGATACACCAGGTTTTCATACACACTATTTACTCACTTGAGTAAAATGTATCCTGAGGAAATCTTAAATATAGCCTATTTTTTTCCAGGAATTGTACCTCAAGCAGAGACAGGATGAAAGTAGATTGGGAAGAAGATTAACATTGCTTAAAGTTCTTTGGGCTTTTGAATTTATTACTTCTTCCAGAAAAAATTTACAGTGACTTTCTGAGCTCCCCAGTGAATGCAAGAGTTGAAGTTCAGCACAGAAAGGTCACCAGGAACATCTAACTAGTCTAACTAAATACTGCTGCTCAATGCTCAAGTGCTGTTTTTATCAGTTCCTGTGATAAGGCTAAACTCTGTAAGCACAGCACCTGGCACATATTACTTCTTCTGATCAATTATACATTTAGAGAACGGCAAAGAGAGGATTACTCTAAGTTCAGAATAATCAAAGGATAAGGAGACTTTATCCTCAGACTCACCACCTGCAACTCACAGGCATGATTTGCAGCATTTTTGATGTTTTATCTGGTAGAAAACCTGCCTTTAACTGAACTGTATTTGACATGATCTTGACATACTTGGAGGCATGTTAAATACCTCTACTCTTCATAAAGTTTTTCTCTGGACTCTTTATTTTTCAGAGTATAAAAATGTTTTTCCTTTTTGACTACCATTTCCTCCTACATATTGTTGTGTCAAGTGTATTCCTCTCCCCACTTCCACTCCTCCAGCCTTGTCCCATCCCTGTCCCCCCAAATCACAGTAAGATCTCACAGTATAAAATGAAAAATCCAAATTATATGCTTAGATTTTGATTAATGTTGTTTTAAAGACAAAGACACTCCATTCCCTAACAAGGCAACAGTTATTTTATTGGATCTAGGATCTTTGTTAGGAAGCAAATACTGCAGAACACCATTGTGTTATCTAAAGGATGATGTTTAATTTTAGGAAGAATATCCTATGAATTGAAACAGAAGCCTTAATGTTCTGTCTTGCAGCTAAGCCTGCCCAGTAATCTTCCAGGCCTGTCTTTCCTAGATGGAGAGAGACAGATAGAGGTGACACTGCCCACAGAAATCTACTTATTAATGACCTAGAAAATTGAGAAACTCTAATTTCATACTTTGGAATAAAGAAATACTTAAAGAGCATGGTATACTGAAGTCTGCTTAACCTTTGAAGTACAAATGTTATACCATGAGTTTAGTTTTAATTAGTATCTGACTAGGAGTATCACAGTAGCAGAGCAGTATCGATGGAGATTTATGCAATGAGATTAGCCTGTTAGGGGACCACAGAATTGAATATGCAGCCACTTAACATTCATTTTAATTTGTGACATCCTGCATAACAAGCAGGGAATAAGATTCATGAGAACTTTGCAATACTGACAAATTCTGAATACATTCAGGAGGAACTGAAGTATATAGGTCTCAATACCACCCTCCCAAACTTGTTAAGTTATAAATTCTAATAACCTAGACAATTTCAAATGTTTCCTGATATTTATTTTAATAAAACCCAACAAAAAAACCCCAAATCTATTTGAGTGTTTTTATTAATCCCAGACTCAAAGATATACATATATATAAAGACATACATGCATATATAAAAATATGTAATCTGCATGGCAAACTACAGTCAGAAATGGGAATCTCCCCAAAAGCAAACAAAACTTTCTGAGAAAGCCATAATTTCAATTTTAGCCACAAAAAAACCCCTCTTAAAATATTTTTTATGATGCTATGTTGCCTAAAAAAGAACTTATAACTGCTCCCTTGCTGAAGCTGGTGATTACCTTCTAAACATTTTGCAATTTATATAGATCAAAAATAAAAATCTGCTCACCCAGGACAGACAGGCTAATATGCTTGAATGACACATTGCTTTAGCCTCCTGTATATTAGCAAAATCCAATCACCAAATAGTACCCAGGAAGTACTAGAAAAATGTACCAGACTTTAATATTCAGAAAAGCTTAAAATTCACATTCTGAAAGGAGATGTGCAAGGACAAACATCACCAGGGAGTTCATGGAGGGCACACACATTAAGGACACGAGTGTGGTCAGAGAGAACTCCATTTAGATTTGACTGTGTAGTATCAAAAGAGAACTCTGGATGGTTTCTGGAGGTGAAATGGTGCTGCTCATCAGAACACTGCATAGCATCAGCTTAATTTGGAAGCTTTCCTGGAAAACACTATTTTTTCCTCCACAGAGAGAACTGAACATACACTTCAAACAGCGTTTTGATGTTTTAAACTCCAGAAGTGAAAAATTTAGCTCTCAAATCAAACAAAGCATAGACTTCTAGATAGAATCATAGAATCTTAGGGGCTGGAAGGGACCTCGAGAGATCATCTAGCCCAACCCCCCTGCCAGAGCAGGGTCACCTAGAGTACATCACACAGGAACTCATCCAGGTGGGTTTTGAATGTCTCCAGTGAGGGAGACTCCACAACCTCCCTGGGCAGTCTGTTCCAGTGCTCTGTCACTCTTACAGTAAAAAAATTTTTCCAGATATTCACCTTGAACCTCCTATGCTCCAATTTACACCCATTACCCCTTGTCCTATCACTGGTCATCACTGAGAAAAGCCTAACTCCGTCTCCCTGACACTCACCCCTTACATATTTGTAAACATTGATGAGGTCACCCCTCAGTCTCCTTTTCTCCAAGCTAAAGAGACCCAGCTCCCTCAGCCTTTCCTCATAAGGGAGATGTTCCACTCCCTTAATCATTTTCGTAGCTCTGCGCTGGACTCTTTCAAGCAGTTCCCTGTCCTTCTTGAACTGAGGGGCCCAGAACTGGACACAATACTCCAGATGTGGCCTCACCAATGCAGAATAGAGGGGGAGGAGAACCTCTCTTGACCGACTAACCACACCCTTTCTAATGCACCCCAGGATGCCATTGGCCTTCTTGGCCACAAGGGCACATTGCTGGCTCATGCTCATCCTCCTGTCTACCAGGACCCCCAGGTCTCTTTCACCTACACTACTCTCCAGCAGTTCAGCCCCCAACCTGTACTGGGACATGGTGTTGTTCTTCCCCAAATGTAAAACTCTGCACTTCCCCTTGTTGAATTTCATCATGTTTCTCCCCGCCCAACTCTCCAACCTATCTAAGTCTCTCTGAATGGCAGCACAGCCTTCTGGTGTGTCAGCCACTCCTCCCAGCTTAGTGGTATATTCAAAAAGCAGAACAGGCTGTTTGCCTCCATTTTCAAATAAACATTTTATTTTGGCAGAAAATTCTGATTCACTGAAGCAAAATTGCTTTTCTAGAATTTGGGGGTTTCTCTTGATAAAACACACATTCAGTGATTGGACTGGGAGAGGTTTTTCCAGTTCAGGTAAGGATTTCTACTCAAAATTATTCAAAAGGAAGGAGAAAAAAAATGCTCTACAATCAGAACAGACAATGCCCAAAAAGTTATGGTAGGCAAGAGGGATGGGAAGGACTCAGCCATAAATCCTTGCTCTACCAATTCAGAAGCATTATCTCATTTGTCTTCCAGTGAAGAGAGGAGCTGTATTTTAGTTCTGCAACAAAAATGTTCTCCTGGCATATTGACAGCAAAAGGAAGGTGAAGAGTGGTGATTCCTGTGATCTGAACTCAAGTCCTGTCTCTGTCCCTGGGCAGGAAAGAGGCCAGGAAATAAACAGTGGGACTAGATATCCCTCTTTTCCCACGCAGGAACTGGGGCTGGTGTAGCTGAGCTACCTCCCATAGGCAGTTGCAGACAAATGTTTGTACCCACACTGGCTGTGTACAGCACTATTAAAGTATTAAATGTGACCTCAAGTCCCTTCAGGTTGATTAAAAACCATGGAACATTTCTGATCAATGGAGTGCTTGCACAAGCTTCCTGTATGGCAAATCTGACATGAAGCCAAACTGCCCTTCAACAATACAGGACACTTGGACAACACAGTCCAAGAATCTTTCCAAGCTGCTTTCTGATTGTATTCCCACAGAAAGTAATATCACTCATGGAGAAAGTCATAATGCATAAATTTGTGCAACTGCAGCTTATAAAAGTTAATTACAAGAGGGTACTTCTGTCCCTGGCACAGTACATAACTTTTAATAAACAACATTGTAATAAAATGCAATTGTCCACCACAAACCCATTCCATGTACCCAGTGGCAATTCTATTAATACTTGAAATACA
The DNA here is from genome assembly GCF_000747805.2 of Chaetura pelagica. Classification (NCBI taxonomy): domain Eukaryota; kingdom Metazoa; phylum Chordata; class Aves; order Apodiformes; family Apodidae; genus Chaetura; species Chaetura pelagica. The sequence continues at coordinate 5,834,251 of NW_009953098.1, read as the reverse complement.
GAAGGAAATGCAACTATCATATAAATTAAGCTTTAGGACATAACCGCTTTGACAGACCAGCACTGCTAGAAAAGAGCAGTAAGTGTGCACATTGGTTCTTTCAGAAGCTCAATGCAATAGATGAGCTATTCACATTCAGAATTTCTGCAGTGCTCACTGCCACAGTGTTTTTAAGTTCTCAAACATTAAATAAAAACACCACATGCATTAAGGATGGGTTGGAGGCCATCTTATGGACATTAGAGTTACCTGGTTTTTTTCCATTCTAAAGGACAAATATAAGACAGAGTAGCACTAGGAAATACAGGTTCTTTGAGAACAATATAAAGAACACACTCAGCACCCACTCTCCTCAAAGCAGAACTGCTTCAATCCTGAGATTCAACTATTGGTTAAATATTATTTACATACTACAGAATCTCCACCTCAGTATTTCTCAACAGTTTTGAATGAAAACAGGCAATCTCTATTGATAGAGAGAATGGCACCAAGCCAGCTCCAGGCAGCATTACATGTCTTCATCTCCAGCACAATCACCACAGCAAGTACACATTAAACTCTGTGGAGGAGGCAGTATAAAGAATATACTTCATATGTATCCTCCATATGTAACCTCCTTATATGATACACACCATAAATAGCATGTTATATACTAAGGCCTGTTGAAAATAGATGACATTAGATTATTCTTTCTTGGGTTTTTTTTGTCTTAAGTGATGAGAGCTTCATTGTACTGATGTGGGAGGTTTTGAAGATGCTTCACATAAACAAAACTGTTCAACGTGACTGTTAAAAAAGACAGAGAAAAGAGGGCTGTGTGCTTCTGGTTTCAAGTAAAATGACTTGGAACAGTATGTAGAACTTTCCACCAGAAAACATGCAAGGCATCTTACACAGCAGTCAGAACAAACATGACACATGCCAAGACCATCGTAACTAACCTGAGGGCAGCTCAAGGTCTGGTTTCATTTAGAAACCAGGGATGGTCCATAGAATTCTGTTACTACTTCACGAGATGAACATGAAAAAGAACCATCAAAACCCTGTCTTGTATTATAGGGCTCTGAGTTCATTATGACGATGCTGTTGTGAATGGCACTATTTTAATGCCTGAGATTTAGTCAAGCAAGTCTATAAAATAAAACAGCTAAAAAAACCCCAGACAACAAACAACCACCACACTGATTTTCAGTTTACTACATCATAGTCCCTTAACTTCAAAAACTGCAATCATTTGCAAGAATGTCCATGTCAAGAGGAGTGCAAAGCACCCAAAACTGTTGAAGAATCTTCTAACGGAGTCCTATAAAATGCAATATTCTGAAATGTCAAGTTATGCTACAGATAAGCTAAGAGATTTTATGCATTAAGGTGACGTGCTTTGAAAAAATCCAGGAAATCTGAAAGACAATACCCAATCTGGAGAATTGCAAGCAGAATGTCTCATGTTCCCCCAACCCTCCTTCAAAACATGAATACAGTCAGTGAAATGCAGTGTTATACTATGCTGCTTTGACCTTTGCAGTATTTTGAACAAATAGGCATTCCAACCCTTTCCCAAGGACTGGTGAGACTGTAAACAGGAAGAAATGAAGAATTGCAGCCAATCTGAGTAAAGAATATTGAAAAGGTCAAAGAAGTGCACCAAGCCAGTGCAATTTGCAAAATGAAAGTTATGAAGAGCCCTTTGATGAGAAGTGGAGGAAGGGGGAAAGTAATAGAAATAAAGCACATGATCAGATTGGCCCAATTGTCCCAGGGAAGAGAGAGGAAACCCACAAAACATATCTAACAGAAACTGGAAAATGAAAACCCAATTTAATGTTGCAGGCAAAGATAGGTTTCAAAATGCCAAGCAACAAAATCTACCTACAAGTGCTTTTGCAATTATACCCCAGGACACCTAAGTTAGAAGAGTTGATTTTACTGGCTAAACTAGTGCCAAAGAAGGGAAAAAAGGAAGAAGAGACACGTGGCTGGGGTAGTGCAGGCTGTGCTGCTCTCGAAGTCCTGCCATTCACCAGGGTTTGTGAGAGGGCAGCAGTAACTGGCCCTACCACAGCAGACACATCAGCCTGCAAGGCGCTGGGTTCCACATAACCCTACTGGTGTTTTGCAAACCTCCCTAGGCGGATGGGTACATTTTAAGAAATGTTCAGGCAATGCAAGAACATAACTTGCTAGTTTCTATCAAACCTCAAGGCTGCACATACTTCATTTTACTCCCTTTTGTTCCTAGCAGCAGGGTAGCTATTTAACAAAGGAGGTATTTAAATCTTAGCATCACAAGCAGGCAAAAGGAAGCTTTAAGATTCTGGCAGTGACAGGAGAAAGGCATTCTAAAAGCTATGTAAGTCTTCAAAGCAAAATGTTGCTGGTTCCTATGCCTCACCTCAGTGAGCAGGTGCCACGGTCCAGTATGAGAGTGAGAAGCTAAATTCACAGAAAATTATAAAAGTATCAGATCTCACTCTGACTATATTCAAACAATTGAAATGAGCCCAAGTTATCCCTACTACTGTCAGTGCTGTTTTGCTGTTACTTGCAACAGGTCAAATTCTTTAGTAAATATGTTCTAAGATCAGGCTCTATCCATGTGACATACACTGAAAATTTCAGTGACAACACACAGACTGCAAGTTATCTAAGACTGCAGTCCTAATCTCTGCTATTTGTCAATTCTCAAAATATTTCTCATTCAGATCCCAGTAGTCATAATGAACAGACTCATCCATCTTTATTACTTCAAAAGGAATATATTAACATTTAAAGAGTCACTTAATTTTCCACACCAACTATGTATTTTCTGGTGAATAATTTACATAGAACCCATATCCACAGCACACAGAAAATATGATTAATGTCCAATAAAATGTAAGAGTTTCATTCTAACAAATATGTTATCAACAGTCACTGTGATTTATTGTGATCTATAAAGCTCTCTCCCTCTAAAATAAAAAAAATAAAAATAAAATAAAAGAGAGAGACTATCTGTATAAAATGAATTTCTGTGTTCCCCATAGGAAAATTCCATTTTTGACCTGCATGCCTTCCTAATAGAAATCCTGGTCAGTTATGGGCTTTGATATAACCCATGTGAAATAACTTATAACTGTGGTTCCCACTCATCTCTACTTCGTTGTTCAGCTCAGTTGTACAGGAAAGTTCTCCTAGGCCAGGATGCACTTCAGGAGGTGCATGCCAGCACAGCTCCCTTAGCCAGCTCTCTCCCTTCCATAGCATTTCCCTGGGCAATATTAAAGACACAATATTATGAGTGAGTTCCCACATGAAAGCTGCTGCACCAGGAGAGTAGAGAATCCCACAATGTCTCTCCCACTGACAGCAGCACATCAGCATCTAACAGGGGAGATGACCAGTGGGTCAAGGATCTCAGAAAAAAAAGGCAATAATAATTACACTCCCTGCCATGAAAATGTTGAGTTATACACATTAAAATCCTACCACTCACCTCTCTGCTCCCCATTTCCTAAGCAATGTTTAAGAATGGTCCCTGCCTCAAGCTGACCGAAGGAAACTGCTTGAGTGCAGGTTCCTGGTTTGCCAGATGGGAGACTTTAGTAATTATGGGCACAGGCCACTACATTCCAGATGGCTGCAGGGCTAGGAGCAGTCCTGAAATCTTTAATTCTTCACCTTAAAAATGCACCCTCTGAAACAATATTAATTTTATAAACAAAATCTTCCATAAATAAAAGTCCTTTACAAGGCTGCTATAAGGTCTCCCAGAAGCCTTCTTTTCTCCAAGCTGAACAACCCCAACTCTCTCAGCCTGTCTTCATACCAGAGGTGCTCCAGCCCCTTGATCATCTTCATGGCCCTTCTCTGTTTCTGTTTTCCAACCTAGTCTTTACAGGGAGATCATGTTCCTTGGGTGTTATCTGTGTTATTTCTATTTCCACAGGATAGATTTTAAATTCTAAATGCTCTACACAACCTGTGCTTAAAGTGATTCACCTTGACTATAGTTTACCTGGCTTCCTTCACTTTCAAAAGCAGTTATATTGTTGACATGATGCTAAATTTTCTCTTACCTGAAGAAATTGCCTTGTCTATTGTAGTGTCTAATTCCACTAATTTTAGTACCAAATTATGGAATTGAGAAGATCTGTAAAGCTAGTTATTTTGTGGGTTTTATTTAATTTAATCCTATGAAGGTGGGTTAGGTCAGGATACCTTGAATACTTAATGATCTGTGTATGAGCAGTACCATCTTGAAGAACACCTCTGGACAGTGTGTACTACAGAGTAAGAAATTAGCAATTTCTATAACAGAATGGTGTTTTTCAATCCAGACTAGCCAGTTAGGACAAAATACAGAGACATCTTCAAAATCTTCTTCTGATAAAGGAAAAAAATTTTAGAAGTCTCTTCTTCAGAAAGTACTTCCCTCTCAAGAGAAACTATTACCTTATTGTGGAAATGCCAAATTAAGAATCTAGTTCAGGTACACTGAATGACTTGGCCAAGATGCCAGAGCTTCCCCACTTGTAAAATGGTTTCCCTTAGTTCCTTTTTATCACTCACGTGTCTCTTGGCTTTTTAAATTTTTACTGAGTCTGCACTGCAGCTACACCAGAAAAGCTCTGATCTGTGCTGCACCTCCAAGCACTGTGTTATCACATGAGATCATTCTGAAACAAGTCTCCTCTAATTAAAGCATCTCTCTGAAGCACCTGTAAACCTTACACCAGGCAGGCTTTTTAAACTCACTGATGCTACAGTTGTGTTTACAGCTATTATTTACATTCTAGTTCTTTTAAGGTCACAAGACTGATACAAGCTTCCAATAGAAAAGATTGGTATTATTCTGCATAACACTATACTGCAGTAGATACACAGATACTGAAGGATCTCTTCGTACACTGGGAAAATACATTTTGGCACTGAAATACCACGTAAGTAACAGCAGCTCACAAAGGTCAGTTATAAGAAAGATACAATTAAGTGATGTAAGAGGTAAATTACTCTGTCTCTAGAGATTTTCTACTGAAGAGAATTACAGTTATCCTACTAGTGATAACAGCATACTAAAAATAATTTTTCCATATTTAAAGTTGATTGAAAGATACTTTCTTTTAAAGTACACTAAATTTTCATGTAATGCAGACCATTTCTAAGCTGCTCTGAAAGAACAGAGCCCCTCAAGTAAATTGGTTATATTTCTAAAACTTTATTAAAAAGGCCAAATACCTTTGTAGCTGGCAATGTCTCTTTCATGAGGCTCTGTCCTTCTGAAATATATGGCTTTCTAGGTAATGAGCTGACAGAGGTCAGAGCCTGTAAGAGGGTCTACTCCAGAAGAACGTAACCCCAGTCCTTCACCCAGTAGCCCTGCCACCACACACACTTGCAGTCATCTGATAAGTAAAGAGCTCATACAAATAATCTTTGCTTTTCTATTGAACAACATCCATTTTCAGTTCCTCCTTCAGTATCCACAGCTGTGCAGCAAATGCAGGGCACTTCATCTATCAGAAGATGACAGTGCTGACAGAGGTAGTACAATTAGACAGCCTCTTCCATCTGTTAAATATATGCCTCTTTGCTCCCTTTTAACTTCTTCCTTCTGCAGGAAGGAGGAGCACGAGTGGTTTTGTATGAAAAATTTTGGCCACATATACAATTTTTTACTTATTCTTCTCTAACTGACAAGTCAAATTCCCCGTGTCAGACCAGCACAGTCATTTATGCCACTCATTGTTTGCTCGCAAAAGTATCTATTGAGAATATAATATGGTATTGTCAGATCATAATGACAGTTGATGACAACACAACTTCCTCTGTGTTCTGGTAGCCAATATGACAATCTAACACTTATTGAAGTTTAATGCTCAAGGGAAAAAGAGAGCAAGGCTTTGACTTCAAACTGCAGCTAGATCCAATTTAGGAAGAGCATAGCTCAATGAAAATAAGTTAACAATTTTTAAAAAATCCTAAACTAAACAACCCACACACACACACAAAAAAAACCCCAAACCCAAACAAACAAAAAACCACACACAAACAAAATAAAAAATGCAAACAAATGAAGTTCAAAAGACATTCTGAAACAAAGATATGTATGAGACATTCTGAAGATCAATTACTGAAATTCTCAATTCCACCACAAATAAGGTAATAAAGAGAACTATAATTCAATTTACAATGGATTCAGACTGGATTATGATCCTTTCTCAGAATGGTAGCAATATTTTGTCTGGGACTAGACCCTTCTTAGCTCTTGAATTTATTGCTAGTTGTTTTGTAGAGAAAAAAAAGAAATGTATAGTAAGTAAAACCAAATCAAGACAATCTGCCTCTGCAGTGGCTTAGCTGTTCTCCAACTTCTACTCAAAGCTTTCTCTCCTTGTCTCTTCTTCACCACCTGCACTTACTTCTCTGGCAACCATAACATAACCCAATTCTCTTAAAAAACCCAAAACAGGGAACAAAGTTGGAGGAGAGTAACAAGCATATGGCCAGACTACATAGTTTTAAAAAAAAACAAGTGACAACAGTTCTCCCTATTTTCCTCTCCTCTCTCTGGTTATAGCCTTTCATTTTAACTAATCAGTGCCCAAATGATGGGTGAGGTGAGATTTTGGAAGGACAAACCTCAGAAATCCAGACTCCTAAGAACATCTTCCCGGATACTAATTCTATCTTTAATAGCAGACAGAACAGACAGAAGCCAAGTGTTTGAGAGAGATTACTACCTCCAGATTAAGGGATCTGAGGAATCCTTACAATGAACTACAAAGGAAGAAACAAGACTAATCTTAAGAATAATTTAGATATTAGGAATACTATCATCACATCATTTCGGTATGCTCTAAAACTGGGGTATTTAGAAGGGGATTCACCTGCTGGTAAGTAAACAAAAAAGTTAAATCAATTTGGCTTTCCCAGACTGTATTCAGTAACATGTTTACATCTTCATCTTTATCTCTTTTTGAAGGATTATGAAATATAAATCAAAGGTGAAGTTTAAGGCATACAACATTTTACATCTCTCTCTGTCTTCTGAGGAAGGCTACACAGACAAGTCAGTGCCTGATACAAAGCTATTAAGTTGGGAGAAGAGCATGGTTATAATGGAAATTTTCTAGTTGTTTTGCACAGTAGTGGGGAAAAAAAGCTTACTCCTAGGAAAATCCTTCAGAGGCCATCCTGCTTTACTGCAATTTTATGCTTGCATTTCTCACCATCAGAAGAGATTCAACACTCATGGGATTAGTTCCCCTTCTAAAGATTTGGACAACAAATAAGCAATAAAACGTGGCATACTATAAACAGGCTTCTCTGTCTACTCGGTGCATTTTGGTCTTCTCCAGCTTCTGACAATGCGGTTACTTTCTGGCTGCAGGCCCTCTCTGCTGCAAAAGCAGTGGCATCAAAAGCTAGCAACAATATCTGGACTGCAGCTAAAGTGGACCCTAGGGTTTCACGCTATGACCACTAAGGCAAAGCACAGACTCAGTCTAGTGCAGGGTATTATAAAAGGATTGACCTCTGAAAGTAGCTATAAATCAAGAAATACTTTCTGAATGCAAATTTATGGACCCTCTCTGATGGATAGAAACTCAATCCAGAAATGTCTTTGTGGTTAATAGAAAACTGATGTGTCTCAGTGAACATACAGCAAGACCCTAAATATGAGGAATCCAACAATATGTTGAGTTTAATCAATACTCTTTTTTAACACAAATATTACTTTGCCCTACTACATGATATTATTAGCTTCACACTGTGGGTGATTTTTATGCTCTAGGCATTCAGCTTTAAGCAGTTATTTCTATGAATGGCTCAGCTTGACCAATTATAAAATACTGGAAATGTGTATATGCAGACATGATTTAGCAGGCAATTAATTTCCCTCTTAACACACATATACAGGAAGGTCAGGGGGAGAAAAAAGCAGGTTTTTTGTTTGGTTGGTTTGTTTCTTTTTTTAAAGAACTACAAACCTGTAGGACACAGCTAGTCATACCCTCACTCAAGAGCCCTTTCTCATCCACAGTCCTGCCTAGCTTAACAAGAGCTTCCATGTACAGAAATATTATCAGGAGGTAAAGTTGTAGATAGTTTTCTTCATTACTGAATATATTAACCCCTGCCCACCCTTCATCACCTCCCCCCCACCACTTCTTTTGTGCATTCCTGGTTACAGTCACCCAGCTGCACCCAGTTACTGTTGGTGACTGCATGGATGTCCTCCCACAGGCTTTCCATAAAAATAGGGGGAAAGGGAGGATAGGACTGACAACCTTCCATTTCTCAGTAGCAGCCAAGCAAAACCTATGCTGGGTTGAGTGTCCTGACCATCGTGGTCCATTGCACTCATACATCATTTGCCAGCATATAAGCTGTTTCCAGTTAATAGCACTTCTGACATTTTTCATCTACCATCTTACTGTCTGAGAAGTTCAACATGAGAAAAATTTCCCCAAGTAATTTTTCAGAAAATGAAAGTATTAATTGCCAATAATAAAAATGGCCAAACGCCCAGGTTTTCCTGTTAAATAACTTTGACTGATAAAGCTTGACTTATCTTAGCATGTTCGTTTACTTGAGTTTAGGGTAATCACTTGGTTCTTCTCTGTCATACTCAGAAAACTGTTCTAAAGCAAAAGATTTCTAGTGTGCTCTGAACTTCACAAAAAATTGATTTGAGCACATACAGTACTACTGGTATCTGATGCTGATGAATTACTCTGCTAGCGAAACACAATTTCTGCTAAATCAACAAACAGTTTGCTATAAAAGCCGTAAGATTCACTGAGTTCCTACAACAAAAGCTTCCATTTCCTCTTCGTTAATCCTTGTAAGTGAGATTCTACAGATAAGAGAAAATTCCTGCCAGGTAGCCTTATGGTGTTCTTAGCCATTTTGAAGAAAAGATTAAAAAACAACCACTAAGCCAATAGAAGATAATTTGTTAGTGACCCAGAGGAGTCCAAGGCCACTATTCAAAACTCTTGTCTCTTATGATTATGGAAAACTATTCATTCGCCTCCTAATCTCCTAACATAGATTACTGAAAAGTAATCTTTCAAACACAGAAAACACTGCAGATAGAGTCCCCAAAAATCTGCTCCAGAACAAAGCGAAATAACTAATTTAAAGATAACACAGACTTTTAACTGGATTTTGAACAACTTCTATATAATAAACTATTTTATCATATTTTAAAACCTGTAATATCCCTTTTTTAAAAAAAAAAAAAAACAAAAAACATTATTCTTCTTCTCTCATTAAAAAAAAATAAAAAAAAAATAAAAAAAGCAAAACACCTGAAGCTGAGAAGCTAATAAACAAGAAAAACAAAACCATTAAGATTCAGGATGGGAAAACTTTTTGATGCAGCCATTCTGCTTTGGAGTAAAATGCAGCAGGGAAAACCATCCCTGTGGCGTTTCAGCCAACAAGGAGAAGCAGCTTTGTATTCTTTCACTTTCACTGCTAAGAAAACATTCTTTCCCCTGAAAGAACTGGTGAAATATTATTGCACATCTTAATTTATGACTGTAATTTGTAGCACAGAGAGATTCTACAAAGGACTTCTCAAAATAAAGTTGCAGACAGCCACAGCTTGGGACATTCTGCCAATGTACTCCTCCATTAATAAGCTTAAATTATTTATCTAGTGTTATATTATACAAGCCCAAATTTGGTGCAGCAGCAGGGTGCTTAACTAGCATATTCCGTCTTGGTTTTATTCAGCTTCTCTCCACCTCCACACTCATCCCAGTGGCAGTAGACAGGAATTACTTGCCCAAAATGGAACAAGCCAGGTGTACTGCATGGGTGAGCACAACATGTGCATGTGCATTGCACCAGGTCCCTGGTGAGGGAAGCAAGTCCCTGGGGCTTCAGCCTCTACACCTCAGTGTCCACACAAGCTGGAAATCCCACCTCCATTGGTTGGAGCCCAGGTCCATTTTTCCTAAACTGCCTACTCTCACTGCAGTTGTAGAGAATGTACCTACTGACAGTGCAAGCCAAAATTCAGCCACTGTTTTTTTAACCAGCTGAGACAACACCATCTCCCAGTGAAAATAATCTCAGGTCCCTGTTAAAAGTATTCTCCCATTTTCTGTATTTTTACTCATTACAGATGGCCTCATTCTCAACAGAACATCACTCTGGACAGAGTTGATTTAGGCCATGCTATCCAGAACCTTGCATCTATTTGCTTAGGAGCTTTTTTGCTATTTTTTTGTGACATACATAGCAGGATCAAGTCATCTGGAAAACTACTTTCTCCTTTCATTTTTTTTATAATCTGCTCAGTGAAACATTTCTTCCTCTAAATCCACCAACTGTTGAATTGGTAAGAATTGGCATTTAAGTCAATATGAATACTGTAGTACAAATAGTATTAGAAACATGTTCTATTATCTGAGAAAATTTCAGAAGTACAGATGTACACAGAATGACGATTAGTAGAAGCCAGTGAACTTCATCTTGACATTTGTAAATGCTGGATCAATAAAGTAATCTTCCAAATACTAACAAAGACCCGTCTACGTCATGTGAAACATGAAGTTCTGGCATACCAAAAAATAAGACCCTAAGCCTGAAAAACAAAATAAAACCCCCAACCCTACATTGACTTCTGTGTCTGACCAGTGGCTCTACATACAGGAAAAAACAAAGCCTCACTCTGACTGTCCAGCATCGTCTATGCTTTCTTATGCACTAGAACCGGGAAAATTCAGTTCATCTTCCACGTGCTGTAATGATATCAGACTGAGTGTCAGAGCCAAAGTAATCTGTTACTTCCTTTGTCACTCCTGTTTTTTCTTTCTACAAAAAAATTATTTTCCTAAGTACAAATTTTATAAAATACAGTTGCTCCAGTCCTGTAACTGGACCACATTTGATCCACATTCATGAGCTATTCAAACAGCAAGGCCACAGTCTTTCTTCAAAAAAAGTAATCAGCAATCTTCAGTACCATTTATTCCCACCCTCAACTCACAGTTCTGTTGATAAGATGAACAAGCAGACACTCATGCTGTAAGTAGTATCATTAGAACTGGGCTATTGCATGACACAAAGCCACTCCAATTTCTTGATTTCTTGCCTTGAAGCAAGGGCATGTAGTCCTACCAAGTCCCTGAATATGCTAAAGTCTCTGGTCCCATGGAGCAGATCAGAGCCTCTGAAGAGAAAAGACACAGAAACTCTTCTCCCATATTTATTAGGCTGAAACCAGTTATTCACAGAAGCTTTTGTTGTGGCTAATTAAAATTTCTATTAGAGTTGCTGAGATTCATTATCACTAAAGAAAAAGGATAGCTACTAAACAAAACAGTGTGCATATTATCTGTTCCAGAGAAACTATAATCTAAATTCTTCAGATTTAAGGTCAATAGCACTTCTCCACCTACTGCCCCCATTTGCTATCAGCCTTTGCATCATTTCTCTTTGACCCCCTCCATTGCTGCTTCTTCAGCTGCTATTAAATGCCTGCAGATGTGGGGGTTTTTTGCTATTAGAGAAGTAATTACTACATCATCATAAAAGCTGTTCCCAAATAAGTATCTTCAAGGGCCACCTTCCATAGTCCCTAGCCCCTCTCACATTTGAACACACTCTGCTTGTCTCTTACATAAGAAAAATTTCACATCATCCTTAAAAGAAAACAGCTTTCATGCTATTTGATGCAAGTCAGTCTCAACTAGACACAGTAGTGACAAAACACATTTCTTGCTCTGAACAACATGAAGGCAGCTCCCATGATTAACAGGATGCCCACAACTACCAGGAAGAGAGTGTGGGGCTAAGGTGGAGCCTGCTGAGGTACCTTGCACAGCTCTGTGCTGCTGACAGAGGTACCTGCAACCACACAGGACCATTACACAAAAGACATCCTGCTTAAGAGCCACTCATGCAATAGCCAGGGGAAAAAAGTGTCCCTCTAACACCTGTGTCTAAAGACTAGAAAATGCCAGAGAAATGAGTTAATTATACTAATCAAATTCAAAAGCCTATTTGAATCTATTAGTTTTAACTTTGCAGTTCAAAATGTGTTTATTTCTCTCAGTTAATCATGGGTTAGGGCAGGTTTTCTTCCAAAATACCAGTGAACTAAAAGACCTTCCACTACTCCCAGTTAAATCAACATTAGAGAGAAATGGCTTGCTCTTATCATTGAAGTATTTCAGGGGAGCTGCATGGCCTGTGTTACACAGAAGAACAGATGAGATGATCACAAGGATCATCTAGGCTTGGAATTAATTCATTAAAAGAAACAGGTGCACATCAAAGAGACTGACGTGCACAGTTGAACCAGTAGAGAATACGTGGGACTTCAGCTGAGTGACAGAAACTGACAACATTAATGGAGAAGGAATTAGTGGCATAAATACAACATTGAAGCAAGAAAAGGAAGGTGGTCAGTAGACAAGGAGTAAATGGTACTGTAGCCCATAAGATTATCCTCAGGGCTCCACAGAAATGTATAAAGTGGGATACATTTAAATATTGGTGCACTGTAACCTACAGAGATCCTCATCCATAGCCTCTGATCAACATCTCTGCCAACTAAGCTCTTCAAGTTGAAAGTCCTTCTACCTCGCCCCTAAGAGGGGAGTTGAGTCTTTTTGTCTGTGCCAAGGTCACTACACGATAAGACATTTTTGCCCAGGTTTTCTCAGGGAAGGAGGCTCAGAAGTCCTAAAGATAATTTTTGCAGAACTTGTAAGAACTTAATATTTACAGAGGGGAGAGACACTCAGGTTTAATGTCACACCACTGACTGAAACAGTGGCTGAACAAAATTGTGCTGCACTCTCACTGGCTGCTGGCACACAGCCACTCTTGCCAGCCTGGCTCTGTACTTCCTGAGAACAGCAGTCCTAGCATGGTCAGGAGCTGCAATTAAATTTGCAAAAAGAAGAAAGCTATGATAGAAAAGAAAGCTAAAAAAAAAACCCCAGCTCTATTTCATTCTTAATGGAACATAAACTGCCAAAGCAGCCTCTGTTTCAGTGTATTCATCTCAGATAGGAAAGTGGTTTAAGTGAACAGGCTCACAATCAGGGTATTTCAGTTCCTTTTAAAAATTAGGTGTATGCATATCCCCTTAGAGGAGATAATACAAAGAGACACCAGATTTCATTTACAGGATATATTTTCATTTACTCATATGATGTCTTAGACGAGGCAAAATTATTTTAAAATGCTTCTGAAACTCCATTTGCCAACCTCAGAGTTCAAACCACTTTCCTTTAATAAACTGGTTATTGCTCTTCTTTAAATGTCATTATGTTTAACATTTCTGCTTTGTTTCCTGTAGCATTAATCTCAGTTATTGACAGTCAGCAGCCATACTCAAGATGAAAGGAATTTCCTTGCCATGATTTAATGCATTTCACATCCTGATTCTTTCTT
>NW_009953098.1:5811947-5820453 GCF_000747805.2 Chaetura pelagica | reverse complement strand
AACAAAACTAGCTAGAAGCACTGTTTCTGCCTTTTACTTATAACTGCTGTCTGATAAAACAGAAATATATCCCAGAGGCTGTTAATTATTTTATCTGGTCCGAGTTATTTTTAAGACGATTAATGATTGTTCATCAGAGATATATAATAAGTACAAAAGTCCTTTCACGTTCCTAAACAACAACAATCTCCCCACTGAACAGACATGACTATGCAATCTGCTATAAAACTGCTTTCAGAAAAATTCTTACAATAAAGGGCTACCAAAGAACCATTGCTTCATATTTTATCTTACTTGCATTTAGCCATACTATTTCTCTTTTGTTTAAAGGAGGCATTTTTAAATGATGGCTGCAACCCCTAAAGCACAGTTTAATGAATCCTAACTATAATGCATCCAAAGGAACACAAGAATTTGCTACTGTTGGCTGTTTGAGCCCCTGGTTTCCTTCCTTTGTTCCTTGTATCATCTCAGATCATGGCAAATCGGTGGACAAAGAGCAGCATTTTATGAAGAGACTTAAAATTTCTAAAAATACAGCTACATTTTCATATTTATAGTGCACAAGATTCCCACCATTCCACCCTTCATTACTTGGCAGCTGTGCAGATTATACTGAAGAGGAGGTACCAGGCTTCATTTTTCTGAACTACAGGTTCTCCTGCCTCTGATTTTCCATTTCTCTATTGGCCTCCTCAACAGACTCTCTGCTTCAACTGCTGATTTTAACCGAGTTGCAGAGTTATTAGTATAAATGTCTGATGTCAGTCTGAGATGCAGGTTATATACAGGAAAGCATGACAGTTATTTGCTCCACATGGAACAAATTTTCTGCAGCATGCAGCCTGCTGCTCAGGTAACTTCTTTGAATAGAGGAGTCATCCCTCAGAGAAGTTGTGCACCAGAGAGCAGAAAGCAAAAGCTGATAAAATGGTTCCAACCCCAAACAGTTTATTTTTGTAACACAAGAGGTGGATACAAACAGATGGGGAAGGAGGAGGGAACGAGAAGACACTCTGATCAGATCATCAGCACCCAAAGTGCTGTCAAGGCTTTGGGAGGCAACCTGCCAAAGATAAACTTTAATGAGATTTTTAAGGGGGTGGATACTCATTAATTTTATGACAAAACATATAAACATTAAAGGCTTACAAATCCAGTTCAGTGCAGTAAAGAAAATGCCATTCTACTGACTAAGAAGAACAGGATTGCCTCTCAGAAGGGGGCATCAAACAATGGATGTTTCCTTAACAGTCTTAAATAAAAACTGTGCAATCTGCAATTCCCAGATGCATGTGCTGGTCTTCTCCAAAGGAATTTGGACAACCCTCATACCTCCTCACTCTCACATCCAAGACTCCTCTGGAAGGAAAAAATAATACACAGGCCAGGAGGGAACTGCAGAGCTACCCTGGTTTCCCAAGTGTATCACAGACAGCTCCTTGATCTCTGTCTTTTTATTCCTGTTGCTGTTCTGCAGGCCAGCTCAAATAGTTCCAGGGAGGACACTTTTCTTTGGTGCATGATTTTGGGTGTCAAGTTTTCCAGGTATACCACTGCCCCAGTCACCAGCTCCCAGTTTGAAAAGTAAGGTGTATAAATTTTATTTCCTTCAAAAGCTATAGAAATGTTAAGTGCCTAGACCTCTTCTAGAATAGGAGATGTGGGGTTTTCTTTATTTTATTTTTAAAGAAAGGTTTCCACTAAGCTTTCAGAAGATCAGAATCTGAAGTCCTTAAAAATATAATCTGTTGATCTACAATATGAATAAGTTTTAAATTTTTTTTCTTTTAAACTCCAATTTTCAAATATAATTGAAATAACACATTA
Source organism: Chaetura pelagica (assembly GCF_000747805.2). Classification (NCBI taxonomy): domain Eukaryota; kingdom Metazoa; phylum Chordata; class Aves; order Apodiformes; family Apodidae; genus Chaetura; species Chaetura pelagica. Next base: position 5,818,623 of record NW_009953098.1, on the reverse strand, counting down.
CAAATCTAAAGTGGTTGCTAATTGTTTGTTGTTGTTGTTTCTATTTAACACAAGGTCATCACTACATACAGAGAAACATGATAGATTTAGGGCACTGTTTGCTTAAGGGCTAATTCTCATTCCAAATAATGATTAACAGGAGATCAAAAAAGGGTGATGTTGAAGAGAGTAAAGCAATTAAATGATAAAATATGAACAGAAAATGAAAAGCATTTGTAGCTAAATGAATACACACCAAGTGACCAATGGTTTTAGGGGATTAGACTCTCATAGTAATAATTACATATGAGTACAATCAGTAAAATCATATACTTGTTATTCCATTGAAATGAAATTCTGCATCACAATGGACATTCACTTTAGCTAAACTGAACTATGCTGAAACTTGGTACCAATGTACTCCCATTTGGAAAACTGCTTTGCATACTTTTACTAGCCCTAGCAGCATTTTTGAGCACATATGGGATCAAGCATGGTTTGTTCTGAGGATTTTGCAACTTGGAAAAAGAACTTGGGAAAGAACTTGTTAGACTTAGACACAAATACTCTTTTGTCATGCAAATTAATTTCTTTTCACGTATACAGAACACACACAAGTTTACACAGTACAGTTCAAACTAAGGAACTAAGTATTGGGTTCCTAAGGCTTTCAGTTTAAGATAACACAAACACACTGGGATTTGCTTTGCAAGCCTATTCCATAACGTTACTAATCAGAACACACTGTGGTTGTGAAACCACGGATTAATATGATGTCCTCTGTGTTTGACACTTTCAGTTCTAGACTGAACACAGAGGGCTGCTTTGTTCCTTAAACAAAAGATATACTGCATCCTTACCTTGTGATTCATTCATCCTCTTGACACGTGTGCTCTAGTAAGAAGTGCTGCAGTCAGCTCAGTGCTGTACATTTCACTAGCAGCTCCATCAGGGAAATACGCCTCACACAGCTCCAAGTTCCTCTCAACGTCACTACCTAAAGAAATAAATAAATGTGGATGTTAAATGTTTAAGGAAGATAAAAGTGCTCCATAAAGTGGTATAAGTGGTTCATCAAACTCACTCTTCTTGTGTCAGGAGAGAATAGGGAACATTTTTGCACTTGTCCTTGGGAGGAGACCAAACAACACTGCCATGATTATGTGAGATTGCCGATGGACATCAAAAATAGTCCAATCCTATCTGGACAGAAGTCTGTGTTGAAATGGCATTATTACATCCTTTTTAGATGACAGAATGAGAGCCTCAGGAAAGTGCAAACTACACTTCTGAGCAGAGTTTCTGAATCCACATACCATAATCTATTTTTTTTTTAATATATAGATCCTATTACTGCATGAAAAAACATGTTGTTAACCTAAAAGTCAAAGCTTTCTACTAAAATTTTACTTTCTTAGAAATTTTTCAGTCACTTCTATGGTGGCAGAAGAGACTAAGAGCCTATTCACAGCATCACTTGCAATGTTGTGCCCTTCAGCCTGTGGTCATTACCCCCTCAGTCAAGACAAGGTGCTTAATTAGATTGCACTGCAGCTAAGCAGGAGACCCCACAAAGCTACTAAATACTTCTCATCTGAGTGGAATTAACATCCAAATGCTGACAGGATCACGGTCTGAAGTTGTGATCAAACACTGAGGTGCTACAAGTAGCTTAAAGTACAACAGAGTAAGGAACTCCAAGCCAAATTGGACAAAACCCTTCTTAGTCATTCCAGGAGAAAAAATAAATAAATAAATAAATAAAAAAAAAATATATAGAGAGAGAGAGTGTGCAATAGAAAGTAAAAATAGAAGCAGGAACCCACTGCCACTATCCGCTGTCAACAACAGAAAGAGGCTGAAGTGGGAGGATGAAGTGAATGCTTGAGGCAGAAGAAATGGCAGCAAGGAAAAGAGGCAGCAACTTGACTAGAAGACAACTGTTGTATGAACAAGGCTATTTTACTCAAATCCAAAATATTTCCCTTACTTTTCATGCAAGAGAACCATCAAATATAAAACAAAAAAGGCATAATTTTCATTTTTCTTGTGTTCTGTGACATCCTGACCCGTTTCTGGTAGGATACCTCATCAGAGCAGACTGGGGCATGACACTCTGATGCATCATTATAAAGGACAAAGTCTGCTGAGTACAAAATTGTCACCAGAACAGGCATCTCTCCTCTCTTTTTGATCAAATGACAGCAGAACTGGAGTTTTGTTTGCTCATCAAATAGGGCCAAGAGTAGGAAAATTTTAGATGTAATCCACTACATCAGTAGAAGTCACTTTAATACAAAGTAATACAGCAAAAACAGTGTTACAAAGCAGTGTGGTTTGGGGGAGAATCTGGGGAGTGTAGCAGAGGAGCATAAGACAGATGCACAAGTGCCAGCAATGCAGGTAAGTTACCTGAGGTGCAGTTTCCTCACACAGAATCTCACATCTCTCCCCTATATGTGGAACAACATATCTGTTATCTCACCTCACAGCTTGCCCCTTCTCCTCCCCTCACTCACTCCTCCCCAGTCCGGTGGAGAGGTGTGTGGACTCCTGCCTTCTAAAGCTGCTCAAGATGCTTACTAATCCCCCTGCAACTTCTGTGTTCTGTCACTTCTTTACTCTTCCCTTGCAGTTCCTTTCCAATTTATTTTTTTTGGCCTTTTCTAGTCTCTCCTCTCAGAACACAAGCATGATTCATGCATTCCCATTTTAAACTGCTTGATCTTCAACTATACTTCAGTCCTTTATTTCAACTCCTTTCTAATATACTTCTTGCTTACTGTTTTTACCACTCAACTTGTCATTTCTCTGAATTTTTTCTAACCAAGATGAATGACTTCATCTTACTCAAGCCTCAGAAACACTGCTCTGTTCCCATTGTCCCCTCCAACGCTTCCATCATACATGACCAAGCTGATACACTTGAAATGTTATGTTTTCTCAATTCTCTCACTTTTTCAGGTAATTCTCTGGCATTATCTCGGGTGGATTTTCCTCTCAGATTCTGTCACAGCCCCACAGACACAATGACTTTGGCCTTCATTATTTTTTCCCATAGCACTTTCCCAGCTGCAAGCTCACAGTTTGTCAGCAGAGAGAGACGGGAGCTGAGTCAGAGATCAATTCTTTTGCTCTTTGGTTCAACAAAATAAATGTATATGCATTCAAAAGTCTTTACTCAACTTTGACTCTCTCATCTAAACACTCTGGCATAATTTCTTCAAATTGGCACTGGGTACTTATATTCAGAAACACAAAATAAGACTCTCAGCTGTAGACTGATGGCATACTAGTAACTTTACAAGAATTACAAATATCCCAACATAAACTTGATGGAATAGGGAGTAGTGTGAATCAACACCTGAGTGATAACAAAGCTTAAAAAAAGATTGAGAGCTGCTTCCTGCTATGAATAACAGCTAGTAGGAGGTTGTAAGGAAGGACTATTCCCATCTAATTAACATGTCAAATCTAGTTGTAACAGCAGATGAAATGAGTTGGTATCTCAATGTACCATTTGCTCTGCATCATAATATAAAAATCATTCAACAAAATCTTCCCTAATTCACTGTCACTCCAATAAAAAGCACAACATCAGACAAAAAAAAATCATCACCATTTTTGCAGAAGACAAGGCAAGTTTTAACATTGCCAAAGAGGATAAAATGTCTTTCAGTGACTTTAATTGAAAAAAAGCATAAAAATATCATAATAGAGTTAAAAACTGTTCAGGCTACAAAACTTCCTACAATGAGTATCTCATCCACACCTAGAACAAAGTGATCAGTTCTGAGGGATGAAGTAACAAAATCATTGATGTCTCATCCCTATCTAACAACTACAGAGTGATGGAAAAGTAATGTAAGTTATAGCTTCTCTGACTCTGCAAAGCAGAGGAAGTTCTCATCAAGATGAAAATACAGATATCTATAGTTTTTGTTTGGCTCTCATGTACCAAAAACAAGATGAAAAACATTTTGTGAAGCCATCAAGATCTACAGTGAGAGAAAAACCTTGTAATCCACTTACTGAGCTTGTCAGAGCAAATGATTTGCTGAAATTGCATTGCTAAATGTTCTAGGAAGCATCAAGAATAACTACAAGTCTAGAAATGTAGGGTAATATTCCCCAAAAAGCAGGTTGTAACTCTGAATTAATTCACAGCAAGATAATGACCAGATATCACTGGGAGAGTTGTTCTTCATAGGACTTCCCAGAGTTCAGCATGCAGAACAAAAATAGCACCCATCTGTTTCTTCTGTAAAAGGAAAGTAAATGGCCATCCCCATTTTTCCAACAGAGTGAATGCAAGATGAGTACAGCACTGCAAAACACACACCTTCAGTTTCTGATCTGAAGGCAGATCCTCCTTGGCAATTTTACCTGGAATGCACCATGTACTTTGGGAATGACACACTGTCAGAACAAGCCTCTTCAACAGACTCCCTGGCACATCTTCTGTAGTTAAACACAAGCTCAGAGGGGTTGCACTTTAGCTACTTCAATGCTCACAAAAAAGCAAGGGCAATGATAAATATTTATTTTTTTTTTTCTTTTCACTTGCTAGTGCTACAAATAGCAGTCACTTCAAACGTGGAAACATTCCAAGTTTGGGGAGCATTTAGGGACATGGTTTAGTGGTGAATTTGGAAGTGTGCTACGTTCACAGGTGGACCTGGTGACCTTAATGGTCCATTCAACCAAAATTATTTTATTACTCTATTCCTCACTGGGAATGAATTACAAATTTAGACCAAATTCATCAGTGACATAACAAAACACTGTTTGCATTTTGGTCATCAAACCTAATAGACACTTTCTCATTAGTGTAGCAAAAAATGGGATATTTATTATTAATTTATAAGTTCCCACTTATAAAAGTTGATGACACCTTTCCAGATAGCTGCTCAGAAAAGGAAAAGGAAAGGATTGATCTTTGCTGAGGCAGGAGCCTCACACTCATATTCAAAAAAATTTCAGCTTGGGACCATGTGCTGAGGATAACATGAAATTTATCCAGAGACTGAATACAGCTTTGAGTTTGCACTACTTTTCCTACCTCGATGAACTTCAAAGCAGAACCAAGCTTTTGGCATATTTCCCTCCTGACAAAGTAAGCAAGTGTGCACATCTTCATTTTCCTCCAAGATCTACCAAAATGCTACATGTTTTCTTGCCAATGTGAATATTATAAAACATTAAAGAATGTTGGCTCTGGCTCAGCAATACTACACATACAAAATAAACAAGGAACTTACATGAGACAACTTAAAAAAACAAACTACTGGTTTAGTTCAGCAACAGGGCAATATCTTGGTATGTAAAAAAAAGTTATTTTCAATGATACACCTCAAAAAAACTCCTCAAAATCCAAGAATGGAGGCAGATCATAGAAAAATTAAGAAAAAACAAATGAACACAGGAATGTCATGGGGCAGAAGACACCATGTGTACACAAAGCTGCTTGTATAGAACTTTCTAATAGTGAGAGAAAAGTCAGAAGCATCATAATGCTTCAGCATGTGAAGAACTGAAACATGCCTCTCCTCTATACCTAGATACACACATTCGTTACAAAAAAGGTACTTAAACACCAATGTTGGCTCAGATGCACAATATTCTGAAAGTGATTTGAGCCCTCTAGTGATGGAGAAAATTAGTGAACAGGACACTCTACTCCTTTGAGTAAGAAAACACTTCTCATTACACTTCAAGTGATGATAACACTTTGCTGACTCCTTAAGCAAATTACAACCTTGCATTTTCCCATATACTAGCACTTTAACAATAGAGCTGAGCCATAACATAAATAGTGTGGAATATGTCATATACTCCCCCCCTCCAGCCCCCCTGCCCCCTCCCATTTTATTTCTATCTTAGACACGGTTCTTCTCTGGGAAGTGTTATGACCTTATTACTAAAACTAATTATTTAAATCCAGCAACTGTATACAGATCTCTAGCTCTTTTCAAATGGTACTCTGAGCCATCTCATTTGACCAAACTAAAGTTTAGGAAAGGAACAAATTAACAGGAGGTGGAAGCTGACCACACAGATTTAAAACCACTTTTAACATACAGATTAACAATCAAGTATTTTCTTTTCCCTGTGTTTTTCAGCTTGTAATAGTGACCTCTGCCAAAATGAAGTATATCAGTTTTTAAGCAAAACACTTCCCCCACAAGGTTCTATCACTCTGCAGCATTATACATTATCTCAGATAATATAACTATATAGTATATTCTGGTCTGTAGGAAAGACTGCTGTTTGAACTTGGCCCAGTCAGTGTCCATGGGCCCAAAGCAGCCTTGAGAGCCCAGAGTCCCAGAGGGACACAGCCACAGCCACAGCTTGGCCACCACTAAGCCAGGGTGAGCCGTGCCTGCTGCGCCAAAACACCTATGCAGCATCCCACAGCCCAGCTACCCTTGCTGGGCTACAGAAGGGTCCTCCAAGGTGATTTTTCTAATGCTAAGAGTTCTGATTTCTTACGGTAACTACTACACTGGGTTCCTTAGAACCACATTCAGTAATTCATGTAAAAGTGAGGCCATGATTTTTCCAAAGGTAGAATACGTTGTATTTTAACGCAGCACCCAGCTCGTGAATATTCCTTTCAGAAAACCTGCTCCTTGAAAACAAGCTTTCAGCTACAGAACACTGGAAAAAGACCCCTGCTCCATGCCAGGGAAAG
>NW_009953098.1:5764162-5811935 GCF_000747805.2 Chaetura pelagica | reverse complement strand
TGGGCCCTCTAAGTGCCTCCAAGGTTAATACTAGCTGAAGATTTTTCAGCAGCTCAGTTTTGGAGTTAAGCACCTACTGCTGGAGTCTCACTTAAGCATTCTTTTTAATCCATCCCAAAGTGGTTAGCAGCACACATTTGAACAGTAGTCAGGGGACTCCAGCTGCAGAGATTTCTGAAAATTCCCATGTGAGACCTCAAAAAGAGCTAAGATATAAAAATTTGAGATAAAGGAAAAAAAAAAAAAAAAAGGCCCAAAAAAACATTACTAGCAACAACTCAATTAATACAGAAGTAACAATTAAGATTAAATTTAGATAGATAATATAGCTTCTGGTGATAGTTTTGGTTAATGCACAGAATACAAAGAAACTCAGTATGCCCAGAATGTAAGAATACAGGGATAGTGACCCTGTGAAGTACTTTGCATTATGTAACATAAACTTTGTTTAGATACTAGAAAATACATCATTTTGCATTTCTTTTAGAGCACCCTAGAGGACAACTTCATGTAGGTAAACAATCACTTCTGGCTAGTCTTTGGTGATACTAATAACAGCCCCCATTAACCACCTGGAAAAAGAGAATTATTACCTGTTTAGACTAGACCTCATTAATTAGCAGCACTGCTAACAGAAACAGAAACAGCTAAATGCTAAGTACTAAAACCAAAACAAAAAAGCAAACAAACCAGGAGGAAGGTGGCCAGCACATGAGGTGGACTGTAAAGGATGCCTGTTACCACAAAAAAAAAAAAAGAAAAAAAAAAAAAAAAAAAAAAAAGTACTGCAACAAAATAGGATGTTAAATTAGTTTCAAGAGACTGCAGTGGTGCATGAAATTATTTCTTATGGCGTGCTGCATAGATCCATCCCCGGTGGGAATGCAAACCTCAAACAGAGATAGCCACAGAAAAAGGACTGCTCATAGGGGCTGTTAGAATCAAGATGCCTGAAGACATGGGGCATGTGAATTTCATTAACTGCTTTATTCCTGAAACACCAGTTTAAAATATCAATAGTGATGGTTTTAAGTTTAGATCAGCTTCCATGAATAATCTGGATTTCTTTCCTACAACACAGACTACATGGCTAGATTTCCAATATATATTAGAACTTTAAATCATTTTCTATATTGCTACTGCACTGATGGGTCAGGCAAAAATGTGTTTTTCCAACAGCCATAAAGCAGTGGCAAAATGAAAGCCCATTAAGAAGAGGAGAACATACTAAAACTACCTCCCAGCAACCATTACGAATGGTTTTTTTGCATTGTTTTAGGGAAGGAAAAACTTGTGTACTTGCCTTGTTCCTGATGCAAGCTGCTCTGACTGTGTGGGCAATGTTCTTTAGGGAGAAGTGGGCAGCTGCTTGCAGGAACATTCACTGCTGAGATCCATACAACAACCACCACCAGTATTTCCCAACAGCAGCCTAACCACAATTTGCAACATCAGAGAAAGCTGCAAGTCCAAGGGGTGACTGCAGTGAGAGGTGGTGCAGAGTGATTCCAGCCAGGACACATGGTGGTTCTGCTCTCCATCTTTACACAAACCTCAGCCTCACCCCCACCAACATGAAGTCTCTTCTTCACGACTAGTGTTTCTTTTTCTTTCTCTCTCTACTTGTTAGAACTGCAACAAGCTCTCAGAAACAAAGCTGGCAAAGGAGAGGCAGTGTTTATAGTGTGGTAGCACTCCACCATCTGAAAAATAACAGAGCTCAGCTGCCAATACAGGAGTAGACCTGTGATGGTATCCTTGATGGCACTGGGCAATGCTTGACTTTATGTTTGTCTGGATGCCTGCACACCAACTTCTGCAGCCTGGGATAAATATGCCCTTGTCTCTACTGATGGTCTGAACCCTTGCTGTGCCAACACCTACTTCTAAGCAACTTGTAGCATTGTGATTGCAGGGCAGAAATTGAGACCAATTTTCCTTATTAGAGCCATTTTCAGCAATGTCATGCCCTGTCCTTTTACTGACATTTCCAGAGACGAGGAAGATCTTTTTGGCACAGGTAAACATAATATCCCCAATCACCAGATATTAATAACTATTACGTCTAGGAATAGTTGTCACATTTAAGAAAAAATACAACTCCTTAAATGAAGCAGGGAGAGTTTAAGTTTTTCTCCTCACAGATTGGACTATGCTGGTAGATAACCCAAGATATCCTCCTTTTTTTCTAATTTTCTAATTCAGTGGAAGGTTAAAAGTGCCTGCAGGACAGTTGTTGATCAAATTTAAATCAAAGCAGGAAACTAGAGAGATGGAGTGGGAGGACATAGTACAAGCCCATCACATTGTGAGCTCATCAAACTTCAAATTCTTCCCTTGAGGCCTCACATAAATTCTGGTCGGTTGTTAGCTACATGCAAAGTAATGATCCCAGCTGTCCTGATGCCACTTCTATGTGTGGAAATTGCATTTTCTCAGTGAAGCTAAAGCCACTCCAAGGGAGAAAATATCCAAAAGAGATCTATTCAGGTACAATAAGTTAGATTGAGAGCAGCCCTAAGGCCAAGCCTAAACAGCAGGTGCTTTGGTGCCCCGTGTTCTTGCACAGCCATGTAAAAGTAGGGCACAGCAGTAGCCTAGAGGTTGGGAAGCTGAGGGGGTTGAGTCCAGATGGTTCTTTGGGTGAGCAACTTGTTTTAATGGATGAGGAAATAAGCCAGCAGAGCTTCACACCATCCACTCTCGGTCAGTCAGATGTTGTCCAACAATAAATAGAGACCAAGGGAAAAAGAGACCAAAAGCAAAATGAAATATGGGAAGATCGGAAGGCTCCTTGCAGCACCACAGGTACATGGAGTGCTCTGAAATGTAATATACATTTTGGAACATACAGCGAGACTAAGGATTTGGGCCATGGAGTGCTGCCTTCCCAAATTTGCAAGAACTCAGCTCACAGCTAAGGGGTGAAATTCAGGATTAAATCCACCTGTTAACACAGATAAAGCCAATGACTCAAATCATAGGATTGTAAAGCAGTGAAATGAAGAGCCACCAGTTATGCTAATCTTTTTACATCCTCTTATCTGTTTAGAACGATGTACGAAAACACAACAATCTCCAGCATGGCTAGACCTTGGGAGGCTCTTCACCATTACATTTAATTTAAAAGTTTTATAATGCTAATTACTAAACTCATCCACTTAATTACACTCCATTATTATATCTGAGATAAACCTCTTGTTTGCAAAGGAAGGTCTAGGAAGATAGCAGTATTAAATGACAAGCATGAGAGATTATTTTCCAAAATATTCCTTAATGTCTGACAAACTTTTAAACATTAAGACTGGGTAGAGAGTAACTTATGTTCAGCTTGGGTATTTGCCAGGTAAAGGCTCCCTATTATCCAACAGCTCATTTTCCATATTTGAACTACAGGTGATTTGATTTTCCTTTCAGCAAACCTCGGCTAAGCACAGTTGATTAAATCAGTTTTTCTAAACAGTTTTGTGTTCTGAATGCTTTCCTCATACACATGTGGCAAATATCTTACAGAAAACTAACAATATATTATCCTGCCAGGGCAGTGGAAATGGGCCAGAATCTACCTGCATTGAAACCTATTACAAAACTTCCAATTCAATGGAAAGCTTTAGTCTAATCAACCTCATATTCACCATGGGCACAAATGAACAAAAAGGACAGCAGCACAAAATTATTTGTATTTTACTTCTGTCCCAAGAAACTCAAAGCTGTTAATTCTAGATACCCCACAGAGCACACAAAAAAAGTTTAGACACTACAGCATAAAGCACACAAAATTACTCCACTAGTGACTGTCCCTCAACTGTCTCAAAATTTTTGTGGAAATTCAAGCCAACAGTTGAAGTGACCCCATATAGATGTAATTCAGAGGACCTGACTACATCCCACTTTTGCTGTTGCTAAAGAGGAAACTCTGAACCTCTCGGTGATATTGCAAAGGACAGTGGAACACTTCCAGTGCTACAACTGTTTCATAAAAACTTAAAGCCTGATGGTGTTCTGCAAGAAAAAGTGGGGAAGTAATTACTATCATATTTTAAACGGGAATTTGACAAAAATTAAATTCAGTGTATAATATTATGCAACATTAATGATTTTTTCATTATAGCAGGTTGTTCTCCAAGGGGTTTAATTTACAGCATTTTGACAGCACTGGGACTTTCTGCAGTCCACAAAAATGGCACTGCTTACGTTGGAAGCAAATATCAAGTGTGGATTTTGTTTGTTTTCAGATACTTGCTATAAAAAGCCTTCCAGGCACAAGCAAATCCTCTACATCTCACAATGCTCTTGAAAGAACTGATGGCAATACTTCTCCTCCTACATATATGAGCTTAACCCTGGAAGGACTGACCTCACCTCCTAGGTTTTCACCCTGGAAAGAGACTCTTTGCATTTATTTATTTAAAATAACCAATGACAAACTTGGTAACCAAACCAAGAAAGCTGGCAAAATATGGTGTGATGAAAGCCAATGGGAAATACCTGTTTATACAATTCTTTAAAAAGATGCAACTATAAATGTATATTGTGACAGAGGGGTGCTGAGCAAGGTTACACAACAGATAAGCATCAGGATTTGGACAGTCAATAAATATCAGGCTCCATTCAAAAACTAGCTAAGGATTAGCAAAGACCAAGTAAAGCTTTCAGAACACTGATCCAGAGGATGTGTATGGTTGCATATCTCAAGCAATCATAGATTTTTGTTCTATATGACAAACTCTTAAGTTTCCAAGATGAGGGTGATAAATTAGTTAAAAGCTTAAAGCAACCAGAGAACTGAAAGATGTAAGATTCTTCAAGAAGCTTGTGCCAGCAGCTCTTGCCAAACACAAGCACAATTAACCAAAGTGAATCTACGAAAGTCTGCAGGGAAAATTAAAAGGGACAGGGAGAGAAGGAGATGGGAAAGGGTTCATCAGCTCTCACATCTGAACTATGAGACAGCACAAAATAGGATGGTCATGTAGCAGAGAGGAAAAAGCAAGATCATTGAGCAAAATTGAACATGAGAAAAGAGGGAAAATGGATACAGAAACATACTAATAAAAAATAGGTTGATGACTGTACAGGTCTTTTCAAAACCCTTAGGACGTATCACATCAAAAAGAAGAAAACAAGGCTTCTATGTGATAGCATACCCAAGAGGAAAGCAAAGCTATAAGGAAGAGAGATAAGTGGTAATAGGGACAACAGCAGATGTTCTCCCTTAAGGATGGCAATGACAGAGTTTGTGTGTTCACAAAAAATGCTGTTAGGAGGGCTCTGGTTGGGCTGGGAGACAGGGTGGCAGGCTTGCTTACATCCCCTTTGGTAATCATATAATGGAGCTACATCCATAGTATCAAGAAAGAAGGGGGTGAGGGGAAACACAGCTGTCTCCATGTCCTTGAGGTATTAGAGCAAACAGAGAAGTTTGCAGAGCTAGTAATCACTGGGTATAAAGGGGAACAGAATCATGCAGCAGTAAGAAAAAACACACAAAAACAAACAAACCACAACAAACAAAAACAAAAAAAAACCAAACAAACAACAAAAAACCAAAGCCACAACACTAAACAAACAGCCTTCCAGCTAATATGAACACAGATTCTTGGAACTGCTGATCTCAGGAGTGGCAACACCCAAACATGAGCTTAGGGAAATCCATGAACAGAAAGAGTGTTACTAAGCTGTACCAAAAAAAGCAGAGCATAAATTAGGAACAAAAGAATTAGAAAAGCAACTCAGGTAATGCATTTGTTTCATTTAAACCACACCATTTCACAAAGATACACCAGCCCTGCTGTAAAATTAAATTATTATTTTTTCCCCTAGCTGAGTCTGTTTTGCCTGGGGCCTTAATTAGTGAAGAACCCTCCTTGTCCTTTGTCTCAACCCATGAGCTTTGTCCTCCTCATCCGAGAGTGTGTGGGGGTAGGGGTAGGGGGGTGGGAGCTGAGTGAGTGGCCACGTGGTTGCTCCTTTGTTGTTGTGTTGTCCCAAACCTCGACAATCACACTACACTACCAATACTGCAGTAAGTGTTCCCCTTTTTGGCAAAGGAATCGCAACCAAAAATGAAGGGATTTACTGAGACATGGAATACAAGTGAAGCAGATAAGGGTGAGAAGGAAGAGGAGGCAGAATCTTACAGAGTGCTGCTGATCCGCCTCTATCCAGGGTTGCATGACCCCTCCTTCAGCATCCCTCCAGCCAGTTAAAGTGTGCTCTGCAGACAGGTCACAGAATGCCTCCCAGCACACAGCTCTGTGATCTCCTGTGATCCAGAGGAAAAAATTCAGATCTAATCAGCAATTCCTGTTTTACAGAAATAATGAGAAAGAATATGTCACATTCCACAAGTAAATGTTCTGCAGTAGCTCCGTTGGTCAATCTTATCTTCGGAATTGTAAATCAGAGAGGCAGATGAATTGACTGGGAAATTTTCCACATTCAAAGAAAAAAAGACTACTCAGAACAGGGACTACTCAGCACTGACTGCTCTCAGAAGCCAGAACTATAAAAACTCTACCAGCAACACTGAAAATTATTTGAGCATATTTTGTATGGTAAGCAACTGCAGCAGAGATGCTTTGTTGGAGTGCTAGGGCCAGCCAGCTTCTCAGAAACCAATAAATTAAAATGTCCTTTCTGACAGTCACTGTACAGACTTCTCAGCAGGGAAATGTTTGTTTGCTTAAGGTGAATTTATTTCCTAGGTTCACTGGGGAAGGAGAAAGAGAACTTCTAGCTTGAAATGTGCTATATACCATTTTGGTAAAAATACACTGGCCAGTAGACATACATTATGGTCAGTGTTCCTCCACTGTTTGTTGCAGGTGTCTTCAGATCTACAAACATTTTTTTACAGTTCTTTCCCAGTGGCTCAGAAAAGGATAATGGTTTTCCAAACCACATTGCTCCATTAGATATAAGGAAGTCTTTCTAGCATTCAATCTAGCTTAAGAAATCCAATATTAACTGTGCCTATATATCTCACGGGGACATTTTAATGTTGGACAAGTACATGTTTAAAAAAGACAATAAACAAAACCCCCACTACTTTCTAATAAAGGTATTACTCATCATTGATGTGCTAGAACACTACACCACAGCAAATCTTCTGAACAAGAGTACAATTAGGCCTCTGATTTCTCTTGAGTTTATACTTACAGAGTCACTCAGATACCTGATGCAAACACAAAATAATGCACCAGGTAGGAAAGCTTTCCTCAATTTAGAAAGGGGTGGTAGGACATGCAGCCACTACTGGGTTGTTTTTGGCAGGGCTCAGCAAAGGTGCACCATGCAGCAATGGGCCCAAGAGCCACAAAAGTAGCATCACCCTGAGCACCACACAAACCACCAGTGAACAGGAACTCCACATCAGCCAAAAAGATACATTTCTGCTCACTGAAATAGACCAATAGTGCTCTCAGTAAAATATACCAAAGATGAATAACTTTTACTTTCTTTTTAAATTTGGTATTAGAGGAACCCTACATGTCAAGTGACCAAAACACTGAATTACTCCATGGAAACTGTACCTTCAGTCTACACTCCAGTCAAACTGTCAGTATCTTTGGGTAGGATTCACCCAATCTAATAGAGGTACATGGAAATATGTTGTCTCTGTATAAGCTAGTCACCTTAAGCTATCTTTATAATCAGGGGGGAGAAGCAGGCTTCTTCAGAGGCAAATTCACCTTAGACATAGCTAAAATCAAATTATATACGAACCTTATCTTTAGATATTCAGCATTTCATTAGTATGCTTTTCCCCAAAATTCAGAATACATCCAAAGAGTCAGAAACTGGTTATTGTCAGAGGTGAAAGCAAAGATACATAACATTAAAAGGTAATAATGTTCAAGAAGGTGATGATTTTGAAAGGAGTATCTCCTTGAAACTCATACAGCACTTGGATCAAAATGATTTAACAACACTGCAAAGAGCTTAACCTTCTCAAGCAAAGAGAAGATAGGGAGAGTGAGTCATCGTTTAGCATCAGTTTGAATTAGATAACTCTACCCTTAGCTGTTAATTCCTTACTTTCTGGAAAACAAATCGATTCATGTTTGGAGGTCACCATGATATTCTACATCCCAGTGAAACTTCACTAATAGCAATTCTAAAACGGTATTTCTCTACATGACTGCAAGTTACTTTCATTGCACACTTAAATGATGTGAATTTTCCCTTCATGATGGTTCCTTCCATTCTCATTCAGAATAAGTAGCATCTGGTGTGGTACTTAGGAGGGAGTGATGTCCTTTTTTAATGAGTATCAGAAGAGGCAGATACACAAAGCATGAGGAAATAGTGATTAACTTTGTGCTGCCCATAGTGTCCCAGAGCTTAGCTGTATTTCTTTTAATGGTTATACACTCAAGCAAACAGAACCATGTATCGTTTATGGGATGAGTTTGCCTACTCTTAAATAAGAGTGGAGACACTTGATGTTACATTCCAACATAAAATGAGAGGCAGAAAACTGATTAATCACTGGAAAGAGAATATTATTCAGGGAAAAAAGTTCAGTGACTCACTCACTTGCCATGCCTGGCCAGGAAAAGCTGGCTGAAATAAAATAGCTACTAAATAAGATCTAAAGCCAGAACAGTCTGAGCAAGCACTGAAGAGGCATAACAACCAGCCTGGCTTTTTAGACTGGACAGAGTAGATGCTGCTGGCCCTTGTGAAACTCTGGTCTGGTGAGAAGAGCATAAACTTTCCAGGAGAAATGCCCAAGCTTCAGATTCTGTTCACACTTTGTTAGCAGGGGCTGCATGCCCCACCACAGCAGCTTCACATACAGCTCAAAGCTCACTGTACAGATGAGGCTAGAGCACTTCCCACTCATTGGACTGTTATCTAAACAAAGTACACAACAGGAGAGACAGACCCGTAGTTTCAGTCTCATACAACAAAGCCTGAGATCTCAGCCCTCAAGGGTTGCCTCTTAATGATTTCCAAAACATTAAGGCTCTAAAAGTCTTTCTTCTCTTGCAGAGAACATAGTGCCCTTACATCTTTATCAAGAGCAGAAAAAATTTACAGGAATGAACAAATGAGCCCAGACTCCTCACTGTTTCCTAGTACCAGCAGTACTATATCTTACCACATAACAGAAGCAGAGGATTAGCATCAGACATGCAGCCTTAATAGCCAACACTTTCTGAGTCAAATAAGTGACTGTTAGAAAAATAAAAATACTAAAATGATGCCTTTTACCAGCAGCTCAAATATTTTTATGTCACATTGCTGTTGCTGTAGAGCAAAGGAAAACATTTAGAATGGTGAGAACTAATGAGAACAAAGTTGCATCTGCTCATACTATACCATTTTATCTCAGCCACCTACAATTTCATCCAGCTGAAAGAATAACTCAAAAATCATGGCTCATTGAATCTGTTACAGAGGAAGGAGAATGAATGGACCCTTCCTCATTCAATCATGACAATTTGCAAGGGAAATTTGTGCTGAAATAATGGTTTATCAGATACCTCCAGCTGTGCAAGACCCTGCTGAACCCATCCCCTAAAATAGGCACCCACCAGCACATAGGTGATCAGGAAAATCCTTTCTCTGTTTCTGCATACAGGATCTGTTCCCTTTGCTTTCTAGTCTCACTTTGTTCTCTCTTGCTTCAAGCTGGCCTGGCCTGCCCAATGGGCAGCCTCCTCTGGGAGCAGGTGTATGCGGGGACAAGCCCCAGAGCTCCTCCTTGAGTTCACATTCACCAGTGGCAGGTGGCTCCTGGCAGTGTTTCATTCTTCCACCATGGATCTGTCAATCCTTCAGGATCTCCTTTCACAAACTATCATGGGGGTTAGCACAGAATATGCTCTTCTGAGTGACTACTGTTGTTCCATGGACCTCCTGTTCACATTTAACACCATCTCCAGACATAGCAATTTGGAATTTATGTAACTGTTTCCTTTCTCTCCCATTGATTTTTTGTTGTTGTTGTCATCTTGTGGATTTCTGCTATAAACTTTCATTTTTAACCACAATTTAATTTAGTTTTTAAGTCAAAACAGTGTTCAGTTTATTATAAGCTTTTTTTGGATACTTGTGGCCTCTGATTACCAGAAAATCTTTAAATCCTTGCAGGTTGAACTTTCCTGTGCCAAGACTATTAAGTATTTCCTCGCTGGTCTATCACACTGGTTCAAGCTGACACATGACTCAGCATCAGCCCTCAAGTCTGTATCAATACTGTTCACCTATTCAGCTCACTTGCTTTTTCAGCTGGTTGTATGATCAGAACCTGTGTTGAGCTTAATGCATGATGGCTAAGAAGCAGCAAAGTACAAGTGGCTTAAATGTCATGAGCCCCAAAAAAGCTGTTATGTAAAAGCTTTTAAAATGTCAGCTGATTAGCCAAGCACAATTAAAAAAAAAGTAGTTCAATGCTTTGCAATGGATCTCTTCACCAAAGAGGTCTTTACCACCACACATGCCTTGACTTACGAACCTGAACTCTCCTGGGCATGGAAGGCATTACACTTTATTAATAAAATTCACTTTGTTTTCATTATTATTGCATGCAAATGAGAAAAATTTAGATGCAGAACTGCATTTACATCAAATGCATCACTGATTCCATGACATCAGTGCCAAAGTATTTCTATTTCTTCATAAATACAATAATTACTCAAAGGAAGACTATCCTTAAGAGCTAACACAGTACATCTTCACATTAACTTGAGCTGAAAAGAGCAAAATTCTACTGAATGTAGCAAAGCAAAAATCATTTACTGTTGGGGCTCTCAGTATAAGCCTCAATCCATGTCTGTCTTCAGGACCAGAAGCAGAACAGTTCCATTCACCCGAATGCCTCTTCTTTCATTGAAACAAGCAGGAGAAGAGTCACCAGGTTTTATGACACATGAGAAAAACAGATAATTTATTAAAATAGTCTGTTTAAAAATATTGTACTGCCAAGTGATGTGACTAATGCATTGCTACAAAAAACTCACAACCTGACACATGGGGAAGATTCAGTTCACAAAAAGCCTAGAGAGTCTCATGAAGTGATCCCATTCTATAATCCACATTTGGTTTTAGCTTTTGAGGTGCCCTAGTAGAGAGAAAGATTAACCATTCATGTCATCACCTTACAGCAGCACAAAGAGGACAGCACAACAACTGAACATGCTGAGGACAGAACAGTTTACCAGATGCCAGTGCCTTTGCTGTAAATTGCCTGATTCCACCTTCAAACTCAAGTCAACCCAAAGTGAAGCAAAGTACTAGCAGAAAGGGCAGCCTTTTTCCAAGTCAATAAAGTATGATTTCTCCATGCCCTGAAATCTACCTTAAAGTTATGTCCATCTTCAGCCTCAAGCAGAGATCCTATCTTTAAAACAGAAATGTCCTATTTCACAATGGAAAAAAATGTTGTTTACTTTAAAAAAAAACCCTAGAGGAACACATGATTCATTGGTTGTTTACTTAAGCAAATTTTTAAGCTGCTAGAGATTCATCTATTGCTAATTCAAAAGATGGCACAATTAACACAAACATTTGTTCCAAAGTAGTATAGATTAATGGTAGGAAAGGGGCAGGGGAAAACGAAAAACCAAAGGCTCATGAAGCAGCAAATATTTTCTGATAATATTTTCTGATAATATGTTCTTGGAGGTAGCTGGTTTAGGCAAAAGTATGTGAATTGGGAAGCTTGTAGGGCAAGAGCTGAATTTTTATTTGTTTTAATTAAGAAATAGTTTTATATGAGCACAATAGATTTCTGACTAGCCTGATAAATAGTACCATTCCCATGAAAAAGGAGATAAGACTGCATGTTTTCCAGTTTCAGCCTATGTGAAGGGTAGAGTTTTATCATGGAGTTCAAAGGACCGGGCTTTCCTATTCACAGAACTTTTCAAACCTTATCACTATCTTATTTTGTCTCATGACTTCTTGTCATAGATTCAGTCATCACAATGTCTCCACACTATGCTGCTATGAGATACTGCCTGTTTTCCTTACAAACAGGAATAATTCTGCTCCTAGGTGGGTTACAACCAGGCCACTGAAAAGAGCACATCAAACACACTGTCATCAGGAAAGGTCTCCATAGCCCAGATCCCACCTTCAGCACCAGGATCAAGCTGTGGTGGGTCAGACAGACATGCCCAGGATACAGCCCTGACCAGCCCCATCACAGCCAAGGCTCTTCAGTGCAACACCTGCCACCCTCCCCAGTCAACTGCTGCAAGTTACATGGCTCTGCTGCTGCACTGCAAGGAAATAAATGTCAACTGCCAAACAAATCCTTTTTTTTGTTGGTGGTGATGTTGCCATTCAGGGAAGATACAGGGGGAAGAAGCCTTCCTCCCAGGTATGAGAGGTGGTTGAGGTATTTTCAGCTCAGATCTCCTCCCTAGGCCAGAGGGACGACCAACCTGTGCAGCCATTTGTAATCTTTCAAGAAGCTTTTATTAAGTCCTTCAGGTTCCAACCAAGCTTAAAATAAACACACCATGCAAAACTGTTACTCAAGACAGAGAGCAAGAAAAAAGTGCTCACAAAAAAGACACATGAATCAGGAAAGAATCTGAAATAAATTTGGAAGAAGTATAGCTGGCAGTGTTAGATATCAAGAAGCTTTTTCTCAAAGCATAGAAGGGGACTCAGCCAAGGATGAAGAAAGATCATTTCAGAAAGGAATGAGAAATACAACCACAGAGGATGGTAAAGCAATTCAAGCAGTAAATGAATACTTACATGTTTACAACAGAGATGCCTAAAAATCTGTCAGATGACACTGGCTATATATCTGCTATCATGAAAATTCAGAAGCAGTTAAGGAAAAGCATTAAGGTAACTGGAGCAGTGGAAATGAAGGACAAGACCACTGGAGAGCCTCAGCTATGTGAGCACTGTTGGATGGGTCAAGCACTCTCAGATTGAACTTGCCAGTTCCATCAATGCATGCAAGACATGGACACAGGCTACTGACTGCCACGAGGCTCAGCAATGCCTGCCTGAGGATGTCAGAGCAATGGGAGACCAGACCACGACACAAATTTATACTAAAATCACATCAGATACTAAATTCAACAATCCCCCTTAAAAAAATATAAAAATTACCCCCCTGTCAGTTAGTTTGATCATGTTTACAAACACCCAGGGGTGTAAAACTGATGTTGATCGGAATAGTACAGTTTGAAAAGGGAAAACTCCACATACTTCAGTGCTTAACCAGTTGCAGGGCATTGCATGATCATGTGTACTGTGATGCTCCTTACCAGGCCTGCCTTTAAAGAAAGTCTCTTGACACACTTACTGCCTCCACATTTATTTTGACACTAATAACTCAAAAAACATGCCAACAGTATGGAAAATGAGACAAAAAGTCTAATAATAGCAACATAACTGATTTTCAGCTCCAACTGGCTCCAAGCTCAGAAGGAAAGCTGAGCTAATATGTATAAAATAATTTACTTAATTAATTTAGCTGCCTCCTGTTTGCACATTGTCCAAGAACACCTTGCCTTTTTCACACATGTTCGTTATTTGGAATTATTTTCAAAATAAGTTTTTCCAATAATTCTGAGATACCAGATTGCTCACAAGCAGTTCATTGTGATTATGCAAGGGTTCAAATAAATAAATAAAATTGGTCTGGATAAACCAGTCCTGCATGGCATATTTTTAATTTCCAAGGTTGCATAGCCGTTAGGCTCAGAACTGGAGAGGTCTCTATTCACTGGCTGAAAGTACAGTTTTCATGCATTTCTCTAAACGTTAATTTAAAATGTTTATTTTCCCACACACACTCTCTATAATATTATTTAATAGGTGGCTGATACAGAACATATATAAAAAGGTTTTCGTAAAAACAATGAAACTATCATTTCAGCTGCTTATATTTATTCACATTTTAGACAATTCAATCTTGGACTGCACAGTTTCTCACAACACTGCATAATCAAAGGCCTGGGAAGGCTGAGAGAAATGGGTTTGTTCAGACTCAGAAAAGAAGGCCCAGGGGAGACCTCATCACCCTGTTCCAGTATGTAAGGAGCAACTACAATGATGGAAACTCCTTTTTGACAAGGAGTCACAGGGATAAGATGACAGGTAAGGGGTACAAGTTAAAACTGGGGACATTCCAATTGGACACAAGAAGAAAATGTTTAACAATGAGAACAATCAGTCATTGTAATAATCTCCCCAAGAAAGTGATGGATTCCCCAGCATTGGACACTTCTAACATTTAGCTAGATGGGGTGCTGGACCATCTTGTCTACCAGCCCTCAGATTCGTAGGGCAACTAAATATTTGTTTTTTCATTTAAAGTTATTTATGGAGAAGAGTCTTTATGTTGCTGATGTAATTACATTTACTGTAGTCTGCAGAAGAAACTAACTTGGAATTCCAGGCATGTCTCTGTGAATATCTATGGCAGCTCATTTCAACTCATACATTATTTTTATTCCTATGGTGCCCTCTCCATAGTGCTTAGATTTTTTTTATTATTATTTTTTAAGAAAGGAATACTCCTCTTCTGTAATTACAGCCTTCTTATTTCCAACAGAAAGGAGACAGAAGGGGTCTGCATTTGCTCTGAATAAAAGCTTCAAGTTAGGCACAGCTTCTCTGCATTATCAAATATCTAGGCATCCTCAGCTGATCATGTTTTAAATAGGACTGGCTCCTTTTACACAAATCACACAAAAGCCCAGTTCAGGGTTATTTAAAGTGGTTGGTATTTTATGGCACCACAAATGCAGCACAATGCAACTGCTGAGCTTTAAAAACACAGAAACTAGAAAGTGGGTATAAGAAACTACCATCTGTCTCTCTAAACAATTATCGTCCTGCCATCTGTCTATATACTAGATAATGTTTTTGCTCTTGGTAATATTTGATTGAAAAAGATCTCTCTATGGATACAAAGACGAGGAAACCATTTTAAGAAAAAAATAAATATTGCTGATGATTGAAGTTTCTCTTTTCCACTAGAAAAGTCTGCCATTGCACTGTTTGCTACTGTTGGACAATATGTAGAGGGTACATTGCAATGATATTGGACTCCTTAACACTGAAAGGCTTTTTCTCCACCATTATTCCATTATTTATAAAGTCCTTATTATGCTTAATGTAAAAAGCACACACAAAGCCTAAAAACAACTTCAAACTGTGCAAAGGGTGAGGAAAAGTTTCTTTGAAATTTGCTTTGGACGTACTTGCCTCTTTTGTTTTGCTCTATCCCATAGCAGTCACACAGCAGATAAACAATTTAAGCCCTTCAACAAACCTGGTGGCTGTAGTCCTGCATTGACCAACCTGAGCAGGGACTTAAGAAGGCCAGCAAAGCCCAACACACAGGAGTGACAGAAAACAGAGATTCCTTTACAGATTCATAGACTACTGATGCTATTCCTCCCTAGCACATTGAGCTAGTCTGGGAGGGTAAGTACATTGACATAACTGCCAAAAGGACTTTCACTTCCTTGTAATGTCTTTGGGAAAGATACCCTTGAGAAGTCTCTTGCCAGGTCATTAGTTCCTCCACCAGATTTTGCCCTGTCCTTCAAGATGAAAGGCATCATGTATAGGCAGGTGTTACATTACTCAACAAAGCCTCTAACAATCTTGAACTTGAGCATGTCTGTCAGAATTACCCTTTTATCAGGTCATTAGTAGCTTTAATTATGATTATTAGTGCTACAGTACACTTATAAGACCCACCCATGCAACTTGGATCACCCAAGATCTTTCACCAAGACTCAAAAGCATAACAAGGGTCTACAGTTGTTTTAAGGCTGTTGCAACTCCTTTGTATCTGACTCCTGCAAAGCCCAATGAATGAATGCAGCAGCAGCTGACAACTGAAGCAGCATCTCTTCAGTCTACTGATAATATTTGTAAAATCTGCTTAATTTTATTAAATAAATAATGCATTTTTCTTGTTGAGAAGGAAGGAAAGAAACAGGATTACAGGTTTCATGAAGAGGTTGACACACTGGGTATTTTTCCCCTTCTATAACAATTCAAGCCTTCAAATGTGGGGAAAAAATAGTTTTGTGATCTAATTCTAATTCTTTATGACACAAACAAGTAACCAAAATATTACAGTAAATTTGACAGTCTCTACTCTGTAAAGATCCAGTGGCAGACCAGAGGCATTTCAAGGGAAGGACATACAAAATGTATTAATAATTTCTCCAGCCTCTAGCAAGTCTTTTGAATGTGGCAGTGGGTGGGAGTTATGGGGGTGTGCTTTTTATTTGAACTTAACTTTGAGGGGGTATGATTTTGAGTGACAGTAGTAGTGTTTAAGTGCACATCATGTTTCATATAACATTTACAGATAATTAATAGCATTTTAAAAGGTTACAAGAAGATTTTTCAAATACCCTATACATTTAGGGTGGGAGTAAGTTTACAATGCATTAAACATCAAAAGGTTCACATCTGCTGCTAGTGCACCTACCACCACGGTGAACGAGCACAGGCAGCTTATGTGAAGTGTGCTCTGAAACATGCAGTAAGCAAGTGCAGAAAGTCCCTACTCAGAAAACAGTAATTACTGAAAAGCTGAACAAGCACTGCTGTATTTCCTTCTGAATGGGCTCAGGTGTAGCAGATATTCCCTAGAATCTTATGACTAACTCACAAACCTTATCTTATCCTGGAAATACAGAAAAAGATGAATGTAGACTTAACATCTGTGGGGAGGGGTGGACATTGGGAGCGGCATGAGGAAGAAAAGGGACAGGAGACAGCATAAAAAGGGCACATACCAGCTGGATTTCCTGAGGCATGTATTTTATTCATAAGTGTAAGCTGGTGAATAATTCACAGGCAGCAGCAAATAAAAGAAGACAGTTAAAGAACACTACAGTGGTCATTCCTGGACTCAGATTTGCCAGTTGTTGCAGTGAGTGGCTCCAACCCTGTGTTTTGCATGCATTCTACAGGGGAACAGCAAGCAGGAAACACAGCCATTTTATTCCAGATCTGCAAACTGATGATACTCTTTCAAATAGTTACTGGGAAAGAAGAAATCAGTGTAGCAAAGGAAGCTCTTCATATCACTTTATACCAAATGTCTTTAAACAGCACAAGCACGTTTTATTAGAAAGACATTCATCAGCAGGCTCTAACTGCTTGGGATTCATGGTGCTGAAAGGTGATCAAATAAGCTGACAAGGCTCCAGGATTACTGAAGCAGTGCAATTTCTATCACACAACTCCTAGTTTGGAAACACCTGAGAACTGCCAAATGCCAAACTACAGGCATCTGGGAACATCATTGCCCAAAACTTACAGATCCAACTCAGTTGCAACCCCAGTGTGGCATCAGCTAGTGCCCCAAAGTATGGACTTCAAGCACCTCAGGGCTCAGAATGAGCAACTTGTTGAGATCCCTGCAGGCAAAGTGATAACTACAAGTGGAACAGCTCCCAGCTCCAACTGGGATACTATACTTGCCTTCAAAATTCCTTGAAACTTCATGATGTATCCAACCACAAGTTCAAAGCTAAGACTACAACAAGGAAAGGAAATACAATTTGTTCTATGTTTAAAGTATAGTGGAAGATGAAAAAAAACTTATAGATAGTTCTGTTTAAGCTTTTTTCACACTAAATGCAATTTAATAATACTGGTCCTTTTTTTCATAAGAATTGCAAATCATATGTAAGTAGCTCAACTGAAACACTTCCCCTGCACATTGAGTATTAATTCACTAGCTGAATTTCAATATTTAGCCTCTAGGCCAAAAACTATCAACTTTTTACTTCTTCATTCAAGCTACAAGGCAACAAAGAAACAATGAAGCATTTATGCAAATAAACTCTGTCCAGCCTCCTATCACTGCACAGTCCTCCAGGTTCCAAATCCAAATTCAACCCATCTTCCTCACACATGGCACTTATCTCTCCACACCACAAGTAAGCGTGCAGTGAGGTAGATAAAATTTTATAAGAAGATTATAAAATCTTTACATTTTGTCTTAGTGAAAGTAACAGTGAAGTTTGCTGCAAAGGACCAATGAACAGAGCATTCCTCCCCATCACTCTGGGACTGATGATGATGAGACAAACTTCTCAATTCCTTAACCCTTATCACTGCCCCCAGTTTTCCTTCATACATGTCTCTAATTCTTCTTCAGTGGAAAACTGATCAAAGGGACGATCTATGCAGAGAAGAGCAGCTTGATAAGAGAAAGGGATTAGATCAAGATAATAACACAATGAGACAGCAAGACACCTGCCTCTCTGACATGGCAATAGGAAGAAAAAAGAAATAAAGGAGAAAGAATGCTTCTCACCTGACCCATGTCTTTATACACATTGTTTTCAAAATTTCTGGGAAAGGAAAGGATAATGGGGATAATGCCAACAGCTCTAGGAATGCTGTTAAGCACAGCCTGAGAGACCAGACCACATACATGGAACTCCACATGTGACAGCCAAACTAGAAAATTCCCCATGCACCACTGACAGATCTCCAAGGTCTTTATTTCAACTTAGCACCACCACCTGCAGGAGTTTCACTCTGCCCAGGCAGCTTCAGCATAACTCTCCCAGGACAGGGAAATCAGCCCCCCGAATTCATGACTGCAAGAACAAAATCTGACACGTGCAACCACCTCCCAGCCTTTGCCAGCAGCAGAAAGGCTGTCAAAGATGCAAGCCTGAAGTAAGGGACAGATGCAGGTCCAGACCCCTGTAAAGACTGGGCACCTCCTGGCCAATCCATGCAAATACTTTTGTAAATGGTCATAAGCCCATGGAAGAAGCATGCATTAGCTGTCATTTTTACATTTTAATATCCAAATGCAATTGGGCAGTGCAGAATGAAATTGTTAGATTTTATGTTTTCTCATAGACATAAATTCCTGGATACAGAGTAGCACTAGATTATTGGGTTTTTTACTTACTGACATTTATGCTAGAAAAGTATTCAGGAGTGACATAATGTAGTAGTGAGATTCCTGTTTCAAGTCTGGCCCTGTGACAGAGGTCAGCCAGTAGCTTATAGGAAGCACCTGGTTTCCCCATAAACATCATCTTTATCATATCTCCTGCCCAGCAATCAATACTGACAAACCACTTAGGTCTCGTGGGCTTTTCTATAGGTACAGATTTCAGTGATGCAACTGCTACAGGGGACCTTGTGTCCACTAGGTAGCTACCCAGATTCCCAAAAGATTCAACCTGTGAATGGGGCTGACACAAATGAAAGGAGACTAGGATGAGTACTCAAAAAAATTTCCCCACCCTATCCTTTGTTACCCCATGCTAATTATGCAACTCAGATAAGCAAAGGATTTATGATATTGTAACAGAAGAGATTTAAAGGTCCTAATTTTTTTTCCAATTTCTCAAAAGTAAAAAATGAGAAATCAAAAAGCCAAAGGCCAAAGGTATTTTAAAGAGTCATAAGTTATTACACTCTACTGCCCAGTACAATGAACTATTCTCAGTTCAAGTCAGTTGTTAATAAGACTTTAACATAATACAGCAACTCAGCATGATTAAAAATACACCACAAAGGACATTCACCTCCAAAAATAGAAAAATAGTTATTAAACAAAATGGGCAAAGTCAATCTGAATACAGATAGAGGGAAAGGAAGAGAAGCAAAATAGACTAAGTAGGGCAAATCATATTGGATGCCAGGAATGAGTGCATTATTTCAAGTTCATAAAACATTTTTAATAAATGTATAACTAAAGCATGCAATAGCATATTAATCCAGTCAGAGTACCCAGCCTCAATCACTTATTTAAAACCATAAATATCAGACATTCCAGCTCTAATTTTTCAATCCTCACAATAGGTTCAGTCAAGCAAGGTACTGAGAACTCTGGCATTAACAAATAAAGGCTCTCAGTGTGCATTAGAGATACAAGTAGCCTTGCCCAGTGATTTTAACCTTTAAACTTCACCAAAAAAAAACCCTTTCCTGCTGCTTTACTGGAATAATTCACACCAGCTCTGAACTCACACTATAAATGTCCAGTTCGTTAAAAGAACAATCAAGACCATTTCTCCTGAAGTCAAGCAGATGCTCAAATGCTCTGCTGATTCAGTGCCAGAGCACCCAGCACTTGGGACATTCACACATAATATAAATGCACTAATCCACCCATTAATTGTGATCGCTACCATAATACACACAGGTAAGTGCAGTGCAAGTATTTAATGTAAAGATTGATGGGAGCATGATTATGTACTATTCAAGTTTAAATTCATTTCCTTGCTGACTGTCCTGGTTTGAGCAAGAATGAAACCAATTTTCTTTTTACTGATTTTTTTTTCCTTCAGCTCTCTTTTAACTGGCAGGCTTAAGCCAGGACGCTGACCCAAGAGACTAATACCTTGTTTGAGAGCACCAAGTGTTAAAAAACATTTTTAAGAAAAAACTTCACCTTTTCTTCAGACAGAGGTGCTGCAGATTTTAACTGATGACATGGAATGCCTGTGTTAATTCCACTTACCAGGATAATACAAGATTTTCTTCGAATCCTATGAGCAATTGCCAAGACAGATAAGAGAAGTTTAGTTGTTTCATGAGATTTTTCAGAACCTCCTTCTTGTGGTATTTCAATATTCCACATGACCAAATCTTTACTGGCCAAGGAATGCCAGTCTAGGTTCACAATATTCCTAGTATTCTATGAATACTATGATAATAGCATCCAATTGTAATAGAATCCTACAATTCTGTAGAGGAATATAAGGCATTGATAGAGAATAAAGCCCTAAGCCTTTCAGTAATCAACAAAAGTAATCAGAAAGTTGTCCTGGATTTAACACTTTTCTAAGACTTCAGAAGAAATGATGGAACACTCTCTTCTCTTTGGAAAACATCTGTGCAAATCCCCAACCTATTAAGAAAATTACTACCTTTTTTTTTTCTTCTTTGGAATTCATGTACCAAAAAGACACGCTGAGTGTCTAAAACTATCTGGGCTTATCCTGTCTTAAATAAACCTTATGCAACCTACAGCTGTGAATATTTCTATGAAATGTACATTTCTTTTATGGCTTCCTTCCTGAAACCAAGTCACTTGAATCTTAAGTTTAGGATGAGAATTGTTTGGCTCATAGTGATTAAAACCAGCAAGAACACTGAAAGTATTTGAATGACAAGCCTATGCAATTTTATTCCAAAATCCTTAGGTGTCCAAGTCAGAGAGATTTAATTTTCATGGATGTTGAGCAGCAATTTACTGGCTTTCGCTGTGCCCCAGTGCTAGGACAGCTTAGCTCTGGCGGGAGAGAGGGAAGCTGGGAGGAGGTGAATTAAAACCTTCACACATGCAGGTACCTCAACAAATATTCCTTCTCAGATACATAATGAGATAAAAACAGTATTTTGTACAACTCCAGACTCCAGTGAGAGCCTCACCTCTGTGAGGTTGCTAGTGTGAGACACCAAGGACACTGAGGTGCCAAGTGAGTATTTCAATAACTTGCCTATTCTGAAACACTACTCTCACAGGATACAAGAACACATTTAACTAAACCTACAGACATACAGTGGCTATAATGACAAAGTGTGCAACAAAAAAGCAGCCCAGACAGCACACACTTTCACCTCTATCTATTTTAGCATCCAAATTAAAGGTTAAGCTTTGGCAGAACTTTATTGAATCCCGTAAATACTACTGCACTTCAATAGCGTAAAACCATTTTTCTCTTCCCTACTGATATGGATCTACTGAGACTATTGAATGGACTGAGAAAACAGAATTGCTGGAGGTGCCAATAGGTCCATCAGAATCTTGTGGCCTTTGCAGAGTAAAATAATCTGGACTTAGGTCAGTGAGCATGTTACTATTTGAAGAACTATCTTGACAGGGCATGTGCTAGTGGAAAATTGAACCATCTCTAGCTGTGTATTTCTTGAATAAAATGACCTAGCTATAGTATTTATAATTAGTGCACTAGAACTTGATCGAAAGTTCATTCAAGTCATCAGAAAGGCTCTCACTGATCTGAGTGGGCTTCAGATTAGGTAGTAATTGGTTTTATTCAGTTTTATTTTTCTTCTAGAGAAACCAACAGCATCTTCATCCACCGAATATGCACCTCTACAATTATTCTAATCTTTATATAAAACCAGAGTCCCACTGCTTCGACATTAGAGGTTAGAAACAGATTTGTTCCTTTCTGTGTGCAACATGGCAAACATTTTCATCTTTGCAATTACAAGCTGGCTGAAATTTCACAAAAATAAGGAGGTTAATTAAGGTCTTTTAATGTGAAAATTCTTCTTAATTTGATCCTAGAGAAAACGTTTTCTGTTTATGTTATGCATTTCAAGGCTTAGACATTAACAAAGGAGGTAGGTAAGGTGGTTCAGTAATTACCAAGGGCATCAAAAGGAATGTATAAATGTTTGCAGATTAAAGAATGCCAATAGCTACTTAGAGAACTACACCTTTCAGGAGACCTCTGATAAGGACACAGAGTTTACCAAATGGGCCAGATGAGATCAGTCCACCAGCAAGACCACATGCAGCTTGGATAGATTTGCTGGCCAACTGATGGTTCAATCAGCACAGCAAGAAGGAACACAGAAATGGTTTCTCTCCTGCCTCAGAAAGTCTCTGCACCCTCATGGATCAAGGTTGCCAGTGTAAAGAGAAAAGCAGCTTAGTGAAAAAAGCCAAAGATACAAGGGGAAAGAAAGGAAGATAAATGCTTCCTGCTGTTTACCTGTAGAGCAGCAGGTTATATCCACTGCCCTTTACCTGCATCATCTGCAAAACAACAGACTATGCAGAAGCATACACTATCCCAGTCAGGCTAGTAACAGAAAAAATCCTGGGAAAGCCTGTTCTGAAATCATCACTAAAGAGTTAATCCCTGAGTGCTGTAATTACAGTCTGAAGTGTATACCTCTGAAGTCTAAAACCTTTGCCTGTAGCAAGAGGTTATAAGTTAGTTACCAGAACTTCTCATTGAACTTGATACCAGTCTCTCAGACTGGGCCAAAACACCCCAACAGATGGAGACATCTGCCATGTTTGCTTTCACAGAGACACAGCCCTTGATCACAGGAGTAGTCATGTGAAAGAAAAGTTAATGCAGTCTTTCAGACCAATAGACATTGTTTAAGAAGAATTCAGATTTGAGGCCTGATTAAGTTCAAGTTGCTAGTATGAAAGACAAAAACAACATGAGGTAAAAAACATTCAATTATGTGTGTATATTTCCCTCCACTTCTATTTCATCACTTTCTTGTAATATGGGACATTTTAGGAGCCTCTGCATTTTTCTCAAAAGATTATTTGCATTTTCAGCAATATAAATATATATATGTGTAGAAATAAAATATTCTTACCTCCTAGCAAAAGATGTAACTGATGCAGCTACAAGAGAAAATCTGAGATCTTGACTACTAGCATTGTCACTCTAATTGAGAGTTTCAGATCCACTACCTCCTCCCTGAATACCACAGTAGAAACAAGTCTGGGTTTTTAATGCAGGCTTATATGCCCTCTGGCTATCAGAACACAAACACAAAAACAGATGCAGTGTTAATTTAATTCTGTAGCAAGTTTTCACTGGTGCAGGAGCAACATCACAGTCAAAGAATATCAAATTAAAGCCATCCATCATGCTTGTTGCACCACATTGTCCAACTGGCTTAACCAATATCAATAAGAATTTAACTGTCACCAGTAAGTGGAAGCACTGGTATTGTAGGCCTAAAATTAGAGTGGATTTGAGTAAATTGAATGATTATTAGAGGGGGGACATTAACACAAGCTTCAGCTCAGCACATTTAAAGCCTATAATCAATCTTCACTAGGTAATCAACACCCATTTGTTACTGAAAATATTGATGCTTTGTTAGATTATAGAAGAATACCAAAAAGCTCCTAACTTTATTAGCATGAAATTACTAAGCATATCAAGTCTAATTAAGGATAGCAGCTACCCTGGCTACACGCTTGCTTTGTTATTCAATCTGCAAGGCCTCAACATCCCCAGACAGGTATGGTATGGTATGATATACTTGCCCTGTGTAGAAAGCTGAGAGTGTCACAGCCCAAAGCCTACAACTTTTATCTTCTGAGTATCTTAACGTTTAGAAATACTGATAATTTTTTAAGGAAGTCTTAAAGATAGGTAATATTAAGAGTAATTCATCTCAAAGAGCTTTCCCATTTTATGTTTTCCCCATATTGGTGTGGTGTGGGGGATAGCGAGAGGGCAGCAGGGTGGGCATCTGGAAGCCAGACATGGCCACCCCACTACAACTATCTAGTAAAAATCCCCTTGTCTATTGTTCAAGGATGGAGAATGAAAACAAGAGAGAACTGGGGTGAAGGAAGCACACATTCTGATTACTCACCATCATGCAAAGACAGACTTCAGAAATTATTTTTAAAGGTTTCATAAAATGAAACTACAACTTCAGAAATAGTATCATGATATGTCATGATGCCATGTATTTATCAAGCACTAAAATATCTAGGAAGTATTACCCCAGTGCACATAAAAATGCAAAGCAAACACCAATTACAATTTAAAGTTCAGTTTAAGTTTCACTTATATTTGGAACTGGCTGAGTTATAGCACTGCACAAATCATGATTGCCACAGTGATTGTAAAAGTAATATTTCATCAGATAAGTCTCCCATCTTCACAAGGAAGGAGAGGAATTACAAAAATCTGTTTTCCACTCATTTCAGAAAATATAAGGAGCACTAAAGACTGCTATAACTGCCATAGTGCTTTTGGTAATTTATGCAAGAATTTCTCTGTTGTTTGTGGTGGACTGTCACATATAAGACAGTGTGCAAATGAAGAGCATGAGAAATAATTCAAGCAATGTTTCTGGGAACAAAACTGTCGTAAAAAAAACCAAACAACAAAAAACCCCAAACAAACAATTTCTTGGAAAGAAGCTTGAAAATACAGACAAAACCCCATAGGTGGTTGCTACAGAAACAGCCAGAGTGTATCACAGTATCATCCACAGTTATTCATACAGATCACTTAACTGAGACAGCAAATTAAATAGACCCCCTCCTCCCCAAGAGAACAAAAATTATTCATTGCAGTAAGACAAAATCTTTCTGTACTGCCAACAATGCATTAGTTCCTCTTTTAAGTGAGAAAACAATTACAGACTTGGCCGAGAAGTAAACTTTTTCCCCCTCTGTGGATACTAATACTGCAAATTCTGGAAGCATTGATTTGAATTTCATAAACGCTTGTCAGTAGACAGCAGAAAGACAACATTAAGGATGATTTAGAAATATTTAAAATATAAAAAGTGTAGCCAAAGCACATTTTACACTTCTGAAAATACCTTAGTTACAAGTAATAATTCTAACATCTTTCAGAAACATTCCTTTAACTGCAAATAAACAGAAAATCAGTATAAACACTTGCTTCAGACTGCTCAGTTCATGTTCTTGATAGCATAATGAATTGTGGTGCAAATAAATTATTAATTAGAAAGCTTAGAAATATTATCTGTAATTTTTTCCTCCTCTGCAAAAATAATTTCACAACTACAGAACATATTTCATTTTATCAGTCTTGAATTCATCAGAATTTGAGGCATGCCCCCAAAGGATAATTATTTCTATATCCTACTATCATATGATTTCCATACCCTGCACTAAAAAAACAGGTTTCTCAGCGATTGGAATTATTTTTGAACACTACAAAAAACAACCATGGACAGAACTCTTCTATGATTATTTATATTATAGTGATTACTTTTATTTCCATACATAATATCATTCAGTGATCTCCTCCTAATGAAAAAGAAGTGTTGACTTCTCAGAAATTGTAAACACTGCTGAGGACCTGCAGCTTGCAACAGCTACAGAAGAATCACTTGCATGAGGATTATTGCATAGAACCACAAACGTGCTCCTGAAGTCTCGCTTTAGAAAAAGGTCCCATGCTCCACCTTCAAATTCCAGTTCTCAGTCTTAAGATCTATAGAATTTATTTTAGTCTACCTTAAGCACAAGAAGAAAAGCTTTTCCTCTGTATTCAGATAGAAGAACCTTCTTTAAGGAAAAAGTTTGATTATAGTTCATTCCAGTTGTACCTACACAGAACTCTACAAGTTGATTTAAAGAGCAAATACAAGCCATATAAAAATATATCAAATGTTAAGTGACTTTTTAAATAGTAAGTTTAAATTTATTGCAGTTAAATACAAAGGTGCATATGAGAAAAATATACAATATACTAATTGGTATTAAATTTCCCTAAAACGCCCCTCAAAATATTATACTGTCCCTTACTTTCCATGTGGTTGATCTCTTCCCCACCCCACCCAAGAAAAACTATCAGCTTATTCATGATAATACGTAGTGTTCCTTGGAAATAAGATTTAAGCTCAATACAAACATGATATTGCTAATCTTTTCAGTTGGCATCAATAAAACCTTTAGTAATAAACCTATAAAAAGCTTCAGACTTTTCAATGTCACATGAAAACCAGGTCAAAAATCTGACACAGGACATGAAAGAAACCCTAGTGACAGGCTGACATATTTCAGCAGTACTAGACACTGGAAGCCTATTCCCTCTCTTCTGCAAGGCTCAGACCTGAACAGAATAGCAGCAGAACCCCTTCCTTAGCACTCACATTCCAGTAAAAATTGAACTGGACAAACTCTTGCAGTACCCAGATTCAGCAAGCTCTTAGAGCTCATTTAAACATGTAAATTTAACTGGACATGAGGGATTACATTTGTCACAAACCTTGGCTTGAGCTCAAGCTATATTAACAGTCTTGCTGTCCAAAATTAGAGCCACCATAAGCCTTCTCTGGAGCTAAGCTGTCACCTGCCTTGCTCCACCATTGGGTAGATGATGCAGAGCAGATGAAAACAGAAATACTAGCGTTTCATCTTTCTGCAGCATCATATTTTCCTCAAGGGCTCTCTTGCTGCTTTTCCCTTGCCAATCGAGTCTGTGTGTTCGTTTTTTCAGTTTTCCAGACCAGCCCCTCCCACAGGCAAGCAGTGTTTCACCAGGAACGACACGCACACAAAAACAGTGTCTGTCCCAGGGTTCTCTGAGCAAGCTGATACTGAGAAGGGGCAGTGGCAAAGGATGTTCAGAGCTTTATCATGAAGAAGGAGATAAGAGAACAGTACATAAAGAACAAGAAACAACTCGCAAGGGAACTTTTACCACATGCTAATCATCCCTCTGAGATTTAACAGAGCAGAAACTGTAGCCAGAATTCTTTAGTGTCTTCCAAATGTGATTATTCTTGGGAAATACCATTACCTGAAATTGCTTAAAATATATTTTCTTTCCCATGATTTCAGAGAAAGTAACAATAATATGCTTGCACTAATAGGAAAAAAAAAATGGCAATGTGGTCTGGAGAGATATTTTAACAAATAACAGTCAGAAATTAACTGTGCAGTTCTGAAAGCAAATCCTATATTGAATACAGCTTACTTACTGGCTCATGTGTGAGAGCATTAATTATCTTCAAGGGTGAAGTGATGTCACATTTATGCACAGCAAGACCTTTTTCCCCAATAGTAGCAAGAAGATGATCTCTGATACAAGAGTTTGAAAGATTTACTCAGAATTATTATTTTTGTCCCTGGTGGTTAGCTCCTTCTATCCACTGCTACAGAGAGATAATCCTACTGTTATGTACGTGTATGATGTGGATTTGTGCTGAGGATTTACATGTTCTTTTGAATGGAGTTAATGCCTGGCTTCCCTGTTCTTCAGTTTATAATATTCTTGCCAGGTTTAACACCAATGATCAATAAAAAAATTATTACTAAATATCTTACTGAAAAACAGTGATAGATATGGAAGTTAAACTGCGTGCAATGTGTCAGCAGGTGCAGAAGGTGAGTTTAAGAAAACCCCTGCCCAAGTTGCTTGGCTATGACTGGCTTTGAAGAGAGGATTTCTTGCCAGATTTTTCAAAGCACAGAGCTAGACAGGCACAGGTCCATTAGGTCCACCCCAAAGACAAACATACAAATCTGTGGGCCAAGGCCAGCTAAACTCTTTGCTATATGCTTGTGTTGCATTAGCTAAGTACAAGTGGATTTAATGAAGCATGTATAAAAAAGCTGCAAGGCTTAAATCAGGCTGAACTTTTTAACAAGCACACCACCATTTGTGCCTTTGTTGGCACTTTTATCTAAGCAGTGTAACTATGACATTAAGAAGTCCACATCAGCCTTTTTCTTTAAAAATCTAACCCCTTATTGTTTGCCTCA
This sequence comes from Chaetura pelagica, assembly GCF_000747805.2. Classification (NCBI taxonomy): domain Eukaryota; kingdom Metazoa; phylum Chordata; class Aves; order Apodiformes; family Apodidae; genus Chaetura; species Chaetura pelagica. The sequence goes on along the minus strand of NW_009953098.1, from coordinate 5,783,725 downwards.
TCTCAATGCATTTGAATCACTGTTATTTGACGTGGTGGTTGTTACCACTAGAAAGGTTTGCTTCAACCAGACAGAAAGCAATTTAAAAAAATAAATATAGTGTCCAGTCAATGAAGAACCTGTCCTTGTGTCAGCTCAACTTATGCTGGTACCCATTGGGCTTCATTGGTGATCACTGCAACTGAAGGATTTGGTAAGAAGCACTGGAGGATCCATAGAAGCAACTCAACAGTAACTTCAGCTTTATGTGTGATAGGGAGAACAGCTGATATTTGCCAGCCTGCCTGTTCATATATTCAAGGAATCATACTGTTTTCCAGAGAGGGCAAATCTGTATGCTACAGCTATGGTAATTCATCATAGTCAGTATCTCACACAGGCTAGAACAAGACAGCAAAGGCAGGAGTCCCTGATTTCAAGGTTGCAAAATGATGAGCTTCATTACACTTCCAGTCACCAGCAGAGATTTTATAGAAAACCTGCTTCTACACCTTCAGAACACATCCATTCATCCACAAACAAAAATCTCACTATAGAAGACCTCCTTTTTCTGTCCCTCTCACCTGACTCTATCCTTGTCCAAACCACCATCAATGCAGACATACACAGCAAGGGTTTGATAATTTAGTTCAGAAATATAGAGCTGAAGAGTCTTTTGTTTTTCACTGAAATATTAATTATGAAACCTTCTTTCCTGGGTTTGCACTTGATTCCAGACAATGAAAATAAGCAGTGAAAGAGGCTTCTGCACAAATGCAGAGTGACATGGTATTTTACAGTAGCTCAATCTAAGATCTCGCCAACATCACTCAGTAGTACTGAAAAAAAAAAACTTCACCAACCTCCCCCCACAAATAACTCACAGCAAAAGAGCAACTTGGGAGAACCAAACTGGGCATTTACACTGATGAGAAAGAATGTGCATAAATACCCAACTTTTGTTAGCAACTGTGTCAGAACGTGACATTTTAGACATTTTCAGATCCTTGACGCATGAAAGAGGATCCTGCCAAACTGCTGTATTGCTTCAATAGTGTCCAGAATGGGACCTTACAGATGGTATTGCAATTATTTTTTTTCCCTGTTGTCTCTTTAACAAGCACTATTTGGAAATCTGTTAGCAAGACTGTCAGCTGCTCTATCAATATGCCATCTTTGAAGTCCACACCATTTAGGCTAGCTGAAAACTTGGCATTTGCATTGTTAAGGTTAGTAATTCTACACATTGGTAAGACTCCTTTTCTCCCCATTATAAGAGCCTGTTTTCTCTTTTCCCCAAAGGTTAGTCAATGCACACAACACTGAGTATTTTTATAACAGGTCTTGAACTCTAATTGATTTAAGTACATAGAAACTTTAGCCAAAATAATTCAGCCATTCTTAACTGCATAGTAAAGGAACTACATGTAGATTTTCTTCCAAGACTCTCAGTCAGAGCTATGAGATCTTTCTCTATGAGCTCTTCCAAAATGATCAAAAGTCAGGTTTTTAATCCGAATAAAAGTGGGGATACCTCAGTTAAATGGCGAAAAAAATCAAGAAAACAACAGAAAACAGAATGGAAATGAGTTGTATACTTTACTCTCTCATCCACAATATCAATATTGTAGATAATTACATGGATGCAGGTAACTCATTGACAGAGTAGAAGTAGACTCCGCCCAGTCCAGCCTGGTCCCTGGAGAGGTTTTTCACTGATCCAAATGTCCCAACTGGCAGCTTTTTGTGGAATATCAATCTCTCTGCAAGAGTTGCTGGAACTCTCCAATGCCTTGTTGAACATTCTTTTAATGCGAAGATTCACTGCTTCTCTAGGAAAGGAGCAATTTCCCCCTCTTTATCAGGATCTCCATTTAACCCAATCTTTTTAAAGGAAAACACCACAATGTGACCAAACAGGCCAAATACTGTTTATTGCACCATCCACTTCTTAACAGCTGAAGTTTCTTTTCCAAGCCCTAAAGATGCTGAACATTTGGAATTCAACAGACATGTAATCAGGAGAGATACTCCCTATATTATCCTCAATAAAGTCTATCCAAGTTGGCCAGACTAGAAATTTTTAAGAACTATATATAGAACATTCAACAACAGCACTCTATTTTGGTCTTTAAAATACTGCACAAGCTCATTCGCACGTGCTCCACCTTTTCCTACAACATAGCTGTGATGCAATACAGCTGTACAGAACTATGACAAATGTACCAGCCCTGAAGAGCATCTGAGAGAGCAGTGGAGAGGTTCAGACTAAATTAGATTCAAGAGAACAGGAAAAGACATTCTCATAACTAAGGCAACTGAATGATGCTATCAGAGAATGGCAAGGATACAGACATAAGTACTCAGTTTACAGAAACTACTCTTAAACAGTTTGAGTGCAATATTGGCACTAAAGAATCAGATGCTAAAGGTCTTATATTGAACACCCCAGCTGGCAGAAGACTTTTGACCTTTATCTCTTTTGCTTTAGATTCCCCGAGTTGCTGTCACTGCTTCATTTCACAGGCTTGTTGTGAAGATAAAGTCATCATTAGTGCTTGTGAAGCTCTCGGGCACTGGGGTGGTGACTGCTGTTAAAAAGCCCAAGAAGAGACTGAGATTTCCTTTTCAGAGCAGAGTGTGAATAGTCTGCCATAAATAAAGCATGGGACCACAGACTGAACAATGGGGATCACATAATGCTGAATAGCTGCTCACTTACTGAGTTCTATTCATCCTGCTCACTGAATGAGGCTGGAGGGAAAAAAAAAAAGTATATGTTCATGTAATTAAAGACTGTATCATAGCACATACACACATGAGGCCTGAATTAGGGTTGCACTGACAACCTTATGTTAAATTGCTTAATTTTGCAACCTTAATGATGCTTCTTTAATATAGCTTAACATTACATTTGAATTCTTTCTAGAAAAACTGTATTAGGCAGCATTTGTCGGTAAATGCAAGTAACCTAATGCATTATGTATGTTTGCTTCCCTCCAGGTCTTTCAGTATTCTAAGAATGCTTACCAAATAACACATTTAACAAGATTTTGCAAAATTTTTTCTGCAAATTATTTTCCTGTTTAAATTCTTTCCGTGATCTGGTTGCAATATCTCCAATACAAAGCTATGAAGTAAAAGCAGCATTTCTGTCATAATTACATAATTTTACTCAAATTTCAACTCAGAAATCTTTTATTTGCTTCCTTACAAAAATTTCCTCTCTATCCTAGTAGGACTAACTTGATAAAATGGAGTGAGAATTACAGGAAGTCTTTTAACAGGACAGCAAAGTCTGAGGAAACAGAGAGCTGGTGGGAAGGTAGCTCAAATATGAATATGTGAAACGACTTTCATTGGCAATGTCACTTACTGAAATATTCCCTCTAGAAGCATTCCTGTACTTTCCCTGTGGGCTAAAACTTGGGCAGTAATGAGACCAGGTATGGCAGAGCTGTTCCAGCTCTGTGTTGCTTTTGCACCATTTCAAATGGCCTAGAGTGTTACTGTCATACACATACAGTCCTGGGAACCCAGACTCTTACATAACAAAATTAATGCTTCAGCTTTGCTTTTGAAATCCCATTCTAAAAACACATTGGGTTTAATTAATTTGAAGTGGGAAGCTAAATCACTTCCAGCTAGCCAAATTCACTGCATTTTGTTCTAGAAACACCAGGAACTACTACACTCAGTCAACCCCTGTAGCTCATTATTTCACTGAAGAAAAAATTGAGCCCAAAATGAGAAAAAGCCTCAGATGCTGGTAACTCCAGACAACAAAAGCAAGAACCTTCTTCTTCAACCTACCATGGACTACGTTTGAGTCCAAGAAGCCAGATTTGCCTTTTTTGTTTGCTTTTGTTTTGTTTTTACCTGGATCACACTTCTAAGGCACCTTTCTTTAGTCAGCATCATTTCCTAAAGGCAGAACACATAGAGAAGACCCCAAAGGGAAGTGTAACTATGCTTTCCCATGCAGAATGTACTTTTTTTTCTTGCTTGTCTTTCACCCTGCCTCAACCCCCCACCCCCAGAATACAAGATTCCAGTATTTACAGCAAAACTTCCTCCCAATGGGTGTTCACATAAAGCAAGGTACATCACCTGTTTTTGCACACACCAACCCCTCAAGTCAGCTACAATCTGCCAGCAAGCCATTTCATATTGAAAACATCTTCCCAAAGAAAACAATAACTACAAGAAGCAGATGGGAGCTACAGTTCTCAGTCAGAACTGATAACCACATTTAAACAAAACAAAACAAAAAACAAATCAGAGCATCTCCATACTATGCTGATGGGTGTCTGGATACACAGTCTGTTTGTAGATAAACCACACAAACAGCATGACAGTTCATGGACTTCTCTTTTGAGGGCCAGACACAAGTTGTTGGCATTCCATCCCCTTCACAGAAAGCCCCACTTACATTTAAGCTATTCTAGCACATCCTTAATTGATCTTTATTCTTGTTTAAATTACAGCTTTTTATCACTGAATTTGCAGATCACTAATCCTTGGGAGAGATTTTACCCCTCCACTACCTTTTTTTAGTTTTTTAAGCAATATAGAGGATAGCAAGGAAGAGCCTTGCTTTAGAGGACTAAGTCCTAGGGGAATCATTAGGGCAGCCTTCCAAATTATTTTGGTTGGCTGGGAAAGTGTTTTGGTTTGCATCTTTTGACAAAACAGCACCACTCTAGATAAAAAACCCAACAACCCTGGATGAATGTTAGTCAGTAGCTATTTTATCAGAGGCCACTCAATAAGTGACATAAATAAAACAGTTACTGACAGCAGAAACAGACACACATATGTATAGCCCAACCCCTTTGAAAATCCATCTGCCCTGCCTTGTGGATTCTATTGAATATCAATAACATTTTTAGCTTGTTTATGATGTAGCACATTGTCCAAACAATACACAAACAGTTACTATCTGATAGTCTCCAAAGACTGGATAATGTTTAGGTGTCAAGTATATTTACAGCAGGTTTTCCACTGCAGAGTTGGAAAATACAAACAAATTGTTGCAATGCAGAGTTATAGGTACCTTGTGTAAGTAGTAATTTGTGAGTGTAAAGCAGAAGGTATTTGAGCTCCAAAAAGAGATCAGGTGCTTTTTGTCCTAGACACTGGATTGACTGAGCACATGGTTTCTAGCCAACACAGGTTACAGTCCCTGGGAAACATCTTTGCTCAATGTTGCCATAGTTAGAAAGGGTGCATGAGCTTCATGCAGTGCCACATTACAAGGCCACACAGCTTCCAGTGCTCCCGAAACTAGTCACTCAGGAGATTTTATACTACCAGGCAAACATATCATAAGCCTAAGTAAAAAGCACATCAACTGAAGAGGAGAGATTAGAGAAGCAACGGGCATCACCTGCTTATGTCCAGGGATCCCTGTGGTGTCCCAGGTGTTGTCACAAAGTGCATGTGACACGTGGCTTCTCACCAGCTCAGCTCTTCCCCCGCAGTCAGTCCTGCAGACCTTCCTTCAACTGAGCAGCAGATGTGGTCTCAGTACAGCTCCTCCAAGCCAGCAGCCTCTACACAAGGGCACTCATGGAGGAGAGAAGCAACTCCAAAGCAGACTAAAGAGAATATTTCATGCATGAGGGACAATTCAAAAGAAGCAAAGGAAACCAGTATCTTCAGAACCAATGAGTGCTGTTTAATGAGATGGGATAAAAGTCACATCTTGTCAGGTTTTGGACAGCTAATGTGACAAGTAAGGAGAGAGCTAAAAAAAATGAGGTGCATGGGAGTTAAGTTACCTATGACCAGTGGTGGGTGGACAATTTTATCCAAACTGTAAAGACATCACCATTGCCCAGGTGTAGGAGCATCAGGAGGAGCACTGGTCAGTGCTAAAGCTATGAAGAGTTAATCAAATGCACATCACTTGGTGCTGCACAGTGAAGGATGTTAAAACCTCTAGCATCCCTTTTTAAGTATTAGCAGCTCACAGGACAGGCTTCAGATCAGGGGAGAAGTCAGATCACATGTTTCTTAGTAATGAGCTCACAGGAGTAAAAAATACCCTCCTCCTACCCCTGGGACACAAGCTGCTTTCTCTGTTCTGACTGGCTTTGAGACAACAGCATCGTAAGCTGCAGTGGAGATGGAGTAAGTGTTTTCTCACATACAGCTCCAAGGTTATTGCTGATATGGGAAAGCTGGTGCTTTGGGAGAACCTCTGCATGCCAGTGCAGAACGGGGACTTCAGTTCCTGCTTGTCTTTATTTGTGGCTTGCATTTTCAACTGCCATTCAAACCTGAATGATCTTCCAATAAACTGTTGCCTACAATTACTGCTTCCAGAATGACTACATTTAATGGCTTCCTGACACAGTGTTAGATATATATATTATTATTTTCAAATCAATGCTTAAATGAATAATTTGTATGCACCACTGAGCTTTACTTGAAATCTAGCAACATGTCTAAAAATAACTGTTGTGCCAATGGGTAAATTCTGGCAAGTCAGTGAATCAAAAGGAGTGTGACAGAGGTGATTAGAAGATGGAAATAATTAAGCTGGGTTTTTTTCCCCTTTAGTTTTCATCATGAAGAAAACCATTTTGTCCAAGAGATGAAAATTTGAAATGTTCTGTAGGAGACACCTTTCGTTTTCCCCAATAATAAGCCAATTCCAACACCCAGTCCAACACACCACAAGAATAAATGCATGACCCGCCTGCATTTTTGTTGTTGTTGTTGTTCACTTCTATTTATTTTTTTAATAGGGTTTTCATAGAGCATGAAATGTTTAAGAGAGTGTCTTGAAGTTCCGCTAGGAAATTTGCACAACAGATGGTAAGATATTGTAGTTTCAGAGGTTTGATTAGAAGAGCCTGTGGTATCTAGTGGGCTGAGCACAGCCTTGAGAGCCAGGAGCTTTCAAATTTGAATCCCCACTTTACCACTAGCTGGCTGCGTAGCCTGTGGCAAGCCACATGCTGCTCTCATTCCCCATTGCTGCAAAATGCAAACACAGGTGATTCTCACAGGGTCGCATAGAAGGATGACTTTATGCTTTTACTTTCCTTAAAAGATTGTCAATGTTATCCAAGTGCTAAGCATTGCTATAGCATACTCCATAAATGAGACAGTATTGTTACACCAAATAATCTGCATTGTTATACAACCCAAAATAATACTCCTGAAAAAAATATGGTTCTAACACCTTCAGTCTTAGTAGATCATGCAGAAAAGTACTGGTAATCAATTTGAGCAAAACATACCAAGACAAATTCAGTGAGAAATTTTTCATGTGGTACTTCTACAAATGTGCTCTTTACAAAGAGAATTTTGAACAACACAGTAAATAAAATTTAAAAAAAAAAAAAAAAAGCCACTAAAATTTACAGCAAAGATATCTAATATCTTCACAGGAAGGACTTTTTTCTATTAAGAGCTCATGAAATGCCTTAAAAACATGTATCCAGTCCTGATAGGGATGTGAAATAACTAATGCTTACAGCAAGCATTTGTCTCTGCAATATCTTTTCCCTTCCTGAGTTCAGAAGTGTAATCCAGATTTAATTATTTTTAAGCCAAAAGCTAAATACTTAAATGAAAACCAGAAAGAAATATAATTGTGTATAATTTTAAACAAGCATATATCTAAAAAGCTTTTATACAATTGGTCCGGCACATTTCTGTTCCACTATAAGATATAAAAACATCTTCATTCAGCACAACTGAGGGTTTCTTCAACATTGTGCCAAGAGGTGAGTTACTGCCATTAAGTGGCATAGCCTCTGGAGAAGACCACAGTAAGTAATCATTTACATGACCTGATTCTGCCTACTGTAAGAACTTCCTAAGCTTTTTTCTAATGTATCTTAGGATCTACAGATCAATGAACAGTTAAAGATAATTCACCCCAGCACTGTCATTTCTGATTGTACTGATCTCCAGAACCTATCTTACACACTTAAGCTTGTGTTTCCTATTGCCCAGTGCCAGCAGTACAGCAGAGGGACACACAGCAGTCATTTAATTTACATTTCCAGAGATGCCTGGAATTCAAAGAACAGGAGTTCCAGGTCAAGAGTGGAATATGATACTTCACATTTCAAGAGTTCATAAATCAGCCACATCCCTAAAGCTGAGTGCCTATGGCTGTGATCCTTCATCAACAATTATATTCATGCAGTGCTATGGCCGAACCCACAACTGAGGTTATGAAAGAGGAACCAGCAATTGTCAGAGTTGTCAAAAACATGAGTAAGAGACAATAAAACCCTCCCGTACCCCCACAGACTTGAAAACATGTTTGTGTCTGTTTAGGCTCAATATCACTGTGAATCATCACTTGGAATCAAAAGGGGTTGGGGGGTGTTAGCTGTATTGTAGACACCTACTGAAAGAGGTTCATGCAACACTTTGTGAACACAATTTCTTGTTGCCTGCCCTTAAGAATCCCAGACACATACTATGTTTCACTTAAAATTCGCCTGCCCTCTCTTTAGTCATGTTGCTTCAAAATTTTGTTACTTTGAAGCAGGAAAAAAAAACGACTGAAGCAACCTGAAAAATCAACTCCCAATGCTATATTAGTCACACATATGAAAAAGTGAAGCTTTCCTCCAAACCAAGAACTGAATTTAGATGCTGCTTTGACCTTATATCTCCTAGGTACAATTGCATGTAAACTATGCCATTATTTCCAAGTACTTTATCATTCATTCTGGACTATGTTTGTGTTCATGGAGATGAGTTGCATTTTTATTTTAAATTTCTGAGCAAAAGGTCAACCTGCATCAGCAGGAGAGAATTACAAGAGGACTGAGATTGAATGGGATCCAGTTTGTTTAGAAAGTAAACCCATAACTATACAAGCACTGCCTTTTCATTTCATTTCTGTAAAGCAGAAGCATAAAATGCGTCTGTTCTCCCATAATGAAAATTATTTTGCTGCTGCATCTTCTCATGCTTAAAATAATGCCTCATTTTTTTTTTATTCCATCTTTCAGATTAATTTGGGGAAATCAGCAGCACTTCTCTCATCAGTTGTGTGCAGCCATGTGGTTAGGGTTTGTTTCACATTAGCCTGCTGTTAGTTAGGATCTACATCACCTTCAGTTGAACAATGTTGCATTTGTTCACAATCCCTAGAGAAGGATCCAAATAACTACCATTACTCATGTAAAGTTCCTCTAGTGGAGGGAAATGCTTTCCCCGTGAGTTTCAGGATCCCACGAGATACTTTAGATATTCCCAACAGTAGTGTCAGTGAGGCTGTCTCACAGAAAGAAATTGTTGGCTTAGAGGGAGACTGACAATTACCATAACAGAACTCAGAGTTGAAAAATTACAATGTTCTGGATAAATTTGGCCACCCTTTCACACTGCAGAAAAACAGAAGGAAAGCCTGTCATCAGAACAGCCACAGAATCACAGAATTGTCAGAGTTGGAAAGGATCTCTAGAGGTCATCTAGTCCAACACCCCTGCTGAAGGATTGCCTAGAGCACATTACTCAGGACTGCATCCAGGCAGATCTTGAATATCTCCAGAGAAGGTTACTCCACAACCTCCCTGGGCAGCCTGCTAGTGTTGCAGCCCTGAAGAGCGAAACTATTGCAAGGGATTTAGTTACTTCTGCAGTGCTGCACAGCTACAGTCACCATTTTGGTCACCCATGACAGTTAATCCATAGCCGTAACTTGCAATTCTCCCACCTTTTCTAACAGCCTATCCTATTCTTGGTTTTTTTTTCAATTATCTGAGTGCAGAAATTAATGAGGATGTGAATTAATTCTATTCACACACATAATGGATGACAAATGATTAATTTTTTTGATGGTAGGAAAGCACTTTTTCTTTCCTACTGACAGCAATAAAAGGCAACCAGATATTCTCAGGTATGTGATTACCTTTAGGAATGCCTTTCATATTTTTTATAGATAGCCATTTATATATGTTTAAAGGATACTTGAGTGATAAAAATATTTCTGCCTAGACATTTCCAGCTAGAAAGTCAATGAAAACCAGAAACCATACATCCAGTCATAAGTGCAAGGATTTACACCAGCCAACACTCGGGAAAGACTGCTCAGTGCTCTTCATTCTCAGAGCTGTTCTTGATTCACTTAAGAAATTAGAGAATCATAGAGTGGTTTGGGTTACAAAGAATCTTAAAGATCATTTAGTTCCAACCCCCTGCCATGGGCAGGGACACCTCCCGCTAGACCAGGTTGCTCAAAGCCCCATTCAACCTGTCCTTGAACACTTCCCAGGAGTGGGCACCCACAGCTTCATAGAATCATAGAATCCTAGGGGTTGGAAGGGACCTCGAAAGACCATCTAGTCCAACCCCCCCTGCCAGAGCAGGGTCACCTAGAGTACATCACACAGGAACGCATCCAGGTGGGTTTTGAATGTCTCCAGTGAAGGAGACTCCACAACCTCCCTGGGCAGTCTGTTCCAGTGCTCTGTCACTCTTACAGTAAAAAAAATTTTTTCGGATATTCACCTTGAACCTCCTATGCTCCAATTTGCACCCATTACCCCTTGTCCTATCACTGGTCATCACTGAGAAAAGCCTAACTCCATCTCCCTGACACTCACCCCTTATATACTTGTAAACATTGATGAGGTCACCCCTCAGTCTCCTTTTCTCCAAGCTAAAGAGACCCAGCTCCCTCAGCCTTTCCTCATAAGGGAGATGTTCCACTCCCTTAATCATCTTTGTAGCTCTGCGCTGGACTCTTTCAAGCACTTCCCTGTCCTTCTTGAACTGAAGGGCCCAGGGTCCCTGGGTGTTCGTTCAGTATGTCTGTTTTACAGCAAGTGAGACTTGCTGCACTGCTGAGCAATCCCTCAAAAAGATGAAGCTTAACAAGTTCCACAGTCACTCACTGGATCGAGCTTTAGTCAGGTCTCAGGAATTAGGAAGAATCATTAAAATCTCTCTTAATGAAGAGCTGTGTTAGAGAGAGTCCTGTAGGGTAAATGACTATGTGCTTGTCACTTTCTGCAAACATTAGCTAAACTAACCAAGTGGTAAAATCCCTCTCTCCTATTTACCAAGCTCTTATTCTTGTCTGGCTCAATGCCCTAACTGCAAGGCTTGCAGAAAGACGTTATCATTAGTGAGGAGTGGATCATTTTTAACAGTTCCGTCCCTTTCATATCCAGGGATACATTGCTTCCTGGTACTTGACAAACATTTCCTAGTATAATTTATAAGAGCAATCGGGGGTAAAAGGGAGTGTTGCTTTTCTAACCAAGCTAATAACAGTAATCTAGGACACTTCGGATGTAATGGGAGGATGGAACACACAATTTTGTGGCACTGGAAATGGAGGAATCAGTTCTCCTGTTATAGGAATTCTTCAGCTGCATCTAAGACAAGCCTGAAAATGTCATATAAAAGCTAATGCAGATGATGTCAAAGCCAGAAAAAGTCACGAGAGTTCTATAAACTTATATCAAATTGATGAGCAAGGTCTGCAGCTTTTTCTATCATTCAGCTTGGAAACTGAACGCAACGTTTGGCTCTATGTATTGCACATTGGTAACATACAGGGCAGTCAGCAATACTTTCTTTGGGTTCTAATTATAAGGAGTTAGTTCTGGGGCAATTTACTGCATTTCTTTATACTGCAAAAGCCAAGAGAAATTTGCAAAGTGTAGGCATTAATTTGCTAACACGCTATCTCTGCCTCAACCTGATGTCCCCTTGTCTCTTGGATGATTTTCCTAGCTGCAACCCGTTACTACTGCAAGAAATAGGTCCAGAGAAGTAACTCAATGTGACCGAGATCTTTGTATCCCATAGGTCTTGATCTACTGGTTTTGAGCTCATTAGTTGCCCAGCTCCACATGTATTTTTTAACACCTTTTGAAGACTACTTTTTTAAAACTAGGGCTCTAAAACATCAAAATTTGGTGTAATAACCTCCACTATAAGAACATGACATTGCACCTAGGTTTTGAACCCAGTGTGCACAGCCTTGAAACCAGCAGAATTTAATCAGCTTCACTGCCAAGCACAGGTTTCAAAAATCAAACTGATTGAGCCTCTAAGGGCTTGACTTAAAAGCAAAGAATGCAGGCCTTTTTATCTTAGTATGGCTGCAGGACCTTGGGCAGTAATTGCAGCAACACAACATCAATATCAAAGGTGCTCAGCCTCTCCTAAAAAGTGAATTAATGGTCACTGAGAAAGGCACCAAGTTACATTTAACTTTGAACGGTACGTTGCAGAGAAGCTTGTAAAAGTAGCTGGATACACTGCACAAAAAGACATTTCTAATTATTCTATGCATATGGAGAAAAAGCAATGGTTTAAAATGTTCTGATTTTTCTCTGGGTGCTCTGCATAATGAAAACACAGAGAGATACAGACCATCTTAGTATTTCTTGCCCCTTAGTTTCCCCTTCTTTTTAAAGAGTAAAATTTTCACAGCTATTACATTAATAACATTGAGCTCTAGAAATGTGTTTGTTTTTAAAGTACTACTGTTTTTTTTCCATTGACCCCATCTGTTAGTGGCTGCTGAAATTCAGCTCACTGATAACTCATTGTGGCTGGTATCTTTTCTTACTCTTCCAGAGATAAGGTGGGAAATTAATTCTAGCAAAAACGAGGCAAGAAAGGTGGCAACTTCAGAGAGCCAGAGTAACTATAGTGATATAATACACTGATGCACTTTGCCTCCTTCCTAATACAGGCAGGATTTAGAGCCTTATATGTTGACCTTTAACTAAAAGCCAGGAAAAAAAGTTATGTTTAACATAAATTCATCAGGTGTGTCTGATCAGAGGAGTGACAACACCACGTATGCAAATCCCAGTCAAGACCTCTGCTTGGAGCACACAATTCCTCATTACTGAGAGTGTGTTTGTAAATGTAAAGACACCTTATTTAACCTGACAAGTCTCAAAACTCCACTTGAGAATAAAATCTACATGCAAAAAAAAAAAAAAATCATTGAATGCATCTCATCCAAAAGCCCCACCAATCCAAAACAAAAAAAGACTTTTACAAGAAGACTACAAGCTCAGAGATGACTGACCATTGTCTTCACAAGCATTTTGGCATCTCAAAGGTACAAGCTAAGAACCTGCTTGCTTCTGATAAGCCCTAACAACCAGTCAGGATGAAGACCCATGTCCTACAAGTGGCTAGACAGACCTAGTTGTTTAGCCTTTCCCATGCTTTGAAAATCCTTCTTGTCATCTATGTGCCTAGTCCCTGAAAAATTTTAATTTTTTTCCTGCTTAGGCTAAGTAAAAAAATAAAAATCATCCTGGAAGCAGCTGGTAATATTTGCTGTTAACAGTGGTGTGGAGAGAAGTTACATTTCTAGTATTTCTTAAATTATCTTCTTGAACTTTTACCCACTTTTTGAGCCTTTTCAAGTTGAGATCAGCTCTTACAGGCACTTCTCTAATTTCCTTGTCATTGAGCTGAACTTCTGATTGAGGATGACAGCTCTTTCAAGGACAATTTAAAACTGACACTTCCGGTCAGCAATTGCCAATCACCCTTCATATGTGCAAGTCATGGATTCTGCAGAGCTGTGGGGTCTTGACTTAACCTCATTTCACTTCTGACAATCTTTGCAAAGGAATTATTTGCAGTTGCTACAATCTGTGATGGGTTTGAACTTAGGTCAGGGAGATTGAATTAAAGCAGAGGGCATCCTTGTGCTGAAATCATACCAACTTTTCCAAATAAAATTACTTACCCACACACACCAAAGGACTGAATAATGTAGGAGGTCTCTTTTGTGATGGGAATTTTCTTCTCATGAGAACAGGTTATGCTTTACTGTCAAAAATATCTAAAGGTCATGGGCATTGCAGCCTACAGCAATTCATTTCAATCTATGAAAAATGCTTTACAGTTTTCTACTGCTAAACAAATTTGGCAGTTTAAATTCAGTTCCTATTTTTCTAGCTCATCGTCACAGATTATTTGTGTTTTGTGCAGTATCTCATGGCACTGCATCACACAGCCCTAGGTTCATTTGTATACTGTTAGGTGCTGAATACAAAGGTTAAAGAGCTACAAAGATGTGGTTTCTGAAGGTTTGGTTTTAACATGCTGCTCCACAGGTACCATACAGACACAGGGATGCATCCTTAGCACCAGGTGTAACACTGTTTCTTTGGAAAGGGAAGTGACTCTGCTAAAAAGCAGCATCAAAACAAATTGCATACAGATATATCAGGCACAACAAGGTAGATCAGTTCAGTCTCAGCAAGAATGGAGGATGTTACTGTCCATACCGATGAAGAGAGCATTGACTGAACCTACAACTGTCATCAGCAGAACCTTGACACCAAAAGTAACACATCATGGACACCTCATTTAAGAAGGGGCAAGACTCAACACCACTGACCTCCTGATCTGTTCACTACTTTGAGCTGATGATCACATTTGAAAGAGCACATCTGAATAGCCAAGCTTCTACTAAGCACTGCTGCATCTGAGATTGTTTCCTCTGCCTCTTTGACCTGCAGAACACATCACCAGCACACTAATAGAGCCATAGGGTATCCCCTCCAGAGATAGCTGGGTACAGCTGCTTTACTACACAAGCACAGCAACACTGCATGTCTGGCCTCCTCTGCTACCTGTCATTGGCAAAAAAGACAGGTAGTCATCTACCGAGCCCCAGGCGACCCTGGGGGTGCTATTTTTTCCCACTACAACTTTCTGTCTTATAAGAGCAAGTCACAGGTGTTTAACACAGAGATGCCACCATAATGTGAAGCCGAAGTCACAGAAAAAATCTAAGCCTTTTATAAAAACCAAACAACCCTCTCACTCTACCCACACATACACACTTTCACAACAAACTAGAAAGGAAACAAGATACTGGCTTAAATGACTTCATTTTGTTAATAACTACTGCAAGGTGCAAGGCAAGGTCTAAACAAAGAAACCAACTGTTACTGGATTTCCTCTTTAAAGTCACTGTGTGGATTGTTTCTTTAAAACTAACACAAATCCCTAGAGCAGCAGAAAAAACATTGGATTCTGAAGTGGAGCAGAGGGAGTGACTTTAAAAAATAATAATGTGCCTTATTGGAATCAGCCTTTCAGTGTTACACTTAAATGACTCATTCCTCAGCACTGCCACACACAAAGAGGTGCAGATTTTGGCTTCCTATCCCATACAAAACAGAGCCTCTCAGTATGAATATTTTGCATATAATTCCCAGGCTGCAAAGAAGAATGTCATTGTCAATCTGACTATATGGAAAAAAAAAAAAAAAAAGGAAAACAAACACCACACGTGGCGCATTACTCAGATTTGTTCTCTTCCTCCATTCAAAGTTAAACAAACATTTCTGCATTTCACTCCTGTTATCTCAAAGTCACAGGAGTGAAATCTGCATTGTCCTCTGGCTCCAGCATCAGCAAAAGATGCACAGCTCTTTATTTCACTCACTTAACAATGAGAAACTTTACTATTCCAAATAACATGCAAACAAGAGAGGCCCCAGCACCCAGTTTACCTCCCTTTCATTTTCCAAAATGAATATATATTTATTTATAAGACAACTACCCAATGCAAAAATAGAAATATTAATTAAAATGCTGTTTTCACTTCATGCATATTGTGAATGTGCATTCCAAATTGTAAAGATTCCACTAAATCGAATTAAGTATTAGAAGGGATTGTTCCAATTTAACTTGGAGAAACAACTAACTCACATTTTCTCTTTGGTCTACTTTTTTGTGAAATTTAGAAATACTGTCTTACAAAGAATAAGAGGTTCATCATCTGTAAAAGGTACATTTCCTTTCTGGTGTAAAAATAAATCCAACAAAGGAATAATTTTTTTAAAAAAGAATGTGTCACTAAAGGATTTAAAACTTTGCCTTTTTTATTTTTCCTCCACAACTAGCACAGATTTTTCTTTCTCAAGGCTCATTCCTAGAATTCTGTGTAATTAAAGTCTGAGGATTGCGTTGTTGTTTTTTTAACAGTAAAGCAGTTCCTTCTAGTAAGGAACATTAGCCTTGAGTGCAGACAAGGATGACTAAAACCTCAAATACTGCATTTTAATGGAAATCAAATTACATCGGTTTCATCTTGGGTGGGACTTTTCAACATAATGCACAGAATGCCCACTGCCTGTGTGGTCAATTTGCTTAAGTTTCCTTCCTCTACCCACAAGTAAAGACCTTTCTTGATCACCTGCTGAAGCAGGAGAGCTCTGCCTGACCAGGAAAGAAGCTTTCGGCTTCCAAGCTTTCGGACTCCTCTCATCAACAGCCGAAACACTTACAAGTGTTTTATCTGTCATTATATAAAACTGTTAACATGCTTCCATGCTACTTATAAAGGCAGATCTACATACACAGACTAAATTAACATTGTCTATAATAAACCTTACTGATCCACTGGCTAAGAACAGATTGACATTTAAAACTGTCAAGAAAAGTCAATGCCTGAAAAGGATTTATCTGCAGTCCAAATGTTTTCAGTTGCTCAGGATCATAATAAAAGGAAACAGACTTGGAAAACCTTGACTCAGTTGAAGTTAATAACAGACCTACAAAATCTCAGAGGAGCCAGGATTCCACTCATGGTACTCAGGGCTGTGCCCTGAGCTAGTGTACACCAAAAGTTCACAAATCTCTGCTCTCTCCCCCTCCCTTCTCAGTGCTTATTTCCCTGTTTCCTAGTTTCATAAGCCAAATGCCTACGCTTAAGACATACAAACAGTCTTATTGACTTCCAGGGGCTGTTCACCTGCTCAACTACAGCAAGTACATATGTATTTTGCTCACTTGAGGACTGCTGTACCTTCAAGGCACACATCACACTGTACATTCATACAATGTCCCACAGAGACCATGAGGAGTCCCATTGGGGCAATAACAAATGGCACACATAAGAAATACTGGCACACTTCCCCTTCCCTGCAAAGAGCTTCAATGTAAGGACCACTTTTGAATCATACATGTCTTAAAGCCCTGACCCAAGTCTCTTCATGATTCTACAACATAAAGAATTTTAAAATCTTAGCTGAGCTAATTAGACAGCTAACTGAGGGCAGGATGCAAAGTGCTGTTACTCCCAGCAGTTAGAGCTAACCTTGGGTCATCCAAGAACACACCCCTGACTTCTCATCCTTCTTTCTCATTTGGGGTTTCTCCACACACTTCTACCCTCCTGCTCCCCATTCCCTACCACTCATACCAGGTGAATCCCTAACAAGCAGCTCTCTCCATGCACATTAGGACTGACTTACAGAAGTTTGATTTCCCAGTTAACCCCACAGCCTCAAAAGAAGTTTTGCTATTGTTTTCTGAAATACTCTGCTGAACTCCTTGGTACTACCATGCTGCATATAGCTTTAGATTAATGTCTTTACTACTTTTTCACTGATGAAGGAGTTGTCAAATAAACGTGCCCTTTAGCTAGCTGTCAGGGAAAAATAAACCCTCCTGTGGCATTCAGGAAAAATAGCACAGAGCAGAAAGCAGGATTTTGTATCCCAAAGTGGATAAATCTATATTAGCTGAAAGCTGACTTCCATTTGAAACAAAAAGCAGCTCCCTACTGAAAACCTAAAATCTTTTGCAAACACATTGTTATTCATGTAAGGTCCCACTACCCAGCAGTACAAACCTTTTCTGCTCCTTCCAGATGCTTTAGCAATCGTGTACCCTCTGCAAAGACTGAGCACAGCTTCCAACAAAAAGATATTTTCACATTGAGTAGGCCCACTGAAGAAACAATAGGCTTCACAGTCCTGTCTCCACTGAGAACAAAGAAGAAATGGCAGAGCCAGCCTCTCAGCAGCTGAACTAACTTGGTTTCTCAGTGGCTAGAACGAGCATCAGGTGCATGCAACAAGCTCCAGGTGCATGCAACAAGCTCCAGGTAGACAAAGGCCTACACACACCCAAGGGTCCCAAGGTACACAAGCCCACAATGAAGACACACTCAGGACTGAGTTATTCTACATTTATATTTCATACAAAATATAAGCAGCATAACTTGTCTTTTTGTTGCTCAATGAAGTTTCAGAAGAGCCACAGTGGAGAGCTTACAGAGAAGCTGCCTTGAGAGAAATAATGAATTTCAGAAAAGAGTTAAGTGCATAGGGAAGCACTGCCTCATGAGCACCCTGTTTCTTGATGCTTGAGGCCAGAGCTCCAACAACTGCAGAGCCAGTTATTTGGAAATATCCATATCCTGTACCATCCACATACATGTTAAAATATTCTCCCTCACCTTCCTTACAAGGTAAGAACAGGAGGAGAGTTGGGGACTTGCTGCTGCTAATGCAGCCTGACCCAGTCACAGTAGAGATCCCTAAAACTGCAGAAACAGACTGTTTTCCAAGCAAAGTAGAGCTGCATGAGGAAAAGAAGAGTGACTTACAGGTCCTCTATAGATTACGATCAGGAAGTAGAGTCTCAGATATTTCACACTGGTTCTCATTATAATTAAAATTACATGAATATTTTTTTTACAGCTGTGTCAATTGGAAACGATTTTGCTATTTTCCAACCTACACCATCTAGCCTAATTAAAAAGCAATCCAGTCAGATGCATATGAGAGAGCAACATTTTTTTTTGTAGCGTGTATTCCCCAGTGAACATAAAATTATCAGGTTTCCACAACATTAATTATTTCTTTATCTATAGCACTACTTCATTGCTGCAGGACATTCAGCATCAATCTGTGCTTTTACCAGATGTCTCTAAAGTAGTAGCTCCTTGATCCACTTAACTTCTTTAATGCTTCAGGATAGATTTCACATACATTTGGTAGGAGGCATTTGTATTTGTTCTAGGGTTTTATGTTGATCATCATCCTGCTTGATGTCATAAATGATAAGGTACTCCATAAGAGATGTGATTCTGGGTAACAGGACCAAGCAACTGGAAAAGATTCTCCCCATAATAGGTTTTCAGATTTAAACAGAGATATTTCTTAGACTGGATGTATTTGCAAACCTATTTCTTTAGGCAAAGATTAGAAAGGCAAGGAGAACCACAAAGTCATTTTTAACTGTGAATATGCACTTTAAAAGCACATTAAATTGTATCCTCTGTGGCTCATGCATTTCTCCAGTGCTCTAGAACAAGCTCAACAAGACTGAAAACTGGATGAATTATTTTACAAGTTGAAAGAAGATTTTAACTGTTTGCAGAGATCAGTGAAGATCTCATCTGCACTTGCATGGCACATGAACAGGAGTGAGGGAGATGGACAGAAAGGACTATACCTTTAACTTTGGATCTTGAGCCCTGAGACAAAATATACCCTAAACAGATGGCACAAATGTGACCCTAAGGGCTTCTCCCCTGAACTCTGATCACTGTGAATGCCAAACAAATCTTGAGAGCCTCAGTTGAAAGCACTGCTATGACAAAACAACATGAGGAAAAAGATGCAAACAGATTGAAAACTCCCAGGTTAACTAAATAATTGTCTAAGACAGAGACCAGTCAAGGTGTTTTTCACTAATTTGAAAACAAAAACAAATGAACAACACACCACAAAACCAACCCTGCAGCTCTTGAATAACACTGGAAAAGTCTGGCCACATCACTCTTTCCAGGCTCAAAAATTGAGTGAA
>NW_009953098.1:5723073-5763636 GCF_000747805.2 Chaetura pelagica | reverse complement strand
ACTCTTTCCAGGCTCAAAAATTAAATGCAACTTCTGAGGACAGCTGTGAAACTCTGTCAGAGCCATCATCAATCCCTGTGCTCGGGCCGTGTGCCCAAGCTAGCAGCCCTTGGCTACCACACACAAAGGAGCTGTGGCACAGGCAGCAAAGCACCTTGAGTTCAAAGGTTATAAGGCATGTATGGATTTACCAAAAGTTTAGTTTCACTGAATGCCCTGGGAGACAATTGTCACTTTTTTCTTACCTCCCTTAGAGAAAGGAAAGGGGATAAAACATCATCACAAAACCCAGAGGAAAGAACCAAAATAGTTGCTTGTGTAACTTGTACATCAGCCTTTTATTTTCCACACTGCTGATGGAGGTGAGTATATTGGGAGGCCATCCCTTTGTGCCAGCTGCATGTTCAAATTGACAGGGTAGGCCTCAAAAAGACAGATGGATGCCTGTAGCTATTTGATACATTAACTGAATGAATAATAAATAAAATGGCAATGGAGTGGCATTTAAAGGGCCTCAGACTACCAACTCCCAGAGAAACAGCCTACCCAACTTCAGAGTTTTCACAACAGAAAGCTTTAAAATTCTCAAGGCCTTGTTTTACTGGGCAGAAATTGATGAAACAGAATTTCAGTTTCTGGCTGTAATTAACCCAGAATACATTTAAATGTCTGACACTTGTGCAATAGCAAAAAGCAGCAAAGGCAAGCCACAGCAGCTTCACTGAATGCCTATTCCACTGCAACCAGAGGAAGAATTTAAATTAGATCCTTAATACATACATGTATTGTCAGAGCTGCTTTTCTTCCACACGGTGCAGGAAGAAGGAGCAATGACCGTAAATACAGGCATTAAATAGGTTCCTTTCTATTACTAGAGGAACAAAATTATATCAGCAACTTGGGTCTATTTAATATATATCACACTGCCTGTAATAGAGCCTGGTAAATCCTAGCCAAATATGAGCTCATTGTTCTCTTCAACTTGCCATTCCCTTAATATCAGAGCAAATATTCTCCCAAAGAAGCTGCAGCTGCTACTCCTGAAGTTGTTGATAAAAATTCACAGCAACCTTCAGTTGTAAACACAAATATACCACTTAGCTTTGCTACAGATTTAGTCCACTGTCCTACCAAGACATTTGCAGTGATGACAAATGCCACTGTCTGATAGCAAAGCACCTAACAAAACACAGATGTGACTTTCCGTTTGCATTTTAAAAAACCAACAAAAACAACAAAAAACACAACAAATTATATCAATGCTTCTTTCTTTTGAAGATATTTAAATTAAATTTAAGATCTTCTTTAATCTACATTACTTTCTTCACTAAATTGCTACTAGGTAGTAGCTACAATACACCACATTCTTGCTATTCCAGTTAAATGCAGATATTCTTGTAAGAATTGAGTGGTACCTTGCAAACCAGGCTAATACAGACACAGAACATTATCGTTTGCCTTTGCAGAAGTTGGACACTGCCTGGTCCCTGCTTGCTCTTTGTTCCAAGACAATGAACAGGGCATGCCTGCTGCTCCTCTTGGACTACTCTCCACCACCACCAAATAAAAAGCTATTAAATATATTATCTCTTCAAGACCTTAAAAATCCCCTTATTCTCTGTCAGAAATAACTCCCTTACCTAATAGTAAAAGGGTATTGAGGCCACAGAGCATCGTATGTCTGACAGGCTTCCTCCCAAACACAAGTCCATGCAGTTTGTGGCCTCTGGGCAGATAGACAGGTATCTGCATCTGAAAAAAGATCTTTAGGTAGATATTACTCAGTGCAAACAACAACAGACTTCATGCTACTCTGCCTGCACTGTTTTTCCTGCCAAAGACATGCAGTCTTAGCATGGTAAAATGTCAGCAGCACACTGTCCCCAGGAACATTCTATCCTGGAAGTCAACAGATCTATAAAGCATAAGGTCAAATATTACAAACCTTATTTGCAATAGCCACTCCATTAGAGATTTTAATGTATGACTCCACATGACTCAACTTTTCTACGGGGACAGAGGGTTTTGCCCATGGATTTCTCTCTTTAAGAGATGCTGCATTCAAACCACTTTGCTTTTGGCATAAATGTATCTGCAAATGAGAAAGATTACTTTCTTGAGCAAGTCATCTTCTCTGCTACA
Source organism: Chaetura pelagica (assembly GCF_000747805.2). Classification (NCBI taxonomy): domain Eukaryota; kingdom Metazoa; phylum Chordata; class Aves; order Apodiformes; family Apodidae; genus Chaetura; species Chaetura pelagica. The sequence goes on along the minus strand of NW_009953098.1, from coordinate 5,761,494 downwards.
GAAAAACCCAAAAAGGTCTGGCTGGGAAGGTAGCTAACTGGAAATGACCTAACAACATAGGGAAACCTGCAGCATAGAAGGTTCCTCCTTAGCCTTCCAGAAACTGTAATTCTAACAGCTTGGCTCAGCTCCTCCCAAAACCTTTCCCTCTGTCGTCTTTCTATAAAGCAAATAAAACTGCCTGTCTTGCCAATATTTAGCAAAATCTTTCCTAGGCATTACATTTTGAATGAGATGAAACTACACAACTGCTCAGATAGCAGAGAGAGTCCTGGAAATTACTTAAGGCTTAATTTGGTTCTCTACCATGAGTTACTCTGTTCTCCAATGGGATCAGGGCTTTCTGCCATAGCTTCCACCACCTGACACCTGAACAAAGGCAATTAAACATGAACAATGAAATCAACATCTCCACTAGAAATTCTTAGGAAAGATCCAGCACTGGAGGAGACCTTCATGTGCCTTTCTGGTTTCTCTCCTGGTAAAACTTCCCTATGCTTCACCTTTAGTTTAATCAATTCCTTGCTTAAGATAAAAAAATTAAATAACTCTAGCAAGCTATCATTTTTTAATCCAAAGTAATAGGTCAAATAAAGGTGAAAAATGTGCAGAAGTCCCAGAGAAAACTCAGATATGCATTCTTATCCTGTCTGGTCATGGGACTGAGATTCCTGTACTGGCCACACTCATAGAGCCCCATTGGACCCTACCAACCTCTTCAAACCCACATTCAGAGATGATATAAATAATACTTGTATGCAGACATGCCTAAAACTAGACTGTACATATGATGTATGTTTTGCACACTAATTCAATTCCTATGTTAAAAGTTTGCTATGGTTTCCTTCCTTTAATATAAAATTTGCCCCTAAGGAATTACAGCCCATATAACAAAAATCCGCAGCTGCATCTTGGGAAGCACTGCAAGAATTTGTACTGACAGCTTTTTTAAAGGTCACTATATATGACACCCAAAACTCTGCTTTGTTAGAGTGTTTGCTGCTTTCTACAATCTTTCTACAATAAGCTCACTAGCTTTCTAACTTAATTAGAATTGTCAAGGTTTTAAAGTCTCACCATAACAAAATCCACCACTAAAATAATAATAATCTCCTACCTTACTTAAGGAATACAACATCACAGACTGCACTGGCTTTTCACTGCGGGGGTGGAATGTAATACAGATCATTAATAACATTTGGACCTACCCTAGCTCCAGGATCAACTGCAGGAAATCCCTAGCTGGGAATATGGATTCATGACAAGCAATCTCAGTGGAGGGCCCTTAAATCAAGTCACTTAGCACCATGGTCTGAAATACATCCCAAAACTGGTTCACCTTCAGGGCACAGCACAGAGCTCATCCATCTGCTCAGACTTCTGCTGAGGAAAGGTGAGGGGACAGATATATCTGTTTCCAGTAGAATGTTGGTTCAGCTGTACTTGAGTTACTCTTAATGGCACTGAACTAATGGCAGTGTTTTTACATTTAACAGAATTGTTTCCAAAATTTAATTTCCAAAATTTAAAAAAAGATAATCACCTTGAATATGAACCCTGGAGTCCAGCAAATTTAAGCCTATTGACAACAGACACAATTTTCTGCATACTACAAAATATTTAATACACTTAAAGTTCTTATTCCTATTGATTTCAGTGATGCATTTATTACTGTGGATCTAAATGACTAATAAGTTTTGCAACTTGGTCTTTTCACTCAGATTTTATAGCTGAAGATTTTGGATTCAAGTATTGGGTACCAGAAGCAGAATTTTTACATGAAATCACAGAAACAATCTGAAGTACAACAGCTTTAATGTAAATATTCAAAAATATAATTCTTTATGATAAGTACTCTACAATGTAATTTTACAATTCAGAAATAAGTAGACCCCTCTGGCATTTCAGGTGGCCCCAGGAGTTCAACGGATTGCACTGAATGGCTGCTGGCATAGACACATTTCCACAGAAAAGCAAAGTTTGTGACAGGTTATCCATGCTTTCACTCTGTGACCCATTGCCCAAAAAGCCCGTGGGCCACAGAAGAAATGAGAGTCAAAACTTCCACCTCAGTCTGCTAAAGCCTTCAGTAAAGGGTTACAGTCTTTCAGCAAGAAAGTAAATGTGCATTCAGGATTGCTTGATTAACTCTTGGCTGCAGTCAAAGCTTGGCAGGTCATAGTGACCAAAACACTGAAAATACTGCATTTCATTTCACCTTCCTTAAAACAGAAGCAACATATTTCTGTGTTACAGTCTTTCCACAATAAGCTCATTAGCTTTCTAATTTAATTTAATTATAATTGTCAAGTTTTAAAATCTCACCATAGCAAAATTTGGTACTGAAGATATTCAAATTCCTACTGAAACTGAGACGCTGAAAGTGTATTGTGGGACAAAAATATTATGATAATACAAAAATACCTAAAAGTTGTGTTTGTTTTTTTTTAAACAAGCATAGTAATATAATGTGAAAGTTAATTGTTTATAATTTTCACATCAGAACAGTTTACTGGAATTGGCACAGCTCCATGAAATGCATGATTAAGTGGAGAAACAGTTGGATAGACAAATTTTCAACCACATCTGTGCACAAGAGTAAGGTAACTGAATATCAGCTACATTCAAATGCTACTTCAACTGAAGCTTCTGTTAAGGAAATGTAGTTGGATGGTTTGTTTTGAAGTTATTCAGCAGTAGAGTTAAAAAGAGATCAGTTCCAGATCAAAACAAACCCAAAATTAAAAATTGAAAATCTTGTCAGAAAATCTGCAACATTTAGCAGGATCTAAGCTTTTGATGGAGGAAAAAATGCTTACTCTTGCAGAATTTTATTTTTTTTTTGCAGAAGAGGCATTTTCTCTGAGAAGAATTTCTCAGAGGAAGGGTCCCAGCCAACACTGCCTTCCTGACATCCAGTCGATGATGCTTCTATGGCTGCAATTAGTATTAAAACTGTGACTCCCAGGGACTAGCAAAGGTACTGCATCTTCTTGCTCTCATTACAAAATCAAAATAAAGAATAAGAAAAAGGTGGTTTTAAATTCATAGCCACTTTAAAGGTCACTGAAAGTATTATGCTATTACAAGATTACCTAATTATATTATTTATGGAAAGCATTTGTTCTGGGAACAGAGATTAGACATAACTACAATTGGATGTGTCTGTGACAAATCTAGAAATTAAACAAAGCTCCCCTAAAGTCAAAGCCAAGATTTTTATTTATTTTTTTTACCATAAAACCACTCTGTACATGCTGTCCTGGCAGAAAAACTCCTTTCCATTATGTATTACCGTGTGAACTGTTACTGGTAATGCAAAAAGCTCCTAGCATTGTGCCTATAGCTGAGCAACTAGTATACACTGAGGTTTCAGCTTCTGTGTACGCAGAGGAGCTGTGACAAATAAATACAATTAATCCATTTGAGCTAATTTGAAGGAGGAAACCTCCCTAAAAGACCAAGTTACAAGCAACATAGAGAAAAGTATCAATTTAATTTAGGGTAAGGAATATGCAGTTCTTGTGTCCTGGCAAAAGCTCTTGTGTCCATGGTTTCAGAAATGGATTATCCGCTTCTGACTGAGCTCATCGATAGGAAGAGCTTTCTTAACTTCAGGTTTCTTCTGATTTCTAACTGAACATTTGTAATTGTTGATATTCATGAAGTGGGGGAGTGTCCAATTATATAAGCAATACGACACAAGATTCTGTTTACTTATGATTTGGTCACCAAAGCATTCAGGATCTTTGGCAGTGGTCGTGGAAGTTCAAAGAAAAATGTCATGGCTAATGTCAAAAAAGCATCTTCTGCTAGATTTCCTCTTTTTACATAATTTCACTTCAAAGCATTTTAAAGGCCAAGCTTGTCAGAAGAGGTTGCTTTTAAAGGTTGAAGGGGGAGAGGGTGACTTTGCAAAAAAAAAAAAAAATAATTACAACTATAATTAGGCATTACACTAAGCCCATTCTTGCTCACACTGACTAATAAAAAGTCATTACTGATTGTTGTCAAGGCTGAGTACTCTAAAGGGATCTATTGAAGTATCAACTCTATGTAATGGGAGAGATAAGACTACATTAAGCAGCCCAGAAAAATAGGAACAACCCAGAAAAAATCTTCCACAGAAGGTCAAGTATAAGAGAAGCAAAATGCATCTAAACCTTATTAGCCTCTGAGCAGCACCTTCACTTCCTTGTAGCCCACACAGTCATTTACACTGGACAGAAGGGATATGCCTTGGCAACTGCTGTATCTATGGTTTATATTCTCTTTCATAGACATTATCAAAAAACTAGACTATAATGCAGAACCATACGCAAATCCAAATCTTCAGGAATTGCCAGCTTTAAAAAAACACCCCAACTTATAATGAAAGACCCCAGAAAAAGTATTCTTTAAGCTTAATTGGCAACAGAGGAAGTAAAAAAGCTTTTGAGACACTGTCCCACAGTGCTCCCTGCTCAGCCTGCTACACTGCCCCAGAGAATGAGCAAAAGCCAACAATGGCTTTTCAGATCACATTCTACAAGAAGACAATGACCAGAACAGACACCACCACCACATGCAGCAAGGCAGGTGTTACATCTTTAACAAATCTTTAGGTCTCCACAGTGAAATTAATGTTTAAAAATGACCCCGGCAAATCCTGGTCACCTTAAAAATTCTTATGTAGCCTAGAGAAAAACAAAAATTGCAATGTCTTAATGACTCTGCCATAACCTTAGCCACATCCTGTTCCTTCTGTGCCACTTCGGTGTTCCATTACCCTGGTGCTCCATTACCCTGGGGGGACAAAATTTTTTTGGCTGGGAGATGGATAGACTCTGGATGTCCCACAGGTGAGAGGTGTTGCTGGTACCAAAGCAGTGCTAACCTGGACTTGGGATGCAGATCCAGACACACAGAAGCTGTGATCCTAATGTCTGTGTTTTTCCCTAAACTCCATTTCAACACATATAAATGTAGAGCAGAAATGGGGCCTGCTTGTAGTATGCTTTTCTTTATATAATGAGGTCTGTGTCACCTACTGCCTTCTCCCCCTACAACACACACATCTTCATTGTTTCCATTCTGAACAAAAACAGTTGAAGCCTGAGCGGGTTGCTTAGCAATACAGGAAGGGAATAAGCTGTGCTTAAGTCTTCCTCCTCTGCTAGATGTCCTGTAGTGGCCATTACTAGAGAAAAATTGACTTTTCCATTATCTTCTTATTGTTTCTATAGCAGTTGCTCCCCTGTTCCCACAGCATTTGCTTTAGTTTGTCTCCCACCCCAATATTCTCATATTAACCTTTTCTTAGACACAGCATATACTTTCACCCCTCTCATATATCTAATAAATTTCTCAGCTTCAGGCTTTTTGATGGGAATTTTCCACCTCATTCTCAAATGAACTAAATTTGCTGCACAATTAAGCAAACAATTCCAGAATGTTGCAGGACAATACCTGCAGAAGAAATAACATATGAGTAAGTAAAATACATCCTTTATCTCTTTTTGCTACTGTTTAGTAGACTTCCTAGTGAAAAACTGCCAAACATAAAGAAAAAAAAAAGGTGTCCTAATCCCGTTTTTGCAGTTCAGAAACCAAATAAGCTTTCTTTCTGAGCAAAATCCCTGACTTAAATTCAAAGGCTTACAAAAGTGAAAGCTTTATTGCACTCTCTCTCTCTCCATTTCGGTGCCTGATATTCAAATAAGGTTCACAACAAAATCAACTGCACACATTGTAGTCCCTTAGCCTAATCTATCTTTCTCTTACAGCACTAGCTTCCTAAGACATCCCGCTGATGACTGGGTGTAAATCTTTCAGACTCATTTCTTGAGGAAAGCCATGCTGTATGTCTGTGGAGATCTTGTCTTGTTCTCTCTGAGAGAGGTAATGAGGATTTTTACAACAGGTCTTCTACCAGTTCTTCTTCTACCTACCAACCTTAGGCAGAGAAACCAAGCTACACCTCCTTAGCTGCAGGCAAATCACATAATGCGTTAGTGTACTCCTTCTCACTCCATCGTTATAAAACAGACTGAAGACTTCTGTTTGTGCATTCAGACTGCAAAAGCCTCCTTACGTTTCTGTTGTGGTGCTTATTAGATTTACGGTGTCAATAATCATGTTAGTGCAAATGGTTAAGTGACAGTTTCCTCAAGAAAGATCACGGCTCAGGAGGGAATTATCCATATCTAATTACAGTTCATGCTGCTGTTGGACATTCCCTTTGCTCTGTTGTCTGTCCACTGTCATCTTGTTTTAACTTGCACTGACTATGCTTTAGGCATTGAATCAGGTACTTGGCAAACAAGGCCCCATTTATGAGTGTGACAGCCTGTGGTCAGCCAAAGACATGCTGCAGACCAGTCACGGAGATAGTGGGCAGTGAATATATCGGATCCTCTCCAGGAAGGATGGGAGCCATAAGAGTCACCGGAGGGCTCTCTGTCCTCCCAGTTGGAAGAGAGTTCACCTCAGTGTTTCCTTCTCTGGTATCTGTGTTTCCCTTTCCTGGCTCTCTGTCCTGCAATGAACTGCACACTGCTGGAAAAAAACTCTGCCTGGTTGTGAACAGTGCAATTCTGCAGAGAGGCAAAGTCTGTAGCAGGTCTTGGGCCATGCAGTCTCCAAAGCAAGGACTGACTTTTGCTGTATGGAAGGAGACATAGGCACAGTGCCAAATACAGTGCATTTTTCGCACGAACTAGGGGCTAAACACAGCTAGTGAGTACATGGAGCAGTTTGGGGATGCAGCAGAGCCTGCTTCAGCACCACAGTGAATAATATCAGAGGGACTGGTAAAGAAACAAGCTCCTTGCAACTAGAGCTGCACAGACGGTGTAAACAACAGTGTGATGTGCAAGGTCCTTCTGGGCAGCCTCCTGCAGCAGCTTTAATTTCTATTGCTTTAAAATTGTAAAGAGCCTGAAGGCTTAAGGTCCCACTCATTAACATTTTGGCAAACTCTCCCAGCCCTGGGCTACTTCCAAAATATATCTTTTTCAGAATCAGGTCCTTAGCCCATATTCACCCTGGCTCTAACTGAGAAAATTATATAAGATTTATTTTTTTTTTAATCGCAGGCATGATACTTGGAGCTAAACATTTTGCAGGTTGAGAGATATTTTTTCTTAAATGCATCAATCATTCAAAGACATTTGTCCAAGGGGTTTTCAGGAAATTACAATGAGCAGCAATGATCATACTATTCAATAGAAATCATTTTAATACAAAAGTCTCCTAAATTCCACCATGAGTAGTGCTGACTAGACAAAAATCAAAACCCAGATTTAAAAAAAAAAGTGTTTACTTATTTATTTCAAAGGACAGAACGTGGAGAGCTGCCTCTTTCTGAAACAACTGGTTATCCAAGCACAAGCCTGTCTGGGCACTGAGGACCTGAAGCACACAAAGCTGCAACACCGTGAAGCACCAAGGGTCAGCACACTTGAGCCACCCACCTAAGCAAACAGAGCCAGTCGATCAAGATCTCCTGCCCACTCCATCTGTAATCCCACCAGATACACTGTCTGGCTTCTGAGAGGCACACTTCAGAGGCAAGAGTCAGATCCACATATTTTTCTTTGACTTATTCTAAAAACTTCTCCTGTTTTGTTATTCCTTAAGAAGCTTTTTTCTCTTGCAACTCTTCTAATAATTGCTGTTGCAAATTTTACTTGTCAACTCTTACTCTGCATTTTTCTTCCATACATGAAATAGTTTCTCTCTCTTCAAATCAACATTAAAAATGTATGGTCAGTGTTTACAAACAGAAAAGATCAATCAACAGGTGAGATGGCTTGACTACCCATGATACATGCTCTGGCACCAGTGTCTTTAGTGCATCTGCTTAACCAAACAAGACAAGCTTCAACACAGAAGATGCAGAAGGATATGATATAATAGAGAAGTATTTCCATTAAGCTAAAAAAAGCTTTCTGTATGATCAGTGTGAGGCCAATAACAACATCCCTGTTCAGTCAGATGTGGCTGATGGACAGCACTGCTGCCTGTGTAATTGCAGCTGCAAACTCTGGGCATATCAAGAGCAGGTAACAGCTGCCCCAAGGGCTAATGCTGCATGTTGCCTCATTTTAGAATAACTCTTTTTTGTGGCTACACTGGAGTTTTACCATAATTTTAATGTAAGGGTAAATGCATGGTCACAGCAAACTCCTGCTGCTGCCACCTGGAATTTACCTTATACTTCAGTTTCTTCTTTTTACCCAGAGTTTTATTGGGTTTTTTGTTTGCTTGCTTTTTATAAGGACAACAGAGACCACTTGGAGGTGAAATGAAAGTCAGTGCAGAACTTCATGTAGCTGCAGGACACACTGAAGATTCAGATGCCTTCCCTGTATGTAGAAAGGGAATGACTGCTGAAACACTGCTAATATCACTAGATTCAGAATAAAATGTTAAGTGTCCCTGTGGTATTTCAGAGGAATAAAAGGATAAAATGAACAGTTTGCAAGCTAATTCTCCATATGTAATGGAGCATTTGTCTAGATTTAGATTATGATCTTCAGGGAGGTTACAGAGAGATGGGTTCCCAAATCCCATTGAAAAGCAATGGAAATTCACCTTTTAAAGGGAATTCAGATTTAATTTTTTACTTCTACATTTATTCCTTTGGGTACCTAACAGTCATAAAATTAGTGAAAATACATTAAAAGTTGTTTTAGTAAAACAACTAGACTTTCAATAGCTTATTCAAAAAATTATAATATTGCAAGTATCATCCCGGTGAACAAGAAATATGAAAATAATACAATATGGACTTTCCATGTGTAAAGTGTAAACTAGCTGTTAGTATCTTACTAATTCTAAAACATTAGTGATAGCTACTGGAAGTTCAAATAATGATCTGTGGGTGGCCAATAGGTTCAACACAGTACAACAGAACCTGAAAATGAGAAAAAGATAATTCTAAGTGAGGGGAAAGTCCATTACTTAGAGCAGATTTATTTTTTTCTTCAATCAATGTAGAAAAGCTGAGCAGAAGTTTCTGGTTTGTATTTGATGGAAAACATTGTGAATGAAACTAAAACAACAAAAAAAAAATTTAAAAACCAACAAAATAAACAAGCAAAAAAAAGCTTTTCCTGAATACACAAAGGTGCCAACCCAAGCTCCTGCTGTTTCAAAATTAACAGGCCTAGATATTGAGCAGAGAGCTGAAAATATCTCTGAACCACTGAGCTCTACTTTTACCAGAGGAAAACTTTAAAGGGAGGTAGGACTACTGGCTTAGTTTGTGTATTTAAAAGGGCAAAGGCACTGCAGAAAGGGCAGCACTAACTAGACATCCTGCAGGTTAACAGATGGTATAAACCTAATATTTACTGCCAGTTAACTGCTGTAAGTAAAATACATTTTAATACAGTACTTCGTCATGTACATACATTTGGAGACAAGTCAGGGTGTTCAATCAAAAACTGAGGTACAGAGGAAGCTTAGGGACCATCACAGGTAATTGCCTCGATGATTTCCCAATGGTCTGTCATGGGCAGAAAGGACTAATACCATCCCTGAGTGTTTAAAGAGACAGCAAAGGAAGAAGAACAATGTCAGTATCACCTCTACACTCAATATTGGTGAAACTGTCATTAGGCTGTTGCCCCTACTCTATTTCAAAGAAAATGTGAAAAAGTGATGAGCATTTTGAAGAGCAGCCACAAATGTGCTTCACTATCTGGGTAATATGCCTTACCATGCAGGCCTTAAGGCATTAAATATATTTTGTTCTCAAGAAAAGTTTTATCTGTAGCTTGAGCACTGTACATACAGGTGAAAGAGATAGCTGTGGTGGCAGGTTTTCAAAGTTGTTGACAAAGGAAAAACAAGATCCAATAGATAGGAGTTGAAATCATACAAATTCAGTCCAGAATAAGAAATAATTTACTATCACAAAGGCTAATTAAACACTGGAACAGTTTTTCATTGAAGGTGATAGACATCTCCTAGGGTAAGCCTTTAAAACAAGATTAAATACTCTTTTAAAAATGGTCTTTAAACCATCAGTGATTTGAAGTGCTGCACAAGATTCACTCTCTATAGCCTGGAGGAATTACACTGCCTCTGCTCTCACTTCAGTTTCTGCATATTACTTGCAGCTTTACATAAGAATATTTATCTATTTAATATTATATCACAAGGTCAGTGCAGGCTCATGTAAGGTTCAGGAACGATTTCTTTCCTTGCCCCTTATGACCCTGAAGTCATTGGTCAGATTCTGGATATTTTTGTCTATCCAAGTCCTGAAATTTCAAAAATTGACTACAGCTAGAACAAAGAGTGCACGTGAGGCTACTCAGCACTTTATCATAATGCTGAGAAATACCAGTGTTTCTGTTTCAAGATTAAAATGCCCAGCAAATCTGAAGTCAGACATTTAACCTCAGCAGATAAAAATTTTACCTCATTATTTTACTCAGCAGCTGCTTTGAGGGTGTTTTTTTTTTTTCCTACTTCACAGCTTTAGCTCCTAGAATTATTTAGGTAAATTTCCCTTAATCAATTCCTTGATGGTGAGTTGGTGTTCTGTAAGAGTTTGTCTTCTTTCAGTACACAACCTGAGAAACAAAATACTCAAACTAACCAAGTCACCAAGATCAATTCAAGCAAATGTTGGTGAATTGTAAGGAAACCATCACCAAAAAAAAAAAAAAAAGGGGGGGGGGGAGGAAGATACTGCTCTGCAACTGCAAAATAAGAACGCCTATACACAGCACTGAACATTTATACACACATATAAAATGCATCTTCACAAATAATTAGGAAAAAAACAAGTCTTTTGACCCAGCACCTCTGTGAGCTTTACTGCAAATTCCATGAGAATGAGTATTTCATCAGCACTGGCACTGAAAGGCTCTAATTATGCAGTTTCAGCATGTTACTGTATTTTGACAAAATTTAAGTTGATATCACCAAGGACATTTCTACCACTGAAAATAGTTACAAAATAGTCTTGCATAACACAAACCACTGGGAAATACGATCCATAAACTGGCTTCTCGAACAAGCTTAGAATAATCTTTTACCCTCTCTTTCCATCAGATGAAAAGAGAAAAAAAAGACAGTGCAGGATGTTGCTGAGGCATGTGCAGCACTTGACAACCTGGGCCAAAATCTACTTTCAGTTGCATGGCTTACTCAGTGCAGTAGTCCTTACCTCAGATCTCAGACAACTCCCCTACAGCCACTGTAGTCTTAAAAGGTTAACAGTCAGACGTGCATTTTCTTAACTCAAGCAGAAGGAGGAAAACAAGGAATGACAGAGATGGAAACAGTATACACATTATGCATCTGCAATGAATCCTATTTGTGAAAAATAATTCAACTGCTACTCTCTATGTTTAAATATTCTATGACTGGAAAATGTCAGTACCTTTCTGCTTATCTCATTCTTATTTATAACAGCTTATTACACTTTAATTAGTCCAACTGTTCTATTGGATTTCCAGGTAAAATGTGCTAAAAGCCCATATATACAATAAATATTCTCTTAATTAACTGGGATTCACCACTGAGGAAGAAGATACTTAATTTCTCCTTTTTTGACACACTAATACCACACTGCCCTTGTATTCTAGATTTTCTATGCTCAGTCACCCTTCCTGATTATTAATAATAAATATCCTAAAATACCTGCAGACATCATTAGAAACTGTGATTTTCCCCAACCATCTCTTCCTCCAGTGACAGCCAAAGCAACAAACTACAAATGAAAATCATTAAACATAGAGAGGGAAAGTAGAACAAGCATAAGCAAGTCAGATGCATCGACATCTTCAATGAATATGGATAAAGGAAAACTTTGTGCAGAAACTACTATCAGGCCTCAGTGGAAGTACACTGAAACTAACAGAAGCCTTTCAGTCTACTCACACCAGATCTGATCCGAGTCTAGGGCTCAACAAAATTCGCCATTCAAACACCTCTATATTATGTATAATGATAGTATATGGCACCCATCTGACACCATGCACACCTCTCATCTTTGAAGGCTGTGCTTCTGTATGGTTGGTATTTCCAGTATGAAAATAATCAAGGGTTGAAAACCAAATCATATGCTATGGGCAAGGAAACTTAAGTCCTTATGTTTGCATAGGAAAGTGGAAGTAAATACACTCTTCCAGTAATAACATTGATATCAGGCTACCACAAGCTAAAAGGACAATCCCACACTAATGCTTTCATGGCTCCCAAATAGCTGTCCAGATAGTCCAGTAATGTATGTTTGAGATAATCTACAGAAGAATTCATTTAAAAGCACATAATATAATGTGTGTCTGTGTGAAGTTGTGATGCAGTAAAAAACTACAACTCTATTCCTGCCAGATAATCTGTTGCTTCATGACATGCTCCATTAGCATCAGCTTCCTTTTTAAAAGTCACTGCTCTTCTTTCCCACTAGTGGAATTATAAATATCCAGGATTGTATCTGTTTAGTTACCTACCCCACAAATGTGTTACTAAGCTAATAGGTTAGGGTTTGTTAAGTGCTTTATAAATTTTAGGTAGTAGTTTTTAGAGCAGTATCAAAGTTGGCATTTGCTGGCTAATACCAAATTTCTGCAAGAGTTGTTACGCACGCAAAATACATTCTTTCTACTCCCAGATCTGTGGTTGCCACAGTGATTAAAATTCCATGTTTCCTAAACAATTAACTAAAATAGTCTATTAAATCTAATTTTATTACTCTGAATGCATTGAGCTGGTACAATAATCCAACTCAGAAGCAAGACAGAATTTACATATCTCTTTCAGAAAATGGATGAGACATAAAATGAACGACATGGCGGATAAAACCAAATCCTAACATGTTCACAGTCTGTTTTGCATTTGTTTTTCTCTGCTGTACTATAAACAAGTTTCAACAGCAATAGACTCAGAATACTTAGAAACCAAAGAATACCCAAAACTCTCTAGGCTACCAAAGCAATTTACTTAAAACAGAATGCACACAATACTCAGTATGTTTTTACAAATTTAAATGTGCTATCAGATCAAATGGTTTGGTTTTTTTGTCTTGGACTAGTATTGCTGGAGACAGTACTGCACGTTGTGTGTCCCACACTGCAACTTAAACTTGATTTTGTGGTTTGGAAAGTTTTTCTGATAGTTTTTTGAATGGAATATACGCCCTGCCATCCATTTATACTTCCTATGTAATTAGTAGCTGGCAAGCAAAACAAATTAGGTGCTTTATAAACACACACAATTATATTTTCAAAGCAGTTGTATTTATGCTTGGAAGGAAGGACAATTTTATGAATATGTAATCAAGGATGTAAAATTGGAAAGAAAACAAAATAGAACATAGTTAATTTGGTGGTAGTGACAAATTAACACTATGCCAAGCCCCCTGCACATGCACTGCCCTGATAAACTTGTTATTGGCAAAGATTCATTCTAAGAGAAACTTGGTAATCCTTCTTCTGTGTTTGCTCTTCTTTATTACTCCTTTGAGAAAATAGTTTATAAAATAGAGATCTGCACAAGCAAAGATAACAGAGTCCCCATTTCCTACCTAACATGTTTAATACCTAACAAGCTGGGAATGCATAGCTTCTGCATTCTTTTTCCTTTATATATCTGGCTACAGGTGTGTGCTGCACACCAGTGATTACCAAGCATCCGTGAGCAGCTGGGCTTCCAAATGAAAGATGAAGCTAAACCTAAACTGAAAGGTTTTTTTGAAATGGAAGTAAAACCTGGCAGATGGCAGCATCCAGAAATAGCACCACTGAAATGGAATTGTTTGTACAGCTACTGCTTCAGAGCACTAGTGAGAATGGAGGGGAGGACAACTCAGCAATGATGTACAGGGGTGAAAAGAAAAAAAAAAAGTAGAGGCAGCTTTAGGGGGAAGAAAAGCCACAGAGGGATGAGAGGAAAGGAGGAAAATTAGCTTTAGATGTCAATGCCCAAAAAAATAATAGAAACCTAAGGAAGGTTCTATTACCAAAAGGAAATTATTCCAAGTATCTATGGGCCATATTTATTCCCAGAGCAAAAGAAAAACTAGCATAAGTATATGATAAAAAGTGTCATTTAGAGAAAGAAGACCAAAATTGACCAGCTGTCAGGACCAAACAAGCAATTTAAATCCTAATGTGCTTTTGATATATTGTAGAAAGTCACACTTCGTTATATTGTGGAAATTCATGGTGACACAGAAGTACATCTACACTTTTGAACAGATATGGGGGTAAAGGTGTGTGCCAGAAGGAACATTCAATGGATTAATGTTGGGTATTTTGCAAAACAAAACTCTGACCTTAATTTTTTTATTATTTTTTTTGGTAGCAAGTTAAAATTATCACTAATATGAGAATAAGGAGAGGAAGAATCCCAAACAGAACATGCAGCTATGCTGGGTAACCCTTTGCACCACACAGCATAACAAACCCCAATATCCAGGCAAAGACAAATCTCCAGAAGCATCTCTTCCTGCAAGGGGCTGCACACACATTGGTCTTCTAAGAGCAATTCCTCTTGATCAGGGATGCAGTCTCTTGCCTTTGACATATTTACATATAGCTCCACTCTGCAAGACCTAAGTAGTTCCCAGTAAGAAGGCTAGAAAGTGTCTAAATCACTTTTCAAAATGGGACTTTGTGCAGGGAAGTCATAGAAATCTCCAGAAAAAAAAAAATCTCATCACCAATTTCAGTTTCATTGGCATTAAATTAATTCTATAGCTGCTTTGTAAGTAAGGAGGCCAGAAGAATTGAGTTGCTCTCCATTCACTGTGCAACACATAAAGTGGAAAAATACAATGTGACAGTTATTAGAAATTGGAAATGAAGATCACATCAGGATATAGGAATAACTTAAAACTGAAACATTCCATTCCAGTAAAACTTTTTCATTTAATGTTTTCTTTTGGCTTCACCTAGTATCAGATCATTCAGCAGTCTGAAATCAACAAAAACACAGGACAAATAATTTTTATGATTTTCAGAGATCTCTAACTATGCAGCTGCTATTCTACGTCTTGTTTTTTAGAGGAAGCTGACAACCTTGCCTCCCTTACAAAAAGTGTTACATGTGATTAAGACATGTTGCTCATGACAACCACTTTGCAAAATCCTTCTAACAGGAATGACTTTATGATGATTCATTTACTTTTTCATTATTCAAAAACAAAGTTCCATGGGTGAAAAAGTTTAAAGACCTTGTTGGAGGGAGAATTTGCAATTGCAAAGCTTTATTTTTTTTATTAGAGACAGAATTGCTGCTTTGCCAAAACAAAGCTCTTCTGACCAATTTTCATCTATTTCTGGCCTTATAAACCAAGCCCATTCCAAGTGCAATGTTGAAAACTGTAATATCATATATTCTACAGCATGGGTGGATTACTAGGCAACACTGCAAAATTCTGCCATGTTATCCAAAATCCCAAGGTTTCCCAAAACTACAATAATTAATATTGTATAGACCAAACACTTAAATGCCTGGTGCATTGAGTTAAAAAACTTATGAAAAGTTCCTTGTTTGCATTAGTAGAATTTCTTTAGAAGTTAATTCTACACATCTTAAATACCAACTGATGTTTTCCTGAATTATTAATATTTTGCTACAGTAAACTGCAGGGCAACAACTTTACAAAACAGGAAGCTGTTGAGGTCTGTTCATTAGTGATTTCTGTTTCAGACTTGAGGTCTAAGATTATTTTTTTTAATGATCCCAGAAGACCAGAATTCTATCTAGTGTTTAACAAACAGAGGTCTACAGTGGAAGTGACAGACATGTACACTTTTTTGGGTTTTGTTTTGTTTTTTAAAAAAAGATCTTTATACATGTAACCAGTCACAATGCCTTTTTGGAAAAGGTGACAAACCAGGGGAATCCCTCTAATACTGGGAAATTTCATTCACTTGCTGAGAGCCAGGTTTATGAATCCCACATCAACAGTTATACACAGGTTAGCAGAATTCTGTAGAGACCAAAACCAAAGGAAGTTGTCTTTACTGTTGCTATACTGATGGACTTTGGACTCAATAGCATGGATTAACAGGCCTCTGCTAAATAAAGAGAAGCTAAACAGACAGCCCTAGGTTGAGGGAGGAAATTAAATTACTCCTTACAGTCAATTAACAATAGGAGTGTGACAGGAACGCAAAAACCAAGAGAATACAAAATCAAATTTGAAACTATATCCTCATAAAATGTTGCTTTCCCAAATGATATGTGATCACAAAACAGCAGAAGATTTTACAAAGTGGGCATGGTTTGCTCAGCAGTTAAGTTTCTGGAGGGAAATGAGGATACTCTGAGGATCTCAGATTTTGCACATTAAGTTTGTAGGCTAGAACTGGGCTGCCCAGGTAGAAGAGCCTGAGGCTTCTGAAGAGGCTGTGCAAACATCACTCAGGAATTTATTTTTTCTTTTATGTTTGGGGCTTTTTTAAATAAATAGCCTGATGGCATGCAATGTGCAGACATGTACAACAGTCCTTCCAGATGAATGATTGGGTGTGCTAGAAAGGACAAAAATCTCAGTCTTCCACTATACATAAATTAGTGATTTATATTTATCCAATAAAGCAAGACTGAATCACGTAACACTATAATGAATGTGTTGGGAAGACAAGAAGCTCTGGAGTAAACTCTCTCCCCTGTTACATTTGTCCCATTCTAGTGGTTTCACAGCATTTTTAGTGTGCCCTTGTTTCCTCAGAAATTTAGATTTCAACTCCATTGTGATATTTTATTGAGAAAGCACAGTTTTCTCCAGATTCCCACAACCACTAAACTCTAAGCTTAAGTAAAACTCTCTAAGCCTCTCTCTACTAAGAACAAAGTTACACTTCCACATTGTACCTATTTAGGAAAGAAATGTACCTGTTACTTACGAGTGATGTGAAAGAAGAGCATTAGCACATGGTTCTAGAGACATTCCTGGCAAAAGTGTTCAGCTATTTCATACCAGCTATTAAAGGCAAGTACTGTTCTTTCTTACTTTTAAAAAATATTCTCAACTAGAGCTTGCTTGTTGCCTCCAGCAGCTTGTTTCCCCTCAAGCCTGTTGACACAAAGTGCCCTCCACTCTTTTATTCTTTTATTCTTGGTATCTGCAATACCCATGCTAATGGCCAGAAGCAAAAGCCAGAAAAGATGATGAAGGTGTTTCAAACATTCTCCATGATGGTCAGAAAAAACAAGTTATGGAAGAATACAGCACTGCCTATGACATGGGACAAGGTAGACAGCCATTAATACATGAGACACATGGGTATCTTTATCTGGCCCACAGATTTATGTTTCCATGATATGCTAACATTAATCAAAAGCAGACTTATATACCTTTTTATGTTCATTTCTTATTTCACCTACACCAAAATCAAAGGTATTCTTGTTCATGCAATGCCTCTCCAAATCTTTAACAAATTCAGCCATGATCAGCTTCCTGTCAAAACCACAAATGTTTCTCAAAACCTATTTAAAAAATAAATTAAAAAAAAAATCTCCACAGATAAGTCAGAGACATTTAAACTTTGTGTTTGCTTGGACCAGAGATATGTGGTCAGTAGATCTAGAGGTGTGATTGTGCCTGTCTGCTCTGCCCTGATGAGACCTCACCTGGAATACTGCAACCAGCTCTGGAGCCCCCAACACAAGAAGGATGTGGATCGATTGGAGCATGTCTAGAGGATGATCAGAGGGCTGGAGCACCTCTCTGAAGACAACAGGCTAAGGGAGTTTGGGTTGTTCAGCCTGAAGAAGAGAAGACTCCAGGAGGACCTTATAGTGACCTTCCAATACCTGAAAGGAGGCTATGAGAAGGCTGGGGAAAAGCTGTTCACTAGGGCATGTAATAATAGGACAAGGGGTAATGGTTTTAATCTAGAAAAGGGTAAATTTAGGTTGGACATCAGAAAAAAGTTCTTTAATATGTGGCTGGTGGATCACTTGGAGCAGGTTGCCTAAATAGGTGGTGGAGGCACCCTTATAAACTTCCTAAACTCCCAAATTTAACAGATTTTTAAATTTCCTCTTCTGAGTATTGATTAAACAGTATCTGTTACAGCATCTGCTGACCTGCTGCACTGTTCTGATGACCCACAGCTACTCCACACCTGCTGGTAGCATTCTTATCTGCTGCTAACACAGCACAGTAGTACATTAATTCCACCTCTAGACAATTAATCTCATCTGAATGATATTTGCCAGATTGAAATTTCTCAGGGGTTTAAAATATTTTATTAAAGGCTCCACAGGCTATATATTAACAGCCCTAATTCTCTTTTTTGTTGCATTCCCCCAGGGAGGAATAAAAGAGTCAATTTAGCTGACAAGCTTTTGTTTTCAGAAGCTGACACTATCAAAGAGGGCTGGAGATAGTGGATACAATCCTATAATACAAGATTTTTTGATGTTCAGCTCTAAGTGAAGTGGATGCCTAAGTTATTAGTGGACATAAGAGCTGCCCCTTGAATTGAACTATGTAATTAATACAGAAATATAGACTCACTAAGTTAAATTTCACCAGCATAAAGCTTGATATTAATGTTGCTTTCATTAAACATCAAGAGGAAGGAAAACACTTTGAGACCCTTGGATTCTCTTTAACTACTATTATCCTGTCAGTGTCTTGCTGTAGAGTATAACATATATAATCTGGTACACGCTGCATTTACTATCCTTATATTATACAGTTGACTATATTTCAATTAATACAATAAGCATCTGATTTACTTCACAAGAGCTTTATAAAAAAATGTGCAGCTTCAAAAAAACATGTAAAAATATGAGACACTTCCCACTGAAGTAGAAGGACCATACAGAGGCAAAGGTGTATATCAAACTTTTACTTTCTGACCTATCGTTTTCCTGTCATTCTTTGCCCTCCTTCTTGAATTCTATTATAATGATATATTTTTAGCCTGGTTCTTCAAGAAATGAGGCATATGTGGTTGGGTTGCCTGGCCATCTGTCAGTTCACTATTTTCCCTCAAGCATATTTTGAACCTGTTGAACAATCTCAGCCAATTTGACAGAAGGCTAAAGGTCTCAGACATACAAATTTCTGCATCTTTCATCAAAAGCTATAGCTAAAAGAAAAGATCCAGTGTATTGCTGCACACATGTGGCTAGTCAGGCAGCTGCTACATCACACAAGATGGTGCCACCAACCTAATCATACAGGCAGAGGTAGGAGGAGGAGGCTGCAAGACCTAGGTGAAGATATGGAGGGAGCTCAACTTACACACAAAGCCAGGAGAAGCTGAGGAGTTTCCTCAGCAGTGCTCTGCATCAACAAATGTTATTTTACTGTGGTGGCATCTTCAGGCTTAAGCCAAAATTAGCCAATATTCATAGAAGGATATTTTGTTCTTTTGGGTTTGCTTTTTTTTTCTCCAAATAGCTTACAATTCAAGACAGAAACAGGAATGGAGCACATTAGTGATAGGAATGGAAAGGAGACCAGAGATTCATAACCATTAACTGAACATGAAAACAGAAAGGTCCAGAATTCCCAGATATTTGTTATCTACCTGCTGTGTTCACATTATTTGTGATTTTATAGGTACCTATCATATTTTCCCTCAGTGCTTTTGACCATCCTTGACGCCCTTCTCCATGCACTTCCAACCCTGGGTATATCCTCATTGAAAGGGTGAAGCCAAAGCTGTACCTTCAACAAATGGGAAATATATGGTGATGTAACAATGTTCTTAGCTTTGTTCTCATTTCCTTTACTAATAATGCTTCAAATTCTACTTTATTAGTAAGAAATAGACTAAGAGTCCAGCGCAGGGCTACACAGATGATTAAGGGAGTGGAACATCTCCCTTATGAGGAAAGGCTGAGGGAGCTGGGTCTCTTTAGCTTGGAGAAAAGGAGACTGAGGGGTGACCTCATCAATGTTTACAAATATGTAAGGGGTGAGTGTCAGGGGGATGGAGTTAGGCTTTTCTCAGTGATGACCAGTGATAGGACAAGGGGTAATGGGTGCAAATTGGAGCATAGGAGGTTCAAGGCGAATATCCGAAAAAAAATTTTTACTGCAAGAGTGACAGAGCACTGGAACAGGCTGCCCAGGGAGGTTGTGGAGTCTCCCTCACTGGAGACATTCAAAACCCACCTGGATGCATTCCTGTGTGATGTACTCTAGGTGACCCTGCTCTGGCAGGGTGGTTGGACTAGATGATCTTTCGAGGTCCCTTCCAGCCCCTAAGATTCTATGATTCTATGATTCTACAATTCTTTAGAGACAAGTCCAGAATGACTCCAAGATTTCTTCCCTGAACAATAGAGGATTTAGAGTCCACTGTTGCATATTTGGAGTTTAGTTTATTTTTTCCATGTGCATTATTTTTTGAAACATTAGATTTTATATCTTTTTTTTTCTTTCACTCAGTATTGTGCTTCTGTTATTATGCCCATCTTTCTTCCACTTTCTCATTTTTGTTAACATCTCCCACACACCTTCTAAATCTTTTCTGTATTTCAAATTCAAAAGCATAAAACCTTATCTCTATATCCTTGGGACTTGCACCTTCAAGTATTACCAGGGACATTAAAGTAGATCATGATAGTGAAACTAGTTTGACATTACCAAGGAAAATGTTAAATCAGCTGTAGTAAGATATATTTAAAGTCAAATTAATCGTCTTAATTTTCCTGTTCAACAATTCAATCACACTGTCAGGGCTTTCATCTACATCCTTCTGCAGCTTCTGGTCAGGGATTTTGTGCACCTCACAGATCTATACAGTGACTACATCTTTACATCATGGGTATTTTGAAAATATTTCCAGAAGTCTATTGCTCACTATCAGCATCATGCGGAAATATCAAGATTATTTGCAATGTGATTAGGAAGCCTTAAATACTGTTTTGTACAATGAAGATACATTATGACAATATTTGAGTGGCTAGGATGAGTCATCCAGATTTTGATTTCCTGAAAGCAGGACTGCACAGCCCAGCGTGAGGCAGCAGCCTGATCAGCAGTGCAGTCACATGCTGTGTCACTCATTGAAAACACACTCACATGCCATTATGCTACTTTTTATACGATATGATAGCCACCTATTCTTAGCAAGTGTCGTGTTGAATGCAAGTGGAATGAAGTGTGTCATCACTGCCCCTTGCACTATTTTAGAAAAATACAGAGTGAAAGAGTGTTTTCACAGACAGTACGTTCAGGCAAAAGAGTATTACATTAGGATTCGTAAGTACTCTGCTTAACCAGGCTGCACAGTTACCTAACAACTGCAATAAAAGAAATGTTGTTCAGTGGCAACAATTTTTACCAAAAGATAGATAGGGAAAAAATTCTGGTTTTCAGCTCTTCATCACAGCCATTTTCACTGTGTAAGCTTTTGTTTCTGCGTTTTTTAAGACAGTTCACTATACTAATATGGTTGAAAGAATTCTGCCAAGTTGCATCAGGTCACAGGAAATAATTTAGCTAAAGACAGGATATATTTTATAGGACTGGGAACATTCTGTCACCACAAATTTAAAAACAAAAACAAAAAGCAAAAAAGACCCCAAACAAAACCACACCTATATTTCTTAAAAGGAAATACTGCTTGCTTGCTTTGCTGGAGTTGTGGCTAACAATATTATAAGGAATCTGGGGAGGTGACCTTTCTTTATTTCATTTCTAATAGCAGTAAGAAGGTAGCATGCATTGGAATCCCTGTCTCTCCAGCACTTCAAAGACTATCTACTGCCTGTACCTCTGAGGAGCTCCAATCACCAACTACAGAAAAAAAAATAGGATTACAGAAGTTGCATCTGTTTACCCAGGTTTTAATTTAAAAAACATTATAGGGCTAGAAGGGGTGCCTGGAGGTCATGAAGTCCATCTCCTTGCTTCAAAGCAGGTTCAAATGCCTCTGTCATTCCTGACAGATGTTTGTCTAGTACATCCAGAGATGAATATGACATTAAGTCTCAAGGAAATTTATTTCAGTGCTGGCACTTAAAATGGTTCTACAGGAACATTTCTGAGCCAGAAAAGCAAAGAAAGCTGATAGGAGTAGAACATACAGTTTAGGATAACAATTCTCCCTGGAGGAAAGTTGGAACAGCTCTGTATCGCCCAAAAGGCACAAGACAAAAATCAACAAAATGCAGGCAGGGAACATCAAATAAATGTAACAAAGACCTAGATTTGAGCCTAAAAATAAGCAACCGGAACATAACTATATAGGTTGTTTACTAAAGAAAGTTGAGAATGAAATTTGATAGATAAATAAAATATATCAACAAGGAACAGAATCACTGTAGATTGCAACTCCAGCCCTCAGTAACAAAAGGACAATACTAAGTTTATATTATAGATTTACCAGAAAGGTGACAAAGATTGTTTATAGCATCTTTAAGGACAGAAACTTAATAACAATGGAAGATTTCAACCATGCTCACATAAACCAGGTAGGAGTCAAATTCTTAGAGCAAACATTTGCTTTTTGGAAAAACTTGTAAGGGACTAAAAGAAAAAAAAAACAAAAACAACAACATTTACTTCATATTGAATGGTGCCTGTGACCTTTACCAGGATCTTGCTTTCTGAGGCCTGGTGTTACAGAGGTGGCCCATAATGTCATCAGATAAAATGTGTCAGAGGAGAAACAAAAAACATTTCTTACCTGTGTTTAGTTTCAAAAAGAGAACTATATAACAAGCAGCAAAAACTTCTATTTTTGAAAGTCACAGATTGTATAACGACATCAGCTAAAACCCACAACGTACGGAGAAAAATAAAAGCCTTTGAGCTCAAAAAGGCCAGAATGATTCAATAACAAAGGTTATCAGAGGAAAGAAGACAATTCAAACAGTGCAAAAGTCTCCAAGAAGGAAAACATGAAAGAACAGAATAGCTAGCAAGCTATACATAAAAATACAAAAATTAAAAAAAAGAGAAACAAGAATAACTTGTGATCTTTTGTCGAGAAACACTTGAAGAAGACACTAAAACTAACAGTAAATCCTTACAGCATAGCCAAAGCATGTGGGCTATCATTCTTTCTACAGGACTACATAACAACAGAGGTACAAAGGAACATGCAAGGAGGACAATACTATAAAAGAAAAGCTAATAAATTATCGTAGCTGGGATCTGTGCAGCCATTTAGACTCAACAACCTTTGGGATGATTTATCTTAAACTGATGCAATAGAAGAAGGAGATAAAAAAAAGCAAAACATCTGATAAAAGGAATTGTGACACATTATAGGACACAAAGGATCACCACAAATGTTACGCATAAAACTCCTGAACTGCTATACTGATTGCTTAAAATACCATTTGCATCAGATGAGTGGAAAACAGTAAATATGAGCCAACAGGTGCCCAGTTTTTTAAGATGAGTTTTAGGGTATCTAGAGATTTACAGCAAGTATATCTGCACCAAATGACACAATGAGTCGAGGAAACAGTAGGCACAGGAACATGCTTGTTATAATAAGAAAGGGTCAACACAGTTCTTGTACGTGGTCAAGGACAAGACAGTTTATATGCTGTTCTTCAATTTTCTAAAGGTTTTCAGCAGGAGTTCTTAAAGAAAAGTTCATTAAATGTCATTGGAATGTCTTCCTATGGATTAGTAACAGATTAAAGGATAGGAAACTAGAGTAGGAATAAATAGTAAGACTTCAAATGAAGCCTCTGCCCTGAGGGTTGTGGTATTTAGTATTTCCATAAAAGATCTAGTTAAAGGGTGGCAGGGATAGTAACATCTGCTACTGGTGACAAATTATTCAGGGTGGTAAAAAGCCAAGAAAACTGCAAAGACTTGCATAGGAGTTGTATTATACAGAATGATTAGACCATAAACTTACAGAAAAATTTCAGTGTAAATAAATGTAAAGTAACACACATAGAAAAGTAACCTAACTATACGTATTCAGTGACTGAGTCTAAATTAGCTATTAACTTTCAGCAAAGCTATCTCAGAGTTACAAGAGATAATACCATGAAAGCATCAGTTTTGTACTCAGAAGCACTCCAAAGGGCAAATAAAGCATTAGAAATTATTAGCAAGAAAAGAAAAACTAAAGAGAAAGCACCATTATGCCATTTTCTAACTCTTTAAAGAGCCTGCTGCTCTATAAGATCTGATTTTCCCATCTTGGAAAGCATTAAAGACCAGAGAAGGTACAGAGAATGGCAGTAACAGTGATCAAAATTCTTCAGGACACAGAGAAAACAACAGAGAAAATTCTGATGTTTCAGGATTCCCATAAAGTGGAAATCTTAGGGTAGAGAAGGAGTTCATTTTGGAAATACCAGCGTACATTGATTTTGGAACACAATTTGCTGCTTAGGACTCTGACAGCTGTGACTGAAATTACAGTTAAACTGCTGAAGTTTCATGGCTCAGACACTCTAAAGACAGCCCTGTTACTCAGAGTATCTCAGTCCCCAGAGGCACTAATTGCTTCAGTCTCCTTCATTCATGACCTGCATGGCAGCCCAAGCCCTAGCTACCCTGAATAGATGTGATATGTTCAGCTGCAGGAGCCCAAGCCTTAAAATTCCCACTGCAGACTTGAACCAAGGGCCTGGACAGCTCCAGCTTGTACTGGGATTTCAAAGGTTCTCACACACAGAAAAGCTTATCAGGGCTCACACATAACATGCCTGTGCAAATGCCTTTGCCTTCATCACCATCAAGCATGCATCTCTCCCTTGAAACTCAAACACTCATTTGTCAAACTGTCATAAAATAACTAAAACTTGAAAATTATTTTTTTTGACAGTCTCTATGCAGTCTAAAATATAAGATCACACTGAAACACGGCATTAGGGTAGAAGACCTCATGCGTGTGTGTATATATGTATGTGTGTATATATATATATATGGACAGACCAAAAAAAAATAAATTGAAGACTAACTTCAAATTCTTTTTTTACCATCTGAGAAGAATGTTTGAAATAGGTCATTATAAAACCTTGTTTGAAGCCTGAAAAAACACCTGCAGTATTATCAACCAGCCTTCCCAAGTCAACAAATATGAAGTCAACTTCCCAGCTACCCACATCCTATTTCCTTTTAGCCACATAGACTCAGAAAAAAACAAACCCCTTTTGTTCTACAGTGAAGTCTAGTGATGTGATTAACAAAGAACCTCAGTCTGGCAAGTAAAGATATAATAGGTTTAATGGCTAGAGACTGCGACCAGATAAAATCAGACCATAAGTATTTTTCACAGCAAGATCAGATAAGATTGGGAGCAATTCAGGAAAAGGTCTCAGTTTGGACCAGAATTTCATCATTTTGCTGAAAGTTTTAAATTTGTTACAATAAAAATAATTTTTCATTACTTATGGTGTTTTCATCCCTGTGTATATGTATTAAAAATATCCTATTAAATATTTAACAAATGCAAACTCAAAGGAACAACTTTATCATATCTATAGAAAATCATCCTTGTGAATATAGTTTGCACCCTAAGGCTCAGAACCCACCAATTAATTGTTATTTCAACATTTCACAGTCATTGGAAGAACAGAGAAGCCCCCAAAGCAAGGTTATACTCCCTCTCACTTCATGTGATTCAATCAGGAGGTTTCCATTGAACTTGGTGCAGTTGAGTCAGAGACTCTGTTCATTCAGTTACAGGTATAAGTGTGAACAATATGTACAGGCACAGAGATCGTGAAAAACCTGCCCCTTATTCATGGGAATGACAGCTCTTCTGTCAAGTGAGCCAGACACATGAAACAGACCCACTCGGTTCCCTTATTATCTCTCAATTTACAGAAATAATCTAAAGTTACATGGATTAATTATTATAGATCCATCAATGACAAACTGTGATTAGCTACCTCATTAACATTAATGCACCACCTATCTGTAGTAAGAATGCTGTAGTAAGAAACACTCAAAACCTAATTTTTACTGACCAATTTTTTTCTCTCTTTAGTATTATGGTAAATGCAATGACTCAATTCCTTTGTTGCTGCTGAAGGGCAACATTTCACTGATTTCTGAGATATGTGGTCCATTTGTATTAGCATAAATTTGGACAAGAAGATATTCTATTTCTTGAACAAAAGGATAAAGAGAATTGTAGAAGAGTTCAGACAAATATGCCAGTAGTATAGAAGATATGTCATGACTTCAGATGTATCATGTATGTATCTAAAAGTATTAGGACCGTGATGAGTAATTTAAAGATACATCATCAGTGATGACTTCTTAAGCAATTGATGCAGATGGGTGTGGATGTGTGGCCATGGGAGTTGAAAGGTTTCACCAAGCCTATGACACATGCTGTACCTATCTGCAATTACTGTATTTGAGAGAACTTTCTGCTGTACCAGCAGTAATCCAGGCATATAATTACAACATCTTTTAGACAACTCATCTGAGGAACAAACAAGCTCACTTTAAAAAAAAATCTTCATATTGCCCTGACTAATAAATCTATGGTGCACTTAATTAAATTCAATAGGTGATTTTAGGGAGAGATAAACAAATTAAAGAACTTCTACTAAATGACAGAGAAAATTCTATATAAACATAATCCATTTTGCATTTTAATTTCAATGTTGCTTGTTCTTGTCAGGGCTGATACCTGCCTTATTTATCCTTTTTCCTCTTGAAAAAAGCTCTCATGTAATGATATTAAGGAAAAGTACTACAAAACACATTATTTTTTAAAAATGAGGTAACCCGCTCCATCCTCCATGCGCACAAATGGAAGAAGGCTGGAAAAGACAATCACAGTATTTTACTATGCCAAGGAGCTTTTCTTTAATGATTCCTCTCCTCCTAAGCCCTCTGGAGAGCAGCAATTAGCATGCTGCTTGTCAAGATCCATCAACAATGGCACGTATAAAGCTGTAAATATGCCATGCATGTGCTAGATTTATTACGGTATCTTCTAGTCTGACAGATTTATACATTGTCTTCTTTCTTGTAAAGGGGAGAACTACAGTATGAAATAAAGAAAATAATTTGCAAGCAGCAGTCCTCAGTGATGTGTAATAGCTCAACTGAGACCGCTCAGATTCCCAACACCTTGAAATTCCTGTTTCCTACACCCAATCTCTCTCTCACCACCACTAGAGAAGACCAGCTCCTGTTGTTACTGTGTCTTACCTCGTGCCTTCATAATTTTCCAGAATCTTGTTTAACATATGATCAGGGAATAAAAACTAGTCACAGTACACATTCAGAACTCAGCTCAGAAGAGATCCTTTCCATCTAGGAGTCAGGGAATTTTTCTCTGTGCAGACTGAACCTCAAGTGTCTCATGCTTGAGAAGCAGCAGATGCTTCTACCCTCCCTTTTCTCATGCCCACATTCTTCTTCACAGATTGTTCCCCCAACCACCAAAAAGCCAAGCTTTTTATCACTCCTGTCCCTATTCCACTGCTGAGGACCATGCACAGCAAAAGTGTAGTCTGTAAGCAGGAAAGAGGAATTCTGTGACCAGCAGCTGGGAAGTGTTACCCAGGGCCACACCGATTTACTGCAGCTGCTGAGGGAAGGTTGGAGGCAGGCAGAGAGAGCTAGCAACAAGTGACAGGAAATATTTGTCTTCAACAACTGAAAAAGTAAAGGGAAAAAAAAAAAATGCAGTGAAGCTGACAGGTGGTAAGTCATGAAGTGTTTCATATGGATTTTTTAAAAGATAAAGGAAACCACCATGTGGTGCTCCCACACACAGCTTTATAATGTATGTGTGTCTATCGACAAAACAGGGAGCAAGAGGGATAAGCACACTGCAGAAATGTTATAGAATGCATTTCGGCTCCTTGTCATTGGGTTTCTTTCACTCCACCCACTAAACCTGGAATAGCATCCCAGTTACTATAAGTCTGGCATCTTCTCTCTCCTTTTTTTCAGTTCACAGTCAAGCACTCCATTTCTCACCTCTTTACTCTTCTCCCTAGGCCTCTGCCTCCTCTACAGACCTTGGTGCATTAAGACTCAACTAAACCCTGCACCAAGGAATTCTTTCATACCACATTTCACTGTTTTTTTCACTACCTTCCCAGTTTGTCTAAATTCTGCAGAGATTAAGACTATTTCCTTGATGCCTCTGATATGACATATCTGAGAAAAGTTATGAATGTTTATATATAATAATTATGCTGAATAAGGGCCTGCAATGTTTAAGATAAAAGTCTGTTTCTTCTCTAGACAGTCCATTTGCCAAGGCTTGTAAAATTCTGAAAAGTAGGGCTACAATTTCCATTGCTTGGGTCTGGATTTTGAACCTCCTAGACAGATCATTTTAGGTTATCCACAGGTAAAACTGCAGTCTCTGACATGCCTTGTGAACAGGAAATTTGTATGGATATGGAAAATATTGTTTGGAGCGTTGTGGGTTTTTTATGAGATCAAAAGAGAAAGTAATTTGGGGGTGGAAACAGTTATTCAGCCTTAAATATATGAGAAATTTTGGTGATAATTTGAGCATATTAGTTTCTGTACCTGACCACACAGCCAGACAGACAGTTCTAAGTAAACACATGTGCTTTATATCCTTCCTCCTTTTTCTACAAACATGAAATTAAAATACAAGGAAAAAGCAACAGAAGTATTGCTTTGTAGACTAAGACTAACTGAAGGATTTATGTATTTAGGATACAATATCAAGGATAAAAAATTTGGAATGATCATAGAAAAATAACACTTGCACTTTGGGTCGTGTTGGCTCCTCTAAGTTGCTAGAGGTACTCTGTATACCTTGAATTTCATCCTTTCTGCATCACAAAAAGTTAATTTAGATCCTGGAGTGTTAATATGAAACTAGGCTGTTTTGTTCAGCAGACATGTCTCAATGTCAACCAACTGGAGCTTTTGCATCATCAATTGAGCTGCTGAAACTGCTCCTAGCCAGGATGCTGTGGTCATTTTTAAGTTCCTTCATGGTGAACAGATACTTCACATGCTTAGATGTCAGCACGGTTGGTTTTTCATCTAATAGGACCTCAAAAGCTCTGCTACTAGAACAACCCTGGACTGTGAGATGCAAATGTCAGACATATAATATTTATTAGAGGCAGCAGAATTAAAGGTTGCAGCCATCCTACATAGAATGACTCCTGAATTGAAGGGAAAGCACCACAGTTCCCAGTGGTAGAAAAGTCAGCAGTTGCATACAGTGAAATTACGAACAGAATCCTTAAAAATGTAAGAAAGCCTTCTGTTTTCTCCAGGCAGAATCTGAAGCTATGGCCAAGGGAAACTTCAAAGGTCTAAAAATAGTTAATGACTACAGGCTGTTGCCTGAGGTTCCACACAAACAATGCACTGTGCAGCACAGTAAAACATTGGTAAGAGCTGCACTGAGATGCTGCCTAATGCTTCCTGCTTCCCAAACCAGGAATATCAGATCTACAGTCTTCTGCACTAAAGAAAAACTGTAAGGTAGGGGAATCATAATGGTAAGTGAAAGATAAATGGCAATAACTAGTACTTAAGTTTCCTAAACAACCTGCTTAACCCTCGTGAAAGGCCTATTGCAATAAGGCAACCAGATTACAGCTGCGCAAAACACCCCAATACTACATTGTTCTTCAGGAACATTTTGAAAACATGAATATGCTTGTGAGAAAGTGTATTTCAACTGTTCCTGAAGAAGGTAAATCGGTGTCTGAATTAATGTTCACAGAAATTTTGCAAATATTTTATCACAAGATATCCAGATCAGCATACTGGATCCATTCTTCTACTGGTTCCCATCCAGAGTCAAAAATCTACGTTTTGGGTAGTGGTGTCTGATTCATAAGCTCCAATTTCACTCTGTGAACATTTAAAATTACAGCTTGATCCACCTCTGTTAGCTACCGATCCTTATTGTTCAGTGGAAAATTACTTTGAATCCTGCAACTCTCTGCCTTCTGTTCCTTAGAATAATTTCCTTCATATGATATTTGCTACATGTGTGAAAAGTGAATTTATCACCCAAATGCACATACTTCCAATAGTCTCAAACAGCAGTGATTCAGTGATTCAAATTTTCAGCAGCAGTAATACTTCAGTGATTGGAAAAAAAACCACCTTCTAGAATTTGTAAAATTAAATATGTAGAACATTAACTAAATGCAAACAATTCTTCCCATGTGAAGCACACAGAAACTACTAGTGATGGAGAGAAATCTGCAGTGCAATCTGCAGTCAGCTTAACTCATTAATCTTGCTGAAACAATTAAAAGAAATCCTACAAGCTTTTCAGCCCAAGTGGAATCTTTTTATTTACTGAGTTAAAGGAATAACAAATGTCTTGATGGAAGCAAATTTTAAGTCCTCAACCATGATAAGCTATTAAGAATTTTTCCCTCACACAGTCTCTCAAATGCACCAGTACTGGGCTAATGTGTACATGTTTGTTGATAAGTCCTTCCTTAAAGTAGGGACCCTCTTCTTGGGTGTGCTATCAATCTGGAAGTGTCACACTGCCATCACCATAGCAACCAATGCACCACCAAAGTTTCAGAAAACAAACTGCATATTCCTACTTGCCTCATTATTGTCTGGGAAAGATGATTTTTTCTTCCAACACTATGGTATTGTGAGAAAGCTGATGTGAAACATGGCCACTGCCATGTCCAAATGCTAAATAATTCATGATAACAACTGAAACCAGTCATCCCTCATAGCAAATGTTGCACTAGTTGACAGTGGAGGTAGCACAACCTGAGGACACTGTGGCTGGAGGAATAAAGGCTTCTAGGAGTATTTTTAGTGACATTTGGAGACTTAAACTGAGAGTCCATAACAATCAGACCACCCTGACTGATGAGGTTACAGAGCATGTTACTCATAAGAGTCAACATTTATGCAAAAGATGATAAAAGGCAATATAATACTCATGAATGCTCTCAAGGCAGCTGCCACTTGTGAGTCTTCACTGATTCTCTGTAAGGAGGGATCAGACCTTTAAATCAGATCAATTCTAAGGACTCAGTGACACACAAAAGTTCACTTTATCAACAAGCATGTACACGTTTGCCTACTGTCCACAGCTACAAGGAGATATTCACCAGGTGACCTGCTCTGCCAAGATTCAGCTGTACCCCAGCCCGAAAGTCAGCAACAATGCGCCTGAGTGTAGCAAATAGAATAAAGCTCTCATCTATAGCTCTAAATCAATTTATATTCTCACTTGCACATGACTTATGTTGGTTCCAGTGGGTGGAAATTCTACTTCTTTGACAGTATTTTACAATAAGAGATCTATCTAAAGTAACGAGGGAAATACATTTTGATTCCAACAGTGTGCTCAGGATTGGAAACAGACTTCCAGCTGAAGACATTCTTGTAGAGTTATTTTATTGGTTTGATAGAGCATTAGCAGTAAAATATTAACATCTGGAATTTATCAATTAACTGACATCAGCCTAAGACAAATCTTCAGCACCTCATAACAGGCTGCAGCAGCTGCCTCAACCTGCAGTGCTGTTGGATGCACTCTGCTAGCTATGTGCTAGCTCTTTTCAAGCAATTTTCATTTTTGTGACTATAAATATTTTTATTCTCAATTATTCTGTGCAAAGGCTTTTAAGTGAGCAAGAGAAAAAACCTGCCAAGATGTACTTGTGTTATATTTCTATTTTTATGTTTTTTCCTTGTAATGCCAAAGTACCATGCATTTAGTTGGTTTGACCCAATTAAGCAATACATGAAAACCTACTTCACTAAAGTTCAGTGATGCCAGCCACTGCTGCAAATGACAAACACAAGGACTTATTGGATTATAGCTGCACACTGAAATGTAATCAAAGGCTGAAATGTAAAAACCTGCAATGAAAAATGCAGCTGTCCTCCAAATAGAACTTCATACTGGTGAGGATTTACATTGTGCTCCTCTAAATACAAGCACAATATATTTACCAGAGAAATAGTAAAAGGTAATGAGACAAATTACTTAGAAAAGATCAGTCCTTATACAATGAGGATAAAATTCTAATTGTACTTTTCACAAGCCTTGGAAAAGGCATCTTAAAATATCGATCATCTAGTAGGAATTGGCAGAAACTCTGAAATATGTAATACCAGGACCTAAACACAACACACACTCAAAGTCTAATCACCAGCACCAATGAACATCCAAGGGCACCAATGAGAAAAACTGCTGCTGTATTTAGGAGCTGCTTGAAAGGCCACTCTCCCTTTCCCAGCTCCTTTCCACTATTTCTTGCCAGTAAACTGGAAATGGAAAAGACATTGATGTCACTTGAGCATCCTCCTGCATAACTCACCAGGTGCCATAAAGCTTGTGCCCAATGAACGTATACACCTGTATTTCTTTACCTGTAGTTTTAATGTTATGAAGTAGAGTTTGCTATTCTTTCCCTTTAAAACTCCTAATAGTAGACTGTTTAAGTGAAACTTGGGCTCCTGTGTTCTACTTCACATGAAAGTCTTTGCAGGAGGTATGAATCAGAAAATATGACAACCACCATATCCGGAGGAGTAGCTCTTGGCTTTCTGATTCTCAGCACAGAAAGTAATGATAAGAATAAAGGCAAAGGCTACAAGCAAGCTTTGGGGACTGTGACTATCTAAACTACAAATGAGATTAGTGCCTGCCTACTTTGTTCTCCTCCTCCTTGTGTCTGTGTGGTTTGATCATTTCTGAGTCCATCCCATTATCCAGCTACTCCTGTCAGAAGTCAATCAAGAGGAAAGTCTCAGATGCCCTTCACAAATGGATGGGGCTCTCCCAGGGGATACAACAGCATTGTTGATACAGAGCAGCAGTGATGTGCTCATTGTTTCCTTTCCCCAAAGGGCTTAGTCATAGAGGATTGCAGATAAGGAGAGCACTCAGCCAGCTTAGAGCTGCTGAGCATGTGGCTTTGCTAATTGTGATTCAATGAATTGTGACCAAGAGCTGTTACCACTTGGCCAATAGATACAAGCATATCTTGTGCATATGACCCAACAGGTATCTTTTCTGTCCAGAGCCCTCAGACACTCACATCAGCTGTTTCTTTCCCTGGTTCTGCTGCTGCTTTTCAAAGCTGCTCTAGAGAGCACTGACATGAGCCAGAGCTCTTAGACAGACCCAAGAATAACCAAAAAAGCCCTAGAGAAGGCTCCCCACCCAGAGCAGCCACAGTCTCAGAGTCCCAAGGAGGGATCTTGCCAGGATGTAGTCAGGTCATGTGCTCTATACAAATGTGTGGCCTTGCAGGGGAATTGGAGGGGAGGCATGCTGGTAAAATAATGCATTGTTGGACATACAGGAGAAACTTCGAATCAGCTTGTAGCTTTTTAAAGTATTAATATCCAGAAAATTTAATTTTTGAGCCAAGTTATATTTCTATAGCTTTTCCTTGTTATGTCAAAGTACCATGCTTTTTTTCTGTTTTGTTTTACCTAATTAAGAAATATATGAAAGCCTACTGGAGTCACTCTAATTTTGAGCTAGTAAGGAATTGCAAAGAAAGATTCCTGCATCTCTGAAAACTTTGAAATCTCATATTGGATGTTGTCACCAAAGCAAAATTAGAGTCTCTGAACAGTATTAACCATTCTTCTGTCTTTATTTCTCTTTGTACTGGCATTCATAGTAGTAAATGTATGATGATATTATACGCCTGTCTTCAGCTGATAATGAACAATCCACTAGACAGATATATACTTGTCACTTGGTTTCTAGGATCCATGGCATATATTGAAAGGACATTACAGATTTTTAGAATTGGGAGTTTGATATATGTAAATGTTTTTAAAGTTTTACTGACAATGGAAATTCATTCTGTGAGCTATACATCACTATGCTGATGTCAGAGAGCATGATATTAACTTTCAGTCATTTTGGCATGGTCTTCTCCCAGAGATGAAGCAAAGAATTTGGTAAGCATTCAGGCAGCTTCTAATTTAATTTACAATAGGTCCTTTGTCACAACAGCAAACTGATCACATCCGAGTTAAAAACAGTGCATGGAATTTCACTTCCCAGTTACTGTGGTAACTTACAGAAATACTAAAGAGCAGGTTTTCTAACTGTACTCATGGAACTGCTCTTTCCAGCTCCCACAGTGCTGCAGAACAACACTCTCCCTCTACAGCTTAGGGGAAGCAGTAAGAATAAGAAATTTTCCTCTCCTCAAGTACCATCAACCTTATGGGAAGAACTTCACAAAGAGATGCACAATGAAAACAGCTCAGTTTTACACCAAGAGTTACACTTACAAAATCCTAACACAAAACTGAAAGAAGCTGTAGTAGGACAGGGAGATGATACATGTACTTCAAAATCAGTGTTTGGGAAACCAAGCCCAAAAACAGGGTCTGGGTTTCAGTGAGATCTTTAGCAAAAAGCTGGTAAATTTGAGCTAGGACCTAAACCCATTAGGCTGTAAATGGCATAAAGCTCATGCAGTCATTAGTCATCCCTAAGCACAACACACACATACAGAGGCAAAACAAATGTGGTTGCTGACTTCTAGCAAACAGCTCTTATGAACACCAATCTTGAACATCAATAATAATAAAAGCATCATTAATAATATGGGATAGCAGAATAAATTGGTTTCAATATCTATAGGAAGCTCAAACTTATTTTCTTACAGCTGGGGTAGAACCTCCACTAACATTTTTATACATTAATCTTTTTCTTTTTTTTTTTTTTTAATCATGGTGATTTTTCTTGCCACTGTTCTTGAAGAGTCTGGATAAACAGGGACTGAATGCTGAAATGCTTTGAGAAAAGCAATTGACATAAGATTTCCAGCCCCAGGTTGAAGAATGAAAAGGGCTAGAGCACCAGATTAGCACCCAGAGGCTAATTCCCTGCCCGCATACATGAACACAGCTCCACTGGACTCAGAATTTGCCCTCCAGTCCTGCGACTGCTGATCCAAACTAAATCCATTCTCCTATGGTCTGCTGCAGAAATGGCCTGACAGCACCTTGCTTTTGCAAGCTCACAGCTAAAAGCAAGATAAAAGACCATACCAGAAACTTTCACATTCTGGTTTATCTTTACAGCCAAAGCTGCACTGTCTGCCATGCCATGTCCTTTCCCACAGCCCTTGCCTATTAGCTGCCCTTTAAATGACTCATCCACTTCTCCATCTGGAAAGAACATCTTCTTTGCATACTTTTGAGGAGGTCTAATAAACTGAGTCATCACCATTTTTCATATGGTCTGGTCTTAAGTGTTTCAATACACCAGTTTAGACAATATCCACTTGGAGGAGTTCTTTGCTCAGCAGCAGGAAAGAAAATAACTTCACTCCCTAATGAAAACCTCGAAAACATCCCAACTACTAAAGGGTAATGAGACATGGCCCTGATTGATTGCCTAAGAGCCTTTATCTAGATAGTAATGAATGTAATAAATTGTAGGATTTATGGGTAGCCCCTGCTCAGAGACCATCTTTTAAAGCACCTACCTGGAGAACACTAAGTTGTGACATGACTTCCAGTATTAGTTTCACTGGGGGGGAAAAAAAAAAAAAAAAAAGTCTGTGTAGACTTGAATTGACAATCAATCAACTAATCTGTTAAAGTCAAACAGTCTAGGGGAATAAATCAGCATTAAGTTTGAGTGTTATTGGGGGGCCAGGGGGAAACAAAAAACCCCAAACAAAGAAACAAAAACCAACCAAACAAAAAAACACCACTACCACCAGTATTTAAAAGTTTAGGCATACTTTGGAGGTCACAAAGGCCAGCCTGAGTAGTCATATATTACCATTATGGTTATTTATTACAATATTTGATAGTTAATTAGTACCTTGAAATGAAGTCTGAGGCAGAAAACCTTTGTAGCATGTCAGAACTGATTGTAACATTTGCAAAAACATTCAAAGCAACTTGAGATACTTAATCCCAGCTCCAAAAGATACAACATCTTCAATACAGTTTTCTAAACATGTTTACATATGTAGCTCTCACATAAATCAATGTTCTGATTACAACACTTAGTCTTCCCAGCTTTGGAAAGCAAGACTTTCAGGCTAGCTAATTTTCGTTTGCCATTTAAACTCTTACCCCTTATATTTTTGCTCTAAAAGAAGAAAAATTAATAAGAGATCTTGGATAAAAGCAGGGCAACTTACATAGGAGCTCCCATTTGATTGTCAGTTGTCATATTTGAGGGCAGAGACTGATTCCTTATGATTTTTTATGTTACTTGGCATGTCCAGGACTATTTTTTTCTTCCAGTTCTTTAGGTCAGGACCTTGTGGCCATTTTTTAAAGGGCTTTTGTAGCTAGAGCACTTGTCCTACATACGCAGCCTGATTTGTCTGTTTCTGCAGTTCAGGTAGTAGAGCCAAACCAGTGTTGAACTGCAGCTGATCACCACACATGTGCCAGGAAGGTACAATGTGTTCTGGCCCCCTTCCCCCTCCAGCTCAAGGACAGTGGCCATGCCAGAGGAGCACCTGGCAGCTCCTTCAGGCAACAGGCTCTTCTCCAGCCTCATTACGAAAGCCAGTGGGTAGGATGAACCCAGCAGGATAAAACTGTGTCTAAAACCTGTGGGGATAGACTGATGGTACCAGAGCATCTCAAAGTGAGACAGATCCTTGCCCGTAGCTCTTGATACAATATGCAAAGAACAAGCACTAGCCCATGATTGCTGTAAATAGATTCTTTGTATTTGGGGAACAGTTTCAACATTAGTCAATTTCAAAAGGAACCAGATAACACTTTCAGGATGTTCATCACAAAAACAATTTTTCCCTACTCATTGTCAGTCCTAAAAGCACCCAGGAAACTGGAACATCTTCTAAGAAGGCAGGAACAGTAACATCAATAAAGCCTATTTACAGCAACACTTATGACTCATCAGAGCCTCATGTTCATTTTAATTGTGCAAATATTAATAGCCTTTTACTCCTTTTTATGCTAGCATTGCTTGTCACCCAAAATCAATGTCAGTACAAGTGAACAACGTACACAAGTAAGTTTCTGACATTGTGTCCATTTTAAGGTTCCAATGTTGTTTTTTCAACTTTCAGAAAGATTCAAGCTAAATTGGTAGCATCTTTGTGGCAATATCAATGGCCATGATTACAAATATTAATAGAAACAGTAAGAGATTTACTTTTCCAAAGACAAGTGATTCTCTTGTAGAATTTATTAATCTCTACTGAAGACCATCTAGTTTTTAATACTTAAGAGAGAACATTTAACTCTTACCAGGTATGGTCTCTGCATGACTGGTCATCCCCTGCATTGGGAAAAACAGTGTTTCAGATGCTTTGTGTGGTGTTAACAAACAGTGTAAGCTCAAGACTGCAGAGAAAGCCGCAATTTCTCTGTAGCCTTGATTTATGAACAAAGTGCAGTCCTGCAGTCTCACCAGAAAGCATCTTTCAATATGCAGTCTTACAGAAACACCTCTGCTTGTACCCTGGTTTTGCTGGTCCATGAATTTAACCTACAACTAATCCTGGGTTCAAATGCTGCCACTGCAACATCACAGTATCTGCTGCATGAAATCAACAACTGCACCTCCAAGACAGGTTCCCACAGGTGTAGCAGGGACTGGCAATATGTGAGAAACCCCAAAGCCAGCCGGTGTTAGCACAGTGGCAAAGGAGACATTGCTTAGGAAGGCAAAGTTCATTTATCACTAAGCAAGCTGTAACCAAAGGTCCAATTTTTTTCAACTTCCTTTTTTTTGAAACCTTGTACAGCAAATACTCTTTACAAGCCCTGCAAAGTACGAAAATGCTCCTAAGAAGGAATCTTAGAACTAGTCTGAGCAAATAACATTATTATTGTTTTTTAAAACCACATTAACAGCTATTTCCAGAACTGGAAACCTTAGGGTTTTGATAGGCTTGTTTTTCTGGATGCATGCCTAATGTATAAATGAAATAAGTATTAAAACTATAACTTTTTTTTAGGGGTAAAAGTAGAACCATGGTTCAATTAATTTTTATGACACAGATACTGTCCTCTCAAGCACTATATAATTTCAAACTGCAAAATGATCTTGTTTATCTTTTTCTCACTATGCAGAGGAGGGAGGAATAAGAAATCTTGCATTTTATGTCATCTAAACCCATGTTCCTCCTTCTGCACACAGACCATAAACATAAATATACTACACACTTTGACTTCAAATATATTATATGTTGAATAACAGAGCTTCAAAATAGTGACACTAACTACCAGGATATGCTCTAACTAAATCACCACATAACCCTACTAGCATAAATACCACCTCCTTCTTCTTCATTAACCCTGTGTGCTAATCTTGTCCATTATACTCAAACTATATTCCACAATATCAGTTTCCAAGATGAGTACTCTGCCTCTTATTACTTTCCATAATTCCCTGACCAGGAAATTAACATGATAATAGGAAACATAAAAATACATTGTAATAACTAATTAGATGTCAAATCAACTTTTAACAAAGGGCACAGTAAATTTAATTTTATTTTGTTGCTAAATATCAAACAAAACTAAAATTCTCTGGATTTCTATTAATTAATGCTGTCTGTGAATGAAAAGAGCTA
>NW_009953098.1:5710356-5722464 GCF_000747805.2 Chaetura pelagica | reverse complement strand
GGGAAAGAGAGAAAATTAACTCGAAGAATCACGTAAGTGGCAGCCTACGTCTTGAGGGAACAGTTCTACATACTGTAATTATGGATGTGTTACATGCTGAGTTTCATCAGGAAATGCTGAAGAAAACAGCTTAGAAACAGCATGTTAGTGGGTACTCCATCTGGGTGGTTCCAGTTCAGGGCCCACAAACACTTCTGAGCAGGCTGGGACCTGAAAGTTCAACAGTCTTTTCTGTAAGGCACCATTCTGTGAGAGGAAAGGAAATACAGGAGTGCAGAGACAC
Organism: Chaetura pelagica; assembly: GCF_000747805.2. Lineage (NCBI taxonomy): Eukaryota > Metazoa > Chordata > Aves > Apodiformes > Apodidae > Chaetura > Chaetura pelagica. The sequence continues at coordinate 5,722,181 of NW_009953098.1, read as the reverse complement.
TTCATAAGGGTCATTATCTTGCTACAAAGCTCCTCTTGATCACAGGTCTCTCATCCAGACCAGTTCTTTATGTAATTTAGGGAAACTCTTTTGAAGCTACTTTTCAGCTCAAGTGCACAGGACAGCAAAGCATCTGCATTTCTAGATTAAAATTCACTGAAATAGTATAGGGAAATTACATCATATATTTGGGGAAAATATGGTACAAGGACAGGTAATACTGATACTGACTGGACTCATGTTCATCCCTTTTTTCTCTTTGGTTCTTTTGAGATAGTGGAGGGAGAAGAGCTACTGTCTGCCACCAATCCCACAGATTATTCCTTTATCCCCCAGACTGGCTACCAAATCTCACCATCTCCCTTCTCCTTTTCATCAGGCTCAATCTTCCTTCCATGTGTGCAGCAGTTGGAAAGCACAGTCTCTGACTTCACAGCCAGGTCCCACCTGGAGCAAGGATCTAAAATTCACTCAGAGATCCCCCAGTCCAGAGGTATCCTGTTTCATATTCATATTGATCAAGTTATTTGGAAGCTTGGGAGCCACTGAAAGACAGACAGACACAATACTACTATATCACTGATTGTGTCATGCAAACAGCAAACTACATAGAGTGAATCCCCACTACAGCTTTCATAGCTGATCATTTATAAGCAACTCACAGACTGAGCTGTAATTACAAATGCCATTCACCGAATAATTTCAAATTAATTAACGTGTTCAGGAGTGCTTAAAGCCCTTTCACAGATCATTCATACACAAAAAGGGCTTCAGAAGCACCACAAGAAATTTGGAGAAACAGGCTCTCACTGTAAGTGGGGTTTAAAGTTGAAATTCTCATTGATGCTTTGCTAAATTAAAAGGAGTTTTTCTCAGTCAGATTTAGATTCTGCACTAGGCTGGATTATCAGAGTCTAAATGAAGCTCAAGTTATTGAAATCACTAGAAGAACACCACGTTAGGCATGTTTAGCACCTAGCCCTTAGTGTGGCAATCCTCCTTAGGCAGTCACAGCTCTTGGGGAAAAAAGGTTTACAACAACCTTCCTCCAGAAAACCTGACTTAAGCAGCAGCAACTATTTTGGAAAACTGCATTCCATTTTGCCCTAATGCTTTCACACGCTGTAGGTGAAAATGAGTTGGGACAAAACTGATTATCAGTGAACTCTAAATAGTATTGTAGGTACAGCCTTTGGCCTTGCAACCATCTTAGATTCTTTTCTGGAGTAGAAAATAAAATTCCTGAGATATATCGCAACATTTTGTCAGCATCAAGCCACTTCATCCTGCCACTTGGCTGGGACACTATGGGCCATGTTGTTAGGCAAGCACTTGGTCAAAGAAATTCAATAATATGTAGTTTCTGGAATTTATTATGGTCAACTGTTCCACAGGGAACTAAAGAACAACTAAAGCAGCTGTGGTGGTGCCAAGACAGGACACACAAGCTCCTTCACCCTTATACTTTCTTCTCTCCTCCAGCTACCCATGGAAAATTCAAAACTATTTGACATCTTAAAAGAATTCTAAAGTGCTTTCAGTTCTCCCAGGTGTTTGCAGAGACCACTTCCCCTTCAAACTGGGAAGCAGAGGATTAGAAAGGATGTCCTAGGTAATTAATTTCCTGACTTTGAAGGAACAATAGAAGAGCATGCAAATTCACAGATCATGAGACATCAGCAAGTATTTTTTAAAGAATCACAAGACAGAAAACCGGATGACCTACATTTTTAATCTTCTTTATATCCATCTCAAAAAATTCCCCTGCCATAAATTTTAAGGCTCAGTCCAGTTTTTAATTGCTTATACTTCATGCTTACCTGCACTGTACATTGGAAAGTTTGACAGATGACTGAGATTTTCCACAGGTAAAGCAGTGGCTGTTGAAACCACAAGTGTAGCAGCTTTAATTGTAAACCACACATTTTTCTCCTTAAGCATCCCCTTTTGATGCAAAACAAAAGAACTATATAATGTAGCTGACCTAATTTTTATTAAACTTCAGTGGGGTGCCTATGTAGTCTGTGATGAGTTGACATTGATTTGAACTAAAAAACATAATTTATAATACTGGATTTAAAGGTGATTGTTTAATGTCAGTGCTACACATATGCCAATGGACTACCAAGTGAAGAATACATTATCCTGTAAACATAAAAGAAGTGAAAAATATTTTAAGAGAGAAACCAACATAGAAGACAGTATTTAGGATATATTAGGGATATTTAGTGAATTTATTGCCAAATAAAATGGGAAAACTCAACAAAATACAATTAAAAATTAAATACTGTGTCATCACATGTTCAGTCTTGTCACCTAAAACTGATTTAGACAGCACTTCTAAATTAATTACTTTGCCTTTCTTCAATTGTAATATATCTTATAAATAAGAACACATTGCCTCAAGTTTCATAGGAATCACAAGCTGACCCATTGCTCTCCCAGATGCTTATAAAGGGTTGGCCCAGAATTCCTGGCTCAAATTGGAGTATATTGCTAGGTCTGGCATAAGTTTACATTACAAGCAGATCCATGAGAACTGCAGTAAAATCAGAGACAGAAAAAGTAAATGGCAAAAGAAATTCCATTTATCACCACTTCTAAAAATAATCATGAAAGAAAAGTCCCAGGTGATAGAATAACTTTTAACTTGCTTTCCTTCATTTTTTCTCAAGCTGTTAGCCCATCCTAGACCAAAAGATAATATTCAAGGCCTCCAAAAAGCCACTAAGTATATAAGATGAAAATTTGTCCCTAGGAGAGGTAAAGCAGGGGCAGGAACACACCACGCTGACCTGGTGATGCAGATGGCATAGCTGTTGCTCTCATCCTGCCACATGACACAGAGCAGGCACCTTGCTAAGAAAGCTAATAAGGTGAGGGAAGGGGGTCACATCCATCCTTTCTTTGGGAATCTGCTCCTGAGGGTCAATGGAAATGTTTCCAAGGTCCGATGAAATTTAAATGTTAGAGAGCAATAGAGAGACTAATAACTACTGACCTGTTGGCTGGAGAGCTAGGTCCTTTCAGAGTGAGGTACCTCTGGGCCCAAGCAGTACATACACATTGAGTGCTGCCAGTCGGTATCCTTCCAATACCACAGAAAAAAACTGAGAGGAAATAAGCAATCATCTTTCCCACTAAAGTTTCTTCTGCAAGCTGTAATTTCAATATGAAAAATATTTATATTTTTAGAAGGCAGGAAGAAAGGAGAAGAAAACCTATTGCGCAGATGCTATGATAACTACTCCCCAGTCATTTGGTAAACACATTCCTGAGAACACTTATCTTTTTAATCTTACTGATCTTAGTGTGTAGTAAAAGAAACACCTGTGGAAACAAATGTGAGTGATTGCACATTCAGCTAGAGAAAGTTAAATTTTGTTATTCTGCAAATCAACAATGATTTCAAAGTAGGAGGTCAAGGAGTGAGAGCCTCCACTGGTTGGCTGGCAGAGCAGTCACCTGTGTCAAATGGCAGACATACACTACACCTCTCAGCCCAGAGGTGACTACATCGTAGAAATTTACCAGTCAATTTGATAAGCTTGATTGTTTTGTTGACTTTGCATTCCTTGAAAAGATACCTTGAATCCACCTTCACACCCTTTTCCAAGGAAATGTACCAATCTGTGAAGTCTCCATCCTCTTCAAACCATCTTTAAGGGACAATTTTTTGGTGATGGTGAGGGGATAGGCTTGTAACATCCCTCAACTTGTGCACATGAGTTCAGTGACCAGCCAGTCCTCGCTCCTACACACTTAGGCGAGACCTTGATATGTCAAGAATGAAGGTCCAGGGAAAAAAATCTCGATACCTTCACCTTCATACGGCACACCTCACCTCAGGAACTAAAAGCACTAGATCATACTTGCAAAATCCTATCTTAGAGATACAGAAAATAATCAAAGAAGAAAAGTAATTTTGTAAAGGTCATGTCCAATTCTATCACATCTCCCTGGATTAAAAGACAGTATTTGTGCAAACCCTGTGTTTAAATCCTACCATCTTCTTGGAGTAAATAATGACTACATGCAAAACCTCCTGTGCTTTTGCAGGAAAAAGACAACAGAAGTTGAGCAGCATCTAAATGTTCTTTCAATTAAGAAAGTCTGTGCATATATATTATGCCTGTTCCCTCATCTTTCTTTACTTTTTCACACATACAAGCAAGTCCTTTACAAGTCTCTTTTTGCTTTGCATTAGCTGAATTTAATTGTAAGTGCTAACTGAGAGGTATCTGAGTCTCTCAGCTCATTATTGCAACATGCACCAGAAGAGTTAAGTAGGCTAATGACATTTTATCATTTTGTACCTTTAAGCATATTTTAATGAGAGCAGATCCATTTTTTTTTTACTAAATATATAAATAAGTTTCCTCATAATGAATTGCTTCTGTACAAAATTTTAAGATGGATTTTATTTTGCCAGGAGAAGGATGATTTCCTTTGTAATTAACTAATGTATCAAAAGGGATCATTTATATCTGTGGTCAGTTCCAGAGCAGCACAACAGGGCATGACTAATAAGCACATGATGGAATCAAACCTGACAGACAGAAAAGTCATAAATCTTTAATTTGCATCCTAAATTTCACATTTGAAATGGGCAGTTTGTATCAAAGTGATATGATCTGTGGGCAAGCTACAAGCTTGAAGTTAATGTCAAATCTGAAAGGTGGTGAGCCATTCTTCTTCAGAAAACAGCTGAAGAACTGAGCACTAATTCTCATAGTTTCTCCCTTAGACACCCACATGAACAGAAAAGCACCAGGACCTATTCCACTCCCATCAGCAGCTTTTCTAAAACACGTTTCTCACAAGCAGCCCAAAAAATTGAAGTATTGATTACATAATATACTACAGTGATGGGTGCTCTATAAATACCCAAGATCAATAACATTCTTACCCCGATTATCCTGGGCAACAACAGTCTGCATCTCCATTCTAAATATTGACTCTCTTTTCATCTTAGCTCCTCTGCCTAGCCCAATTTGTTCCACTCCACCAACTTTCTTACTCAGTCCTCCATATAACCACTCTCAAAATAAGGCTGCTCAAGGACCTGTGACTTACTCTGACTAAAGTCATAGCAGCTCTTTTCAGTATCTCCCAATCCTTCTATGAATGGTGATTAAGAGATTGTTTTATTTCTTGGAAAAGAAACATTACAGTGTTCACTCAATTCTCTTGCTCTAATTCAAGGAGGTTTTGTTCAAACCTGTGGTCACTGCTGTAAAGTCCCCTTGAAAGATGACACTGGCCTTTATGATGTTTCAATACCAAAGGGACTTAATCATGTCATAGCATGGATGGGATGACTACACCATCGTAGGGCTACACCTATAGACAGATAATGCTCAGAGGAGAAAAAGGGACTGTAAAGCTCATATTTTCATCACTGATTTTTTAAAAGTGATGGCTGTTGGGCTATGCGTACATTCATTATTAAGTAGCATGGAATAATACTAAATTTATAGAGCAAAAAGATGCTGAGGTTCTAATACCACAATATTTGCATTCCAGAGTTTTTCTCCCACTTCAGACTACTTGTAGTCCAGTCCCATGGACTGAAAGCCCATTTGCAATTGGAGTACTTAACTGCACTCTTGGAGCGTCTTCTAGTTTTGTTTCATCCAGAAGAAATCCCCTTCACATGCTTTGAGACTTCTCTCCAATGCTAACCAAAGTACAGAAGTCTAGCTCCAAAACATGGTCCTGATCCAAACTAAAACCAACCAGGTAGGCACACCACACATTTGACTCTCACCTTCCTGCCCATCACATCACTGAACTCAGTGAATGCCAAAAGGTCCAAGATCTGGCTTCTGTGTTAACATGCTTGCTTGAACACATCAAGCCATGCCATGTGCAGGACAATTCCCTTGTCCAGAAGAGGCAGGCCACAGTGCTGTGTTCATCCAGACTCCAACCAGCAGTGCTCATCTCCCCAGCTGGGCATGGGGTCCCACTGTGTCCGTTCCTGACTGCCCAAAGAGCTGCAGACACAGCATTAGGGGAAGCATAATGGTCATAAGAGGTGGGATCACACATAATGGTAGGAAAAGAGTGACAAATATGGCCTCATGTTGAAGTCAAACTAAATAACTTTTATAGGCTCAATTACTCAAGTGAGTTAGGTAAGCCTGAGCAAGCTCTGTCACCCTGATTTTGTTTCTAACATCACAGAAAAATATTATAAATTAATACAAATATTGTAAAAGAGTCTCCAAATCAATTCTTTATTTAATTGTGCTTCTAATACTTCTCATCCCTTAACCAGCCTGCTTGCTTGTTCCTGGTTTTTCAGTCTTGGCAGAATGCAACCTTATTATCACAGTCAATATTACTATTAATAACAGTGTGACATATCATCCAGATCTGAGTAATATATTTTGGGCATGTTGTCCCTAGGACCACATGGAGCTAAGCCCAGCCTACCTACAGCTATAGAGGCTGCACAGAGATGTTCAGAGTTTTATACACCCTATGGAATGAGCAAAAATTAACCAGAAAGCACACAAAGGAGCTAGCAACACTACCAATATTTAAGAAAGGCATTCCTTCAAGTTCAGGGCATGCAGCAGCTAAAGAAGAAAGGCTTTTTGTGTCAAAGGCTTTTTGCATTATATAGCAAGGGCTCTTTTCGGCTCTACTTGCCTTAGAGGTAAAATTTTGGTTATCAGCTGCCACTTTGTGTTTAAAAAACAATCATTCAAACATGATTTCTACACAGGGATAGCAAAGCCTGCCCAATATGAGGGTTAAATAAGGTCTGTGATGCAAGAACTCCATTTTCTCAATGTCAAGTGACTACCTTTAATATTAAAGCAAGGATTTAGTCCTAATGATAGCAGCTTATGCACATGGCAACGTGCCGCATTTATGAAGCGCTCTTACAAATATCCTCAATGGTTCCAAGCTGGGAGCAGCCTAATAGAAATGTATTCTACAATCTACATGCTAAATCATCCTTCTGAAGGTCATGTTTTCCACCTCATTGTGTTTGAGTCAGCTCTTGGTAAATGGCCATATTCCCTGAGACATAGTGCCACAGAGAGTGAAATAAGAGGAGCATTTTGGCCTATAGTCAGAATATTTTTGCTTTGAGGGTTTGAAATGCTTTAACAGCTGCTTGGAGTCTTGCATAGGGCAAGTAATAATGAGACTTGTAAGGAGCTCTCGAAGAAAAACAAAACCAAATACATTTGCTGTATTACTCTTCACTAGAAGATTGTTTTTCACTTAATGTTTTTGGTAATGTGAAGACTAGTTCAGTGTCAATTAACTAGGCAACATTTTTGAGAGGAAGGATGTATATCTGCTCTTTTTTAGCTCATCATTATAAGCCATCTGAGTGATAAAGAGGAAGAAAGGATTTTAAGTTCCTATACTTAATATACATCTCAGGACATAATACTTGAAACATTCTGTTCTTCAAAATCAAACACATATCAACCTGGGTTTAAGATACCAGATTTTCATTTGCAACATCTGCATTTCTCACTATAGATCTTTATAATCTATTTACCATTGTCTCCAAAAGTATGGGATACATTGTGTGGAAGAGCAAATAGAGATCTAGATTTTTAATTATTTTTTTTTTTCATTTTTGTCTTTTTGGTTCTAAATAAAACAATATGTTACATTAAGGCCAATTCAAAACCTCTGGTAGTCAATAATTCTATTTATAACCTGGACTGAATAAAACTAATTACAAATCATTCTGAATTAACTGAGTCGCTTCAGTCTAAAACCAGAAGTTTTATATTTTTTAAAGTAAAAATATTATTTTCATGGTTTCAAAAGATAGTATCTCCTCTACTGTGTCTCAAAGTTAAGCCTGCCTTTATTGTTCTGTATCTCAATCATTTTGCAAGCCAACTATCAGTTGTTCATGCAGCTCAGGGTACATCTAATCCTACAAAAGGCACCTCAGGTATGCCACCTCCACACACCCAGACAGGCACGCCTCCCACCTGCAGTGTAAGCAAACACAGTTTGGTTTCATTGTCCAGTTCTAATAGAGCTGTCAAATCTCTGCTAAGTCACAGCCTACCAGAAAGTTGTGCAGGACTCAGCCACAGTCCACCATTCTAGCCGATCACAAGCTGCTGGAAAGACATGGGGACCTCCTAAGCCATGTTACATGTGAGAGTGGACTAGGTGGGGTCTCAGCTGACCTTAAAATCCACAAGTCTATTACCTTAGGTATTCGATCAGTTAAGAATAAATTCATAATTGTGATCCTTTTTCTGCAGTTTCAAAGGCTATTATCCCTCTGGCATCTATGATTCATTTTTTCCTCCTAATTCGATAATTTATTTTTAAAATCCAACAAAAAGCCCTGCAATCATGAGCATCACAGGTAGACTACATTTTTACTAGAAGAATACAACTTGTTATTGCTCATATATTTCCTACTTTTTCATTTCAAGAACTATCATAAGCATTTTAGAGAAAAATGTCTCCTAAAATCCATAAACAAATAATGAGACTTTGCACCTATCTCCAAAGTAATTTTGCAATTGTATTGCTAAGCTCTTTAATTGTAATTGATTATGTCCAATTTTCCTGGAGAATTCAATCCTAGGATTCAGCTCAGTTACTCTATTCTGACTGACTTTGACTACACAAGATGCAACACTTGCTGAAATGGAACAAAATTGCTTCCCTCTTTTGAATGTTTTGAAAGATTAAGTGTGAAGTTACAAATTGAATATCAACCAGAGTAATATCAAGGTCATGCAAGTTAAATCAGTTACATATGAGCACTCAGGATGTAACTGGGGCGAAGATGTATTAAAGGCTTTTACCATATTTTCTTATATCCACAAAGCACTTGACTTTTCTGAAGAGAGAACAGCACAGGGAAAACGCCACCAGCTCCATGAAGCTGTTAAGGAAATTCACTGACCTCAAACCGCCAAATACCTATAGATTAAAAACTAGTAAAAGAAAGTTGACATCTATTATGACCAAACTGTCAGATTTAATTTTTAAAAATAAAATTATCAGTCAGCAAGAGCAAGAGCCAAAGCCTGCATTCCTGAGCTAAACTCTAGCTATCCAGGTAAGGAATTTACAGCAGGGCACAAGGAAACAGGGATGTTTAAGGGATTAACAGAAGGGGGGAGGGGGAATAATAAAAAAAACCCCGAACAAACAAAAACCAAAAGAAAACAACAAAAAAACACAAACACAAAACACACAACCACCTCACTCCAACACAGACCCACCAAGTAGCCTGTAAATTAACCAGTTGCACCAAAGATCAATCTCAGCAGGGCAGCACAGAGCTGAGAGAGAGCAGGCTGCCATTTCACACTGTCTTGTCAGACCATAAAGCCAAAGGGGCTCAGGACAAGGTCAGGGGAAGACAAGGTCAGGGGGACACAACGTAAATCAGTTGTTAAACTGTTACAAACCCTTTCTTGGATTTGGTCCTCACATATGTCAGTAACTTCTTTTTCCTAGTACAACTGGCACCATATTGATCTCCATTTCCTTTCATGTTGAGTAAATCAAGGTTTACACTCCCATCCCTAAGTGATGCTGTGTACATTCTAAATCCTGCCCCTGCTAGTCAGTTACCCAAATGTCTTTCAGGCCTCACAAAACGGAGCGGTAGAAAATAAAGAGCTGTCCAAGGTGCCGTGTCTTTAATCCACCTTCCCTGAACATTATCCCTCACCACCTGCCTCCTTAGCAGGGTTTCTAGAGGCTGCTGCCACACTTTGTTTTGGGGAAATTTTTTGAGAAGGATCCTTGAGCAGTGGGACCAGGGAGGCTTCCCAGTTGCCATAACAACTAGTTTACAAGCCTCATCGTTAGTCAGGGGAGCATGTGCTATCTTTGGAGAGAGACCTAACCCAGCCACATCATGCCTTTTCTTTTTCCACAAAAGAAATTAGAGTCCAGCCATACAGGGTGGTTAGGCTCCTTGGGCTGGGAAGATCACTTCTCTCATGTCTTCACTAAGGCTTAGCTGAATCCTCGTGTCACTCTCTAAGCTAAAGAATTTCAAAATGGTAGATGTTCAGACAATACAACATAATACAATGCAGAGATGTGCTTTGATCTCAAACAGCCTCTGCATTATCTGAGTCAATGAAATCAATACTAAATAACCAATTTGTGCATATCTCTAAGATGAAGTTTTATATTTTATATATTTTAAGCAGATCAATTATTTCCTACTAGGTTTGTTCTCACTTCTAACCTTTTCTTCTCTTTCTCTCATCAAAACTTCAACATAAAACTCTTTGGCTACTAACCCTGATACCAAGATACATAAAGCTGGAAAACTCCTTGCTCTGAAATCTAAGATGTTTGGTAAGGAACAGTAATCCTTCTTAAAGGCAATACAAATAGAGTGCTGCTCTCTCAAATTCTTCAAGTTTCTGCAATTATTTCAGCAAAGTCGTCTTATATTTCATTTCCACTGCAGGCCTCTTTGTACCACACAGTTCTGACAGCATACATTCTGTCACTGGCAAACATCATTACATTTTTGTAAATAAATCCTTAGACTCCATCTCATGCCCTTAAAACATTTCAGTGGAAGCAATCTTACTGTGAAAAGACAGTGTAGGCTATACTTTCAAAAATCAAAGACCACGAGTACCTGTAGATGATAAAACAATAAATGCCTGGTTTTGCAAATCACACAGCTGGAATCTCAACACAAAGGGTTGCCATGCCCAGCTGCTGGACACTGGCACTGGCAATTACACAGGTTTTGCCACCAGAGTTCCCAAGTCGCACACTCTTCATGTATCTGTCCTTTAAGCATCCGTGGCAGTTAGCAAAAAACTCTGGAGTCCTTGTGCCCTCATTTACATCAATGCAAACTCATTGACTTAACTGAGCACCAGCAAAGGGATTCAGCACAAAATTTGGCACATGCTAAATTCAGTTATACTTTCAGTGCCAGTAAGTGTTAAAGCAGCACAAACAGTATCCCTAAGACATAATACAAAATAAAAAAAAATAAATAAATCAAAATATATCTGGTACATTTGCTTTGTAAGTTAAAGGGAGTTTCCACAGACCAAGTATGCAAAATAACTTTCAGGAAGTCAGCATTTCCTTGAGATATTTGCCTGATAAATGTGCTGTTTCGTCTCAACCCTGCTAAATTCCCAGCAAAAACAGGAATATGAACAACTCCCCTATAACACGGAGTGGACCAGGCCTTTTTATTAGTTTAATAATAGTGGTATGAAAAAACATACTCTCCAGGTAGGTCAATTACTTAAAATACAATTAAAGGATAATACTGAAAAGTGTTTAATAAACTATCTACGGTCTATAGTGAAATCTAGTAAGCTTTTTAATTAGTGCAGAAATTTGTTAATCCATATTTTAAAAAATTGTTTGGGTTGGATTGTATATGTACACATGCTTGATTTTGCATAATAATGTACCTTTTTATTAGTACCAAAAAAAAGTTTATAAAATGGGTACTTTTTTATAAATTCTTGGTAACATTTTCTTTATTGGCATGCTCCTATGTTAAAGTTTATGAATTACTAGTAATTTCATTCTTGATCTCTTCAATTCAGCACGAGAAACATTCAATTTCTGTAAAGACACTTTGACTCCAATTTAAGGAAAGTAGTTTCTGTTTACTGATTGGTGGCTTTCATTTTGTATCATTGATACTCTAATTAGATCTTATTCCCCTTTTGAATAGCATTCATTAATTCATCACAAGGACCATGGGTTGTTATGAAAACCCCCTTAAGATAGACTGGGGTTAATTACCAATATGGATGGGTCAACAAGTACCAGCTAATTTTCTACCTCCATCACTCCTGCTG
>NW_009953098.1:5677236-5710310 GCF_000747805.2 Chaetura pelagica | reverse complement strand
GCTGAAAATTCAGTTCTTTTTAATTTGCCTTGTGCCTAATGAAGTATCAGAGAAAAGAGGAAGAGAAAGCTGGAAAGCTAAACATGAAATAAAGCATTTACTGAAGAATAATAAATGACACACCATGATCTGTCCTGCTTCTGACTTCTAGCTTTTTGCAAGAGTAGGAAGTTGCAGATTTTATCCATAGTTAGAAAAACTGTTCATGAGCAATCCTTGGAGCAAGCCAGCTACTTGTATTAGCAGTCTGTTGATTTATGTTTTGGGATTTTTTTTATCTCCTCAACTTCAGTAAATAATAAACTACTTTTAACTTTTCTCCTCCCTTCAAAGCACACGAGGCTTTTTAAGTGCCATCACTTTACTTGACATCACTTTATGTCATTTTCTGCTATTTAAGGAAAGGATCAATACACGCTACATATTCACTAGACTGCCTTTCTTTTACCTTTAAGAAAAGAATCCCACTAAAAAGCTGATACTGAGTGATCACATTGACTTTTAACTTTGGAAAAATTTAAATTCCGGTTGGAAAAATGGATCTTTCTTTCCCAGGTTGCCCTATAGCAAAGAAACTAGAAACAGCAAAACTCTTTCTGCTACAACCAGCTGCTCTATTTGCTCTGCATCGCGGTGCTGTGTTAAATCAGTGAACTCCCATCAAGCTGGCCTAATATGAATGTAACAGCCAAAATCAAAGATGATAATTCCTGATTTCTATCTGGTAGCAGTGAGAGCAAAATTAACCTTGTAGCTGAGAAGTGGAATCTAAATCTGATTTCTGAAAATTTGCACTTGATGGACTGCCTTGGGGGCAGAAATTAGGTGGGTAAATCTCCAGTGTTTCAATTGCAGATTCCCATTGACTTCAGCAGTACTGCACAGAAAACACGCATAGAAACTAATCATGAATACGGATGTTGTAAATTAAACTCCCTCAGAGATTTTCCTAGGCAAACCAGTGAATGATTTTCCCAGTATTCTTCAATAAAGCTGTAATTAGGAGTATATATTTCAAAAGATTTTCAATGAAATGCCAGATAATCCTACAACATGAACACTAGTTGTTCCAAAACATGGCAAGTACAATTTTTTTTTATTTTTTTTTTTTAAGTAAAATCTTTTGCTAACTCCAGAAACTTTTTAACCAGCCAATATATTCCAGATTGGTTGTGTTGGTACGGATGATTGAAGAGAACTAGAAGGTAAGAAATCACCAGGATTAGTAAAACCTTCACCCTAGTTTATGGTCATTTATTGAAAGGAACTACTGCAATTCTTCTCTTTTACTGGTTCTCACATTTATAGATGAGAATGGCAGATTTTCACATAAAAGCAGTGTTTTTCTATGAAAGAAAGAACAAAAGGACCATTTCCTTCATAGCTGGGGAAAAAAAAAAAAAAGGGGGAGGAATTTGGAAGAAAGCAAACTTTTCCTGATTGTCATTTTTTGAAACAGCCAGCTCTTTGAAGGAATATTGATGGATTCAGTAACTATTTTACTCAGTCTGCTAGAACTGAGTTGACAACTGGAATATGCTAGTAAACCTCCAGGTTCATTTCCGAGCACCATGAGAGGGAGAAAGTCAGAAGGAAGCCCAAGAGTAACTATAAATCCCATTCCATATGGAAACAAAAATCTAAACTCTTCAAAGTCCTACCTGCCACATTGCTAATAAAGACTAAAGTTCCTATAATTTGAAAGATGCTTCAATGAGTTTTGCTTCCAAGTGAAATTCTTTCAGCTAAGCATCTAGTGCAGATTTAGCAACTTCAAGACACAAGTTTAATTCTTGTAAGGGACAGAGTAAAAGATATTTACAACTGATAAAAAAATCTGAACCTTTCTCTTCAACATTTTCTAATCTAAATTCAATATTTTTAATCCAAAACAAATTGTATCTGAAATGTTAAAAATTAAAATGCAAGGGTTTATTTTGCAATGTACTTCTTCTAATAAATATCAATCTATAGTAATATTTGATAACCAAGAATAAATATTTCGTATTGATTGTATCCACATTTTACTTTTAAATTCAACAAAAATGTTGATTCTTTTTTTTTTTTCATTCAACTCAAAATTGCATTTTCCCTATTTTGATTAATTACTGGTGACAAGAAGAGCTTAAGTATTCATCAGCCATGCAACTTCCAAAAGAAACCCAAAAACAGTATTTGTTGTCATTTGTGAAGAACACGAGTATATACTACAACACTAGGATGAATAAAGTTTGCTCTTAAGTGCTTTGCTAACTCAAGGCTTTAAAAATAAAAACATAATTAAAATAACAAAGGTCTCTCTACTCTGTACTACATTGGACAGCTACACTACAGCCATTAGTCCTTGGCATTTGGCATTGTAAACAAGAATATACATATTAAATTACTAGCACTTATCACAAAAAATAGTGACAACTATTTTTATATGTCAACAAAAATATATGTTGAAATAAAAGATCAAAGGGATTTTCATTTCTTATTTAAATAAGCAGGGGGTAAAGAACTGTGTCACTCTAAACGGTGCAGGTTTACATTGTATTGGCCTTCAGTGCAGTTACTGTTAATGGCACTAGACAATGACACTAATCTCACAGGGCATGGAGGGCTGAGCTTGCTCTGGAGACTGAAAATATGGTAATTGGAAGTATAGATTTTCAGCAATACACACTCAGTGTGAGAAGCCAACTGCATGCTCCATCACACTGACCTTTAGGAAAGGAAAGATTTGGAGGGCTTATAGAAATAGTCCTGGCTCTGGTATTTAACTCCTCTAAATACATTCTCGTTAAAGCATAATGACTTTAGATAAATTCATGGTGGGACTCCTTGGGTAATAGCACTGCTTCTGCATTTCCTATGCCTTGTTTTCAACTCTTCTATCATTCGGGGCTCTGCTCATCTGAATAATGATAGATCTCTCTGTTGAGATGTGAGCAGGCAGTGACAGCAGCAGGGAAAGCCCAATGTTTGTCACCTGCATGTTTGTTCTTCTGCGTACCTCACATGGCAGTGGAGAGGAAACATCACTGCCACTCTGGTGAGCACAGGGCTCCACAGCACAATCTGTCACCTAAGCATGGTAAAAAGGAAGGGTGGAGAAAAGATCACTGCCTGTGTGCATCCCCTCACTCTGCTCATAAGCACTGTGCTTATCAGAAACTTTATGGATGTAAATACTCTCAAGGAATGCCTACATATTCCTGTTGGTGCTACAGAGTTGGGAAAAATCTCACAGAGGTTTCACAGCTAAAATTGCTCCTGATATGATTATAAAGAGGTTCAGAGCTCTGCAAAGCCTGACGAGTGTGCTAACTAAGCTCTCATCTTGGTGGTTTTGTGCTAACCACCATCTGAAACTTTACCTCTACTTTGTTTATTCCCTTGTTCCATGCTTTGGGATAAAGCAGCAGAACTTCTGAGAGCATCTGCCTGAGTGTTGAAGAGACATCCCTTTCATCAAGCTGCTCCATCCTGGAGCTCAAGGGCCTTAAGAAAGGTACACATCCAAAGGGATCCTGTTGTGTTGCTTTTTCCTACCAGTCCCCTCTGATTTTTTTATTTTTATGGCTTTCACTAGCATAACCTTGAAGAATCTCTTCATCTTTAAAATGATTTAAAATATTGTTCACACCCAGTAAGCAAGATGTGAGTCCATGCTATGTGTACTTAATGGAAGAAATATGCTTTACATGCTTCATTAAGCTATTTGTGAAATTGCATTAGTGCCATTCCATTAGTATACCTCTTTCAGCTACATCTGTGGCCTCTTTTTTGACAGGCAAATTACAAGTTTCATAAGTCTATATTGAGTTAGTAATGATCTTCTAATATCTTGAAAAATATCCATCTTAATAGCAATTGGAAAAGAAAATAATAATGCATTTTTCAATATTATGGGAAGCAAAGTTATCTGCCATGGGGCAAAATAATTATCAGATTTCTTAAAACAAGAAATTACAGGTTATTTTGGATATTTCATTAAAATTATATCCTTAAGCAATACAAGAACATTAATCTTGAAATAAGATGCCATAATGAAGTCAATATTGATTAGAAAAAGTACACAGAAAGCATTTACTGCATTAAAATCTTGTAAGACTCTTGAAAAGCTATGGAAATGATAAAAATTATTATATGGTGACTATGTACTAAACTGCGAGAATTTTAATACCTTTTTCCTGTGCACAGTAAGAATTCCTTTAGGAGAAGTGAACCATTACAGATCCTGGTTCAGGCACTAATAAAGATCCGAGATTAAACATAACAGTAATTATTTTTTACTTTCTAACCACTGTTTCATACCAAGATCCTCTTTTAAATCATGCCAAAATAGATGTTTAAGTTGTGAGATGCTGTTTTCCAGCTTCTTTCTAGGATTAATGATAACACAATATGTGTTTTCTTAGGTCTTCACTTAAGATCAAGGTCTCATTATGTTAAGCATCATGACTATAAACTCAAGAAATTATAGCCTCTGGCCTGGAGATCCTGCAGTCAAAGACTTCAGAGCACTGTGCTGGTGCAAAAATAATCAAGCAAAATACATATTTCAGAATTGTTATTAAATAGGCTCCACGTGGCAACAACCTGCCAGAGTGAACAGGTTATATGCAGCTAGCATATACATTTAATAGTCCTTTTTATATCTCCTTATCACCTGAAAGGATGGTTTTAAATGAAGAAAAAAATATCTACATTTATAATTTCTCTGTCTAAGCCATTGACTTTTCCTGTCCTTTCTTCTGCCTGGCTGCTGACCTGCAAATGAATCTGGGATCTTGTGACAGGCTAAAATTCAGCTATATTAGGTGTGTTAAAGACACCAGCTGTTTCACTAGACTAACAAAGATTACCTGAAGGGGAAAAGCAGCACTTAAATTAACAGTCATTGGAATCAGTAAAGCTTATGGTTGAATAATTCTGTATACCAAAAAAACAGTCTAGAAGTAGAAGTGCACATCTCAACTTCTTGATGGTCTTCTGATGTTAAAGGAACATTTATGGAGCGGAAAACATACTAGAGGTAAAAGTATTGACTGAAACAACATAAAGAATTACAGCATCACTCAAAGGTGGCTGTCTCCAAACATCTTGATTTTGCTTGAAAATAAAAGACTCTTGGCAGGATTCTGACAAAATTAGATGGCTTTTTTAGAGCATTAAATAACAATGTAGGGCAACTAGCAACTCCACAACTAAAATTGAAGAGTAAACAGTCCAGCCTTGTTTCACTACTGCTCTGGACACATTAGTGTTGCACTTCAATGCATAGAAGTACCTGAAGCTGAGAAGCCCTTCAAGTAGATCAGCTTACAACTGTGACTCTTCACTTATTACATCTTGTTCATCACAGATGAGCACAAGATATCTCACATTTAGGTAGGACTATAAATAGTCTTGTTAAACTGAGCATATAGTGTATCTGCATTTAAAAACATTCATTTTATCTCAGAATACGACAGCAAGGACATCTGTATTTGGTATCACAAGGCTGTTAAACTCTGAAGCAGATCAGGGCTAAGTACAATCTTGTACCACTACTACAAGAAGTTTTAGCTTTTTATTGTCTTCCTTTGAGATATGTGGAACATATAAGCATAATAAAAAACAAGCAGATTGTTTGCACATCTTCCTGTAACACAAAATCTGTCCTATGCAATTCTTGCCATTACCTGACACAGTGTACTTCAGCCTTTGCTAGGAGGACTGCACTCCAAGCATGATGAGAGAAGCCCTACCATAAAGGTACAAGTTCTGAATTACTGCCATTCTCTAGTTTTACACCTTAAACATCCTTTAACCTTTCAATATCTCCCTTACTCTTGACTGATTATCACTTACTTTTACTTATACAATTAAAGATAGACATCTGAAAGGGCATATATAAAGTGCATCACTTATGTACAAGCATGAACTATGGCTAAAGATTCATGCAGTTTCAACAGCTATAAAGGACAGCAGTTAGAATCAAGGGCCATGCCACTGAGAATTTTCCACATAAAGCCGTATGTCAGGTTCATTAGTTTATTTACTTCCTCCATTTACAAGCACAACTGTAAATTACACTCTACCTACCCTCACAGGTTTTTAGAGAATATTGACACAGGAGAGCATCTATCCCCAATTACAGCTTACAAAAGTCAAAGCTACAAGACTCATAAACATCTAGGACAAATGAACCACAAGGAAAGAAGAGCACAATTCAAGAAAGCCTGGAAATAAAGACTATTAATAGGTCCAGCCCATGGGACTAGGAGAGCAGCACACAGGGGTACACAACAGTGTCCTACATTCATGAAAAGGTTAAAGAGAACACCAGCAGGCCATGAATCACACTCATAGAAGAGCTGTTCCACAAATAAGTATAGGGGTTTGGGTTTTTAACTTCCTTGTAATAAAAATGTTGTGTTCTTCCTCTATTGAACCCAAATGCACTAAGTGTTGCCTTAGTAACAAAGCAGCACAGACCAAACTTGCCTGTTTCACACAATGTATAAAATTAAATATTTCAATAAGACACTGATTTATACACTGCAGATAAACTTTCATTATCCTCTTGAATTCTACAGACACAGCAACTCCATGAGAACTGTTCATTTTCCTTATAGGATAAGATGAAAATCCTGCCAGCATCGTTTATTCTGTACACAGAGTTACCTAAGTCTATGCTTGTCTGTACAATACTTTTGCTACATAAAAAGGCCCACTACTCTTTAGTATGTGTTTTAAAGCACAAACACACAGGTTAGCCAAGTGTTACTCGGATCACATCATTCTTAGGTTGCAGACAGACAAAAAGACAGAAGGTTGGATGGAGACAATCCTTGACTAGGCAGCATCACAGTGGCATCCAACAACTGTCTCAGCTCCTTGTCTCCATACTCTGCAACCCTGAACTACTCCTGATGTAACCACCACAAACAGCCTTCAAAAAGATAATCATTAGAATCTGCAACATGATTTTTTTACCATACTAAACCTTAAAATAGACTGGTTTTAAGTTTTGTGGATTGTTTTTTCCCCTCAAAGACTGTATCAGACTGGCATCAGAAGAGCAGGAATTTCTTAAACCACTGATAATGTATGCTATATTTTAATGTTCCAGCTGCAGTCAGGTGCTAGAATAATTATGTGTATTTTTAGAAGCACTTTTAGGGTCCACAGATTTGGATTTTGGCACATGTGATCAAAGTAATTCTATAAAGAGGTGCTAAGGCCAGAATTTCTTGACCTTTAAATTTGTGAAAGTTGTTGGTTCAATAAAGGTCAAAATGTGTGACAAAATTCAGGCCTGTCTGAGCCAATTAATGACAAGTAACCAGACCATTAAAAATCTCATTTGTGCTGAGCAGTCAAGTGGGTTATACGAGGGCAGTCTGTACCTCAGATAGCCTTACATACTCAGTTGCAGGCTACCAATAGAATAATAAAGGATGGAAGAAGTCAGAATGAGACAATACTTAAAGGTTTGAGGAATAAGAATCTTTCCAGCTCAACCAGCAGAGACAGAAACACATAAATAAGTTAAAAAATTAAACTGTAGCATTTATTTTATTGTAAATATTGGTATTTAACAAGAGAAAATGATAAAACATTTGAATTATTTTTTTAATGAGTATAACGTATTGATAAAATACATGGGAATAAACTCCTCAAAACAACTATATGCAGATCATCAAGTGCCAGTGATAAGCAGCCATAAGATACTAAAGAAATAGTTTCAAAGTACCAAATTGCTTTGGGATCTCTTTCAAAACAGTGGAGAACTGAAGAAATAAAGTATGACATGAATCATGAGGTAAACAGGAAAATTAGAACCTGAAATATGCTGTTAATGCCTGGTAACTCTCATTTTAGTCCCTAGCAAAGCCTGGGCTAACTTTTTTTTTTATGATTGGGAAACTACAATGGTAGTAGCAAACCATTCTCTGTTCCAAGGTCCTAAATACTTGCATTTAACAAAAGTCTTTTGAAACCAATGGACAAAAAAGTCAACAGGTTTGGTTTATTCAGACACCTTGTATTTTATTACAGCAGCAAAAAGATTTCACTGGTTTAGATTTCAGTTTCTCCTGATAGCAGCAATCTTCAATTCACAGAAATGTAAGAAATCCCCTTTTTTTAGATAAGGTGTGATGCTGGTAACATGAACATGTCCGTAAATAAAAGCAAACTTATATGCGTTTTCTGTTAAATAAGGACATCTAAATTACAGCTTTTATTTCAACTTGCCTATAACTCTGTTAAAACCAATGCTATATATTGCAAAGTATTGGTTGTATTTCTAGTAAAACTGTGTTCCCAACAGGTGCAAGTAAAATTACATCCACCACCATCTCTGCAGCTAAAACCCTGCACCAGGACTCACTATGACGAGGAGAAATGGGCGTTTTCATATGCACAACCATCTAATATCACTGCCCAGGGAAGGACAGATTTACTGACTCAAATATCATCAAACACCGGACATGGATTTAAATACAGGTGGGAGAAAGTGTCTGCCAATGATCTGAGACTCCAAGCTGGAAAAACAGCTAATGAATGCACCAGTGCTGTGGGGATGGGGCAGGATGGAGAGCAGAGCAGCACAGCTGGAGGCTGCAGAAACCTAAGCACAAGGAACTGCAGTTGCAGGTCAGTCCCAGCCCGAGTGCTCTGATGAAATGGCAGGTAACCTCCCTCATACCCAGCTCCCCACAGCAGCTGCCCCAGCAGCAGCAGAACGTTCTGGAACAGAAATGAGATGCCAGACCTTTCTCACCCACAAAGATAGACTAGAAAGAAACACATTTGCAGCAGCTATGGTCAAAGTTGTTTAAATCATCTGACAGCACCCCTTCTTTTAACAGCTCATCATACCTTTCCTGACAGCACTTAGTTAGCTTGGTAAATTCCAATCTGCAGTACATTGTTTTTAAAGTTGCCTGACAGACACCTCAATATAAGAATAAAGCTTTCCATTTTTATGCAGCAGAGAAGTTTTACTCTTGTACCTGAATGCTGTGAATCACAGGTGGGGCACCTCAGCTCCCACAGGGAGCAGGGCCAACAGGGCTGGCGGCCATTTCAGGCACATGGCCCTGGTGCCAGGCACAGCCCGTCTCCCTGGCCGTACACTTCCTGTCCATTCACCTTCTACTTCTCATGCACGTGAAGTCAAGCACATATGAATCTCTAATAATTCAAATATATGATGCTCAGTGCACTATATAAGCAGCTATTGGGATTGGGGCCTGTGACTCGCATCACAAGATTTAACTTCGGCACTTTCAGAAAAAGCCTTTGAAACAGAAAAGTCACCTCCATCAGAAACAGATCCTTACCTCAGTTTCTTTCTTCCTGTCACCACATAGCTCAAGAGTTATTTTAGCCCCAATTCAGCAGCTCTTCTTCCTTTCCAGTGTGTCCCCTGCAACACAAAATTCAGACTCTTTCCTCCCCCACATCTCTGCAGCCTCTCTCAGCCCAGAGCCTCTTCTCTCCCGCTGCCTCCTCTCACCTCTCCAGTGTCCTCTCATTAATAAGGTAAGGGGGAATCATCTTAATGTATTTTTCCCACTTTGCTATAGCTGAATCACTGGCATTTAATTCCTAGGCAACATTTGCCTCCCAATATTCCCGAGAGTTATGGTTTTCAAGTAATTTTTTTCTGGTTTGTGATTAATAAAATATTTTACTTCATATTCCATCTATGGCAGCAAAGCAGATCCTCACTAAGAAAAAAACATTCATCCAAATGCAGGATTTAGAAATAAACATGTTAAATACTTAGTTCATTTAAAACTGTTATTTTTGTGAACATTGCCAGAAGTGAGATACACCTAAACAGAAATATCTTTTCATAGCCTTCTGCTGGACTTCATGTTTCCCAGACAGGGGTGTACATATAAATACACCCAAGATTAAGGTGAAGCTTTGGACTAAACTATTCTTCTTCTTCAGCCTTTACCAGGAAAACTCAGACTAAATTACCAGCCTAAACTACTTAGTGTTTCAAGTAGTTGTTTTTCTTTTTAATAACATGTGGCAGAAATTGTGCTTGGAATTAGGAGGATCTGTGAGTTATATCTATGAAATCTCATGTCTGCCTTGTGGAAGGCAGTGCCATCCACAACATTCGTGAACTTATTTATGGTAAGGAAACACTACTGGAAAATAATATCTTAGACAAAACAAAAGAAAATTCAAAGGTTTTGAACAAGCTCCAGATTCCCCACAAAACCGAACAGCTTCCTATTCACAACATTTTAAAACTCTGTATTTCTAGGGATAAGAGATAAACAAGTTTGTAGGGTAGAAAAGTCTCTGACTATTTCAAACTTTAGGAGCCAAGAAAAAAATCCTGTTTATTTGGGGGTTTTGCTAATCTAAAGCATTTTAGTGACAATACAACTGTGCGGGGTTTTTTTGTTTGTTTTTTGGGGTTTTTTTTGTCCAAATGAATGGAAAGTTGGATACCGGAGATTCTGCCATGTCCAGACTGGAAATTCTGCAGAACACCAGTCCATACATAAAGACAATTCACACATTCTCAGTACTTAATTTCCTCTAAATATTATCACTAAAGAAACTGAGAACTGCTCGTCTTTCTGTCATGCCATTTAAAAATGTGGCTCCTCTCTGCTTTTGCAGGGACTACATATTACAATCATTTTTCACACTGGATGGAGTTGAAGCTCTAGCTTAATAAATAGATACAAGCCTGAGCATCCTCAAATGAAAGGTAATAATGAATTTTTATTTATTTCCAAGCTTAATTCCTTTACTTATCTAATTTCAGAATGGTTGAGGAACAAACAAGCTGCAGAGGTAAGCTGGCAGGTTTTCACTATAGTAGTACATTGCAAATTTTGCATTCTTCACCTTAGCCAGCATTTTCTTTTGCTGACAGTACCCTTTAAGAGAGTAAAGCTTAATTATACTTGGATTACCTGATCAACAGGACATTAATTCTTAAAAAAAAAAAAAATGGCCACTAAATGTATAAATTAAATCTGGCCCATAGCTACCTTTACAATCTGCAATGCTTCGTTTCACAGCCTATATTGCATTATGTTTCTACTGAAAAAAAACGTAATCTCAAAATCATTCATAGATGGACACAGTTGCCTAAACAATGAGCACTCAGAAGACTAACAAAATTGATTTTGGCTTGGGTATCAGTGCACAACATACAAACTCTCCAGCTGAGTCAGTCTGCAGGCTCCATTTTGATGGCATGGCACATCCTGGCCATCCTGCACTACATTCTGAACAGGACATTCGGACAGGACATTAGCAACAACCCAGAGGGGACAGCCTTGGTCAACTCTGTTTTAAAAGACACACACCTGCATCTCTCTCATCATAGGCAAATCTGTTTTCTGGTTTTTTTGTTTAAAATTTAAGTTCTGTGTGGGTGTCAACCAAACCAAAAACCAACTGGCCAAAGAATTCTGAAAAGGGACAATGGAAGAGGATGCCACATGAATAAGGAAATATAGCATTATAAATCAAAGAGTCTATTTGTACAAAGTTAAGCTGACTTGCAGCAAAATCAGCCAGGCAAAACTCCAGGTGTCTGAAGAAACACTGCACGGAAGAAAGAGGTGTTTTTGAGCTTTCAGCAGATTTTGCCCTGAGCCCGGGCACTCCTGAGCAGTGTGGAGGGGCAAGGCAGCTCAATGCCCTGTATTGTCTCTACCACTGTCTCTCTTTACAGCCCCCATAGCAAGGAATACATTCTCTTTTCAACTTGCTCTGCTTTAAAGATCTATTCCCAGAGCATGGACTTGACTAGACTGTCACATAGAGGGCAGCAATCTGCTAAAGGCATGGCCTGAGCTTTTATCAACTCTCCCAGACACCAGGAACAGGCTCACAGAAGGAGGTAGGGATGGTCAGAGCCTCCCTGTCCCCTCTCCCCAGGAACACAGCAGCCAGGACATGGTGAATTGCATTCAGTTCCATCAACTCCTGATGCCAAGTCTGTGTTCCTCCCAGGAAGAAACTTTAATTGTAAGGTGGGATCTAAAGAAGTCCTGAACTGTGCAGGCATTCTTGTCACACTGACCTTTGTCTTATGCTTTTAATAAAGTCCCCTTCACCTTTATTTTGCAAGCACACCTTCCCACTGTGAGGTCATAGCATATGATGGTGACGTGCTTTCTATTCCTTCTCTCAAAGCTGTCCTACTTTGTAGATCAGAAGTTTTGACTGAACAAGTGAGAGAGAACAGCATGGACCACAGTTATGCAGGAACTTAGCACCAAGCACAGAGTGCTGTGGTTTCTACATCCACTCCAAGGCCACTTACAAATACCATACATTAAAGAATATTTGTACAAAATAACATTTTTGTTGTATCTTGGAAAAAGTATACATAACTGGCTTCAGAACTTTACTGAGTCCTCCAAGTCCTATTAAAATAGCAAACATAATGCCAGTAGTGGCTGCCCAACTTCCAATTCAGCCAAATACCATGCACATAAAACTTCCCAACAATGTCCTGAGGATTTCAGCTCCAGTGTGAGACTGTTCAATGCCAGAAAGGATTGCAATTGATACTTAATTCCAGACTCTGCATTAATTATATCAGGGTATGGTGTTTTACTCTTCTTGGGTACATCAAATGTACTGGGAGTAGGTGCATCCAGGCTGCATTAATGCCCTCAATTTCTTGCTAGTTGGCTTCAAAAGGCAGATAACATGTAATACCACTGATTTTAACATGCTTACATTAAAACAGAGCAAAGTTTAGGTATCTACTTATGGCCCTAATTCAAGAAAGCTTTCCCACATACCTTTCATGAAACAAACACAGATTCAAGCCCTATTTCTGGTAATAAGTAATGTCCTAAGCATGAGAGGACTTCACTGCACCTAGGAGTACTGCTGTGCTCAGAGGCAGTACATTTCCAGATATTATGTCCAGCAGCCCATACTCAGGAAGGCAGTTGCAGGTACAATAGAAACCTTTGCACAAGTTGCCTGCCTTTGCTGTGTACAGAAACTCAAAACCACATCTGCTTCACTCCACGTATAATTGCTACAAATTGAAAATAATGTTTCCTTTCTACATTGTTTCAGCCTCAATAGCTGCACAGACACTCGAGATTGGAATCAAAAGTTGTAGATGAGAAATCTAGATATAATTGAGTGTGAAGCATCTAATTTCAGACAAATTGTTTTGCTTTAATACGTACAAGTGTGCTGGTAAGAGATGTTTGGAATTGCAAAATCCAGTCAATGAAACTGTAATGGAAATTAGTTACATTTTGCAAAACACATAGGAAAAATGTTTCTTCTGAAGTGAAATAGGAGGGCTTTTAGTAACTATTCTATGGTACATAAATCCCATTCAGTCTAAAAGTACATGTATTAAATAAAGAATTTTAGTAGCCAGCAGAACTCAAGAAATCCTTACCTTTGCTGAACAGCTAATTAGAGCCATCATTTATCATTCAGAAAGGCTTGGAAAAGATGAAAAGGGAGAAAAACAAAAGAAACAATAAATACATGTGGTGGTGAGACAACTGAATACAGGTCATCAGCTGAAATTAGCAAGTCTCAAACATTTTATGCCAACAGAAAGTGTCAAAATACCATCACAGGGAGATCCTGTAGCGTGGCTAAGGTGGTGGAAGCAGCTTCTGGGGATCTCATAAGCAGCCACTGTGCAAAACCATGATCCTTTCACTGAGTTTTACATCTGCCATATTAGGACTAGCATGAATTTGTGGTGAGCTGATGGAATTAATGGACTGTTTTACCCAGGGCTCATTTCTTCTTAGACAACCACCCATTTAAATGAAGAGCTTCATGTCTCTCAGTTTGTAACAGTGGGGTTTTTATAGAACATGCAGTAAGGCCTATTCCTTGCCAATATTCTACTGAAGACTTCTAGAGTTGCTATCAGTGAAATACAATAACAAACACAGAAGCAAGTGTTTACTGGTTTGAACCATCAACACCTTTAACTTGCCTTCTACTTTCTTCTGTGTAAGAAATGTTGCCCAGCATATCTTCTGTTATGAAAGCTGCTCCTTTTTTTATACATAATAAAAATCACAATCAGTTCATAAAACCTGTCCTTAAGATGCTCTAATCTTACATCTCTCTGGCAAAAGTCTCAGCGCAGAAGGGTTCACAGGAGGCAGGAGGAAAGGGGTCAATATAGGAAGCACTGGAAAAAAATCAGAGTCACAGAGCAAGTAAATGAAAAGGAAATGAGCTGAAAAGCTGAGAAAGACAAAGAAAATGAGAAGTTTTGCAATTAACTAAAAAACAAAACCAGCCTGTTCCCATTCCCGTTTCTAACAAACTGTGCTGGTGGGGACACTGCTGGAGAGCACTGAACAAATTCACATGATTATCCATAAGATAAATGCAAAATAAACTAGTTGAGGCTAACCTTCCCCTCACTGAGAAACCACAGTTTTTCTGTAGTTTAATTTTTCTTAGTTGAAGGTAACTGTTACACCAGTGGAAAATGCCACTGTGATTTTTTGTTAATCGATATAGACAAGTCCTCTGTCCATCATATATGGTCCCTACCATCAGCAAATGTCCCAGGAAAATTCCAGATTCTCTACAGCACAGCAATGCTTAATACATCCTCAGTTGAAACAACTGCTGCATCATGTCCCTGAGGCAACAGCAAGTCAGTGAAGATAAAACAATTCGTTTGCATGGTGTCTAGTTTTGCCATGGGCTTGAGGATCCACCTGCCTAGAAGATGTTTGAGAAATTAAATCTGTAATCTTAATTTTAATTCTTATTAATGTTTTTGATTAAACAGCAATCCTTTATTCAACAAACATGGTTACTGCTCTGCAGCACTGACTCACTAAGTAGCTGTTTATTGAAAGGAATTTCAAAAAAATATTTAAACCAAAGGAGGTGGAAGTTTCTCCCCTTACTGTTGAACCCCAAGTTGAGATTCAAACACCTCATTTTGGCACAGTGAGCACAAGCTGCCCTTTCTATAGTGACAGCTTGAGCAGCAGAAGTACAAGAAGCACACTTGGGTCTAGAGTGCTATAACTCAGCAGCAAGCAATGTGCTTTGGGCTGGTACTGTCCAAAGAGGTCATGGGCTGGTAAGAATATCTATCTTTTTTTAAAAATCAATCCCCTAGGAAAGTTCAATAAGAATGTAAGGGAAGTAATATAAAAGCTTTAAAGTCTCCAAGATCTATAATGATAGTATAGTGGAGTGAAAGAGCAGGTGGGTAGATTATTATACACAGAGGGGAAGTTTTCATTGGCTAAGCAGCACCAAAATAATCAGTATGAAAAGAATTGAGATCCTTAACTAAAGGGAAAAAGCAAGCTGAAAAAAAAGTAAGCATCACTGAAAATTAAGACAGTTTCTGATACAGTGAAAGGCAAGCAAGCTACCAGCTAACATAAAGCACAGTAATGGAAACCAGCATTAAAGTAATGCCAGCAATGAGATGGGAACTCAAAGATGCCAGAGCCAGGCTCCACCTTTTTGTGCCCTGCTATTTCTAGGTGTAACAACACTGCTATTCTCATGTTCTAGAGAAACAACTGTGCTATCAGACACTGAGGGTAAAGGAGCTGGTGCTCACATTTTCAATTCTCCTCTCTCCATGGAGCTACATTATGCTACACCTTTTTTTGGCACTTCTTTCTGTATAGTTGTTGGATGACTGAGGATCCCTGAGTCTGCAAAGATTCCTCCCCCAGAAAATGTTATCACTAAGATGAACACCATTAATTTAAATCTCTTTCTGAATAGAAGCCACTCCCTGTCCTTGTGTTAAGCATCCATCTAGGTATATTTCTCCATCTGATTCAGATACTTGCTGACAAAGAAGGCATCTCATAGCTACTGCAAAGGCCCAGATGAGTATGGAGGTTTCTATATATGCAAACTTGGGCAAAATCTAAGACATAAGATGAAAACTACCCAGTGAGCCTTCATTGGTCTTGATGCAATTCCGGCTACATTACTTTATTTATTTCATAGAATCATAGAATGGTTTGAGTTGAAAAGGACCTTAATCATAATCTATTTAAATAAAAGAACACCTACAGGACAAATGAAATTAAACTGTTTCCAGATTGACTCTGATAGTTAGGCCATCAGACATAACACAGTCAATAGGGAAGAGCTTCCCCTCCATCTTTGAGTCTTCTTTTTTTAGCATTGACAGTAACTGGAATCAATGCACTATATCAGCTCACCTGTTGATTGCAGTCTCTACACAACACAAGTACACTGGAGTAAGTCAAAACCAAGGACAAGTCTTAATACATTTCTAAATTATTTCTCCAATTATTTTTTTCACCTTCATCCTCCTAGGCCCAAACTGAGGTCTCTAATTTGCACACTAGATTCAGAAGCACACAGCTCACCATGACTACTTAATAAACCTCAGCAAAGCCCTATTGCTTTAGTACTAAAGATCTATACAGACCTCAGAGCATGTTTTTCTGAGCTTGTTTAATTACAACAATCCCACAGTAATGAGTTGACCACAACAACTAATCTTCACTCCACCATCTTTCTTCAGGTTGTGTTTTACCCTCACTTTTTATTTTGAAAATCCCCACCACACTGAGGGAGGGGGTAGGAAAGAAAAGAGTTCCACTTAAAATATTAGAGGCAGCATTACCAAGTTTCTAAGACCCAAAGACATTCTCCTTTTAAGCAAAGTAAGACCTCTAGTAAGAGCAGCAGATTATGATCCTCTTCGTCCACATTCTGTGTCAGCCCTAAATATTATAAAATAAGGTTTGCTCTGAATATTCCACGCATTTTTTACCATTATCCTTCTCTCCCCATTCAGGAAAGGCTTTCAGTGTGTTGATTATATTTCTGTGCCAAGTTTCTAGAAATATTTTATCTCAAGTGACAATTTGACTAAATACAGTAGTTGCCATGTTACTTAACCAGCAGGAGAGGTGAAAAAGTCAGTCTGCCACTGCATCCTTTGTGAAATGGATAATATGGCTCATAGAACAGACATATAATATTTTCTGTCCATCAGTCTACTGCTTTCACTTTACAGTTTTATCTGCTATCTAAAAGCTACTATTTTACTCAGTCACTCTTATCTTCCTTCTATGTGAAGCTTCATTGCAATAAATAAAATGCCTTGTGTTTGCTGTGCCTCCAGATCATTTTGATTTCAAACACGCTCAAGATCTCATTTAGATTACCCTTCCAAAAATTGTATTTCATATTATGCCATAGAATCAAAATGGACTAACATAGGATCCTATTTCTGTTTGGTTCTTCTCTGTTTATTTGCTAAATGAAACCAAATATATGTATCTTTTAAATATTTGTCAGGGCAATTTCACTGAATTGAAGTGGTGTGAGCAGAGCTACAGAGAGTGGTTCCAAAGGTAAATAGAAAGATGAGTGCAACTTAAGTTTACTACCAATAACATTCTATACAAAAAAAAAGAAACTATTGTACTGATTAATCTACTAGTGAGACACGTCTTAGCAGGATTATTTTCACTGTTCATTGAACCTCATAAAATATTTAGATGATTTCAGGACTTCGGCTGACAAATACTCTGATGGCAATAGGAGGAGTTTTAGCCTGATACAATGATGTTAGAGCTAAAAATGAAGAAGTTCCTCTACCAGTTGTGTTAGAAATTAGCTTATTTGCATGAACCTAAGGAACATAATTTAGCTTTTTCCATTCACATGCAAATGCACTATTCCAAGTGCACAAAAGATATCCCAAGAAAGACATTAAAACATTATAGATTCTAATACTAGGGTTATTACATGCCAACCAAGTTTTGTGCTATGCTTTGTTTCAGGCTCCATGTGATATGACAGCTGTTTCTATTCAGACAATATTTTAAAGGAAACATTTTCTGTAATTTCAGCTGACTCACTCGAACTAGCAATGTTCCATTTTAAAATACCATTGAGAAAATGCAAAGCATTTCTTCACTGAAGACAGCATTTACTGTTCTAATCTAATGCAAATGTTAGTTAGAATCAACAAGCTTGCACAAATGCCAATATCGCTTGTCCCCCTTAAGATGATTTCACACCTAACACAGCAACAGATACAATTTACCAGAAAACATATTAAAAAGCAGTTTGAAATGTAACACTGTGTATTATCTCCATGGTAAATAACACAGTAGATCCCAGATGGCTGTTCTAAACAAAGAAAGAACAGAAAAAATCCTGAAACACAGTGAGATCTGTGATACAAATTAAAGTGGGACTAAAACTGCAATCCCTAACAGGGACACCACCCTGACATGAATAGAAATTTCCTTCTAGAAAGGGGCTGCCAACAACTTGTCAAGTTAATGCATTGTTCACTTCTGAAGGCAAAAATGTTAATTTAAGTAGTAAAATCACCTTTTCCAGCTACTCCTGAAGAAGTTTCATTCCTTTTCACTAAGCAGAAGATAGATGTACGGACTGATAAGATTGAAGGATTATTTATGTAAAGGTGAAGCATGTGTAGAGGTCTCAGGGAAGGGCAAATGCCAAGAAGGTGCCTTTGTCAGAAGGCAAACCATATTCCCAAACGGTGCAAAGAGCCTTGTGTTTATGAGAAAAAAAACACAGAAAAACTTGATGGCTAAGGCACTACCAGAGGAGTGTATGAAGCACTGAGGAATGAGCCATACAGTAATAAGAAAATGGCAGCTATTTAGGTGGCCATAGGAGGATCATTTGTTTTGTAGGCAGTGATCAAAACTAAAATGGAAAAAGCAGAAAGACTGGGAAGAGAACCTCGTCCTGCCAACTGAAACAGCTGATGCCATAAAACAGGTTGGTGATTATGCAGATGTATCCTTTCATAAATCTGTCCCAGCATATGGTGAACAGAAAAATGAAGATGGGCAAAATACCAAAGCATACTTCCTACCAGGGGATGCTGAAGGTAACCAAGAGCTATAAGTATGACCAGGCATGACTCTAAGGCTGGTGAACATGAATGCACCCTCAGGACGAGGATGTTGAAGGCCAAAACTATTGCTCTCAGACAGATACTGGTTTTTGAGAAAGAAAGAAAAAAAAAAAAAAAAAAAAAAAAGAGGGGGGGGGGGGGGGGTGGGGGGGGGGGTGGGGGAGAGGGTGAGGGAGAGAGAGAGCGAGAGGGAGAGCAAGAGGGAGAGCGAGAGGGAGAGCGAGAGGGAGAGGGAGGAAAAATTTTGGAAGGCAAAACTTTTTTGGAAGAAAAATTTAGCAGGGTAATGTGTTAAAAAAAAAAAGAAAAAAAAAAAAAAAAAAAAAAAAAAGGGGGGGGGGGGGGGGGTGGAGGGTGTGAGGGAAAGAACCAAAACCCCACTGAGCATTTAAATCCATGTTAGAACATGAGCCTGGGCATTGATGGGATTGATTCCAGAGCCTGCACAGCCAAGATGACTGATCTTGTTGTACTGGGGCTTTCTCACCATTTGGACCTGGCTGATATCATAAGCCAGAGCTGTGCAAAGCAAATACAGACACACTGGAGCTCTGGCACTCATGTTTAGCAAAGCTTCAGCACACTTCTCATCTCAGCACTCCCTGAGCCTTCTATTTTAACATGGCAACTCCTTCTTGCTCTTTCACCCCTCCTGTCTACTTCTGAGAGCATGACCCCAGCTGTTAACCCTCAGGCCAGCATTGAGCACTGTTCCCATCTCTCCAATGAAATCACTCCTAATTTATCCACCTAGAGGCTCAGGGGGGGTGCAGCAAGAATGGCAAATGGGCCAGCAGCAGGGAAAGTGAGTCACCAGCATGCCTGGGAAGCCAGGTCCTGGCTAGTCCCAGCATTAGCTCTTGCTCCATTTAGCAGTAAGGATGCTGTGTGTCATGCTGGGAAATATTGATTACATTAATTAAACCAGCACTTCCTGGCATAAAGAGTTGGTTACCAGCCAGCACTCACATGATACTTAACTGAAGATATTCTTTGGGAAATTTTTCCTGGGTTAAGTTTTAGCATTGTTGGCTTCTAATTGTAGTGTTTACCTAATATATTATACATAATTGTGCTTCCTGAAACCATCAGGCTTTGTATTCTCTCCTTTCTAGAATAAACAAAAGGCAGTGCACCCAACAAGAAAAAAAATCTACTGTAAATTTGACTTGCATATCCCCCAACTTTCAGCATAGAGATGATCAAAGGCATGCAGAGCAGATTGCATCCTGCAGGACAGAGACACTCCCAAGGCTGAGTCATGAATTTGCTAATTGATAAAAGAATGTTTGAGGCTGGAAACCAGCTCAGGTCCATGTCATGTCCACTTCCCAGGCGGCACAAAAATATTATGCTGATGCTGGAAGTAACAATGCAGTTCTCCTCAAAGACCTGTTGCCATCTGTTGCCAAACCACATCAGAGAGGGATGACAGGAGCCTTTAGCCCATCACATTCTCATGTGCTAAGTGGAGAGACAGGAGCCAGCAGGGACATGCACATGTTCTCAACAATTTCAGCAATGGATTAATTGAAACTGGCAGAAAGGAATGGGCTGATGCAGACTGACTGCAGTGGAATTACTCACTATTTGGCCAATTCCATGTTTACAGAATTTTTTGGTAAGAACTTTTCATTCAGCTTTAATTGCTACCATACTGGTGAGACGAGCAGGGAAACAGAGGCAGAGAGCTAAAGCTACACACACAACACCAGTGTTTGGTACAGATCTTAAAGCAGGACCCAGGACATCAGCTCTGTGTCTCTTGCTCCAGGCTGGGACACACGGATCCTTCCTCAAGTGAGCTCTGCAGCTCTAACACATTTCATATGGAGACACATCAATCAGGGACTACCCTGCATCAAGAATGCAACTATTTTATTCCACCTTCTCACTATATTTGCTTCCAGGTCAGTTGAATTATTTTGTCGTATTTTCAGCTTCTGTTAAAGTATCAAAGTTATAACTTGGCTATGATTTGAATTTATTTTTACTCTGTTATAAATATTTATCAAGCAAAAGCTACAAAGTACCAAGAATGAAAAGAGGTAATATTAAAATACAGGATAAATCATTATGTCAAAAAACGTGCAAAAATAATCGAGTATTAAATTACTCTAGATGTGTGTTTGTCCTCCCTGACAACAGAGCTCTTTGACAGTCTCATATTTACATCAGACACAAATAAAAGAGAGAAACACAAAGGCAATTTCTTCAAGGCTAGAGGAAGAAATATTTCTAACTTCAGATTATGGCTGGCCGAGAGCAGACACACTCACTACACTTCCAGTCACACAGCACTGAAAACTGATTACCAGAGTCATTACTGCACCAAACAGTGCCTGTTAAATTGAAAGCAAAAGCTAAAATGTAAAATCTTTATTCTATCTTATTAAATGCCTATTAAATAATAGAAATGCACCAATAAGTATTTCAGAATGACATTTACAAGCAATAAAGCACAGAAGACAAGGCACACAATTTTCTCCCAAGTGTATTACTGTAATAGAGACAGTTTTTAGAAGGGTGCCAAGGGGCAACAGCAGGTCAGTGCAAGGATGATGGGTTTGTACTGTTCCTTACAGTTCTGCTTATGTGGATACTGTTCATACATGTTACCACTCCACACAAGAGCAGTCCATGCTCAGGCACAGAAAATCACAAATTCACAGCCAGGAAGGCAAAAGGTCACAAATCAGGTTGCTTGTGTCACTTTAACAATGAGCATCCCAATCTCCAGGGCAGTGTCCAGTACCAGAACAGGTACCCTGTCCTGCTCTCCTGAGGAGAGCACAAAGAGCACAAAGTCCAGGGCATACTTCAGCAACCTGAAAGGAGGGACAACCTAGGTAAGCTGCTCTGGGAAGCCCATCCCAATGCATCTCTGGCATCTTTTCCCACATGCAGCTATTCTAGGGTCAGCTCACATTGCCTGTGTTAAGGCCACCTCCTCTGAGCCAGCTACCCACCCCACCACCAGCACCTCCCATAGGACAGGAGAGGTGCACCAGCCCTCTCAGAAATGAGGGCAGCTTAGAAAGAAAAACAGGGAGGCAGAGGATTGCAGAGGAGGGCAAAAAGCCTTCTGCACCAAAATGAGCTGAGAAGCAGAGACAGGCAAGGCAATAACATCAGTCAAAGTTTTCCTTCCAACATCTGCACTCTGTAGAGAACTAACCACGGTGGCCAAGCAGACTTCAGAAAGCCACTCAACATTGTGTCTCAGAGGCATTGAGCATTGACCCCCATCTGTTTATCCCAGGTGAATCAGACTTACTGAACACAGAGCAAATTCTCTCTCAGCTGGGAAAGACTCCTCAAGGCAACGAAATGTAAATGCAGAAAGTCTTCTAAACACCTTGGCTGTACTCCCATGGCATTCCCTGCAGCAATGGATTTCTGTGCTCTGCAGAGTGCTGGTCTGCTGGAGAGCTTTGTCATCACACTGGCAGTGAATAGCTCTTTTTAAAACAATGGGATACTTTCTTTTGTATTAGTAGTAGAACTGATACAGCAAAATGCAAGAAACAATACAACAATACCAAAGGGAGAGAGTGAGCAAGCAGATGTGCCTCAGCACTGCACAGGCTTTCTGGCCATTTGCAATTATTTTCATTTACATGATGTTTCCAGCTACAGCTAGGAGGAAAAAGAGCTCTAGGGGGCAATCACTTTGTAAGCTAAACCAAGGCCCTTTTTCTTTTGCCTCAGACAGAAAACCTCCCAGCTTTGTGCAATTTCTTTGGAATTGCTCCCTCACTTGACACCTCTCTAAAGACTCTATTTTCTACATAAATAGTACAAGGAGTTTTCTGGAACGTGCACACAGGGCTGAACCACCTCTTGGTCCATCTTGTCACAGATGCCATTTGCACTAACCTTGATGACACAAGGATTATCTGAAAAGGCAGGCATCTCTCTGTGCATTATCTTCCACATGGCTTTATCCAGTGCTAAAAAGCATTTCAGAACAGGTTTGAGTCAGGAGAGAATCAATTTTCTTTTTAGTAATTCTACTTTTCAGTTAACTCCCTTCTAAGTGACTGCACTTCCTGAAATCAGCAGCATATTTTCAGTCAGTGTCTGCTTCTCAGACAGGTGACCCTGCTCTGGCAGGGGAGTTGGACTAGATGATCTCTCGAGGTCCCTTCCAGCCCCTAAGATTCTATGATTCTATGATTCTATGACAGGTAATGCTCGACATTTACGGCTACCACTGGAGAACAGTGTGCAGAAAGGCTCGTGCTTATGCTTATTCCTATAGAGACTATGGTGTCCTGGTTTGAGTCAGGATGAAGCCAATTTTCCTTTTACTGATTTTTTTTCCCCTTTCTTTTAACTAGTAGCAGAGTGTTCCAACTAAGACTGATAACTGTGGAATGTTTTTCTCACTGCTGGGTCTTCAAGGTCACACATTTACTCTGAGCCAGCAGAGAGATCTATGACACACACACACCCCCCATAGGAGGCTGAATTAGACAGACAGCAAAATTGGCCAGAGATATTCCTTTCCATATATCTACCTAAGCTCAGAGGAAGGTCAGACATCACAGGACACAAGGTCACTACTTGGTTCTGCTAAACTTCTTATCCTCCAAGAAAAAATATTGAGGAAAAGCAGTCACACCTGCAACTCTCTTGTGAGGGCAGCAGACCTGACAGGTAACCAAAATTGACCAAAGCATTCCCATCCCATACACATCATACTCAGTATAAAGCTGAGGGACCACAAGGGTCCAGCTCTCTTCTTCCTCGGCCAGTGTCCTGGGAGAACTCCATCTGTTCTTTTGCCTTTGATCCTGATCTGTGGTTTCCTGAATCCAGCTCCCATCTGTTGCTGCCTCCAGGAGCCCAGTTTGGGACTTTTCCTGGGCTTGCCCTGCAGTATTGATGACATGAGCAGCATCAGTTGTGTAAATATTTGTATATATTTCATTATTTTTTTTTCATCATTGTTTCATTACAACTGTCTAGTTTCCAACCCATATGTCTCTCTCTTATTCTCTTTCCTATCCCTTTCTGGGAAGGGAGAAAGGTTAATAGAGAGCATCTGTCATTCATTCAATAGCCTGCCCAGTGTTAAACCTGGCAGGGAGGCTCCTCACCCCACAAACTTTCTGCAATAGCGCAGTCTGTTATTCTTACTGTTCCCTACTGCATCTCTTCTGATTTCCTTCCCCTTCCCTCCAGCAGCAGTGTGGTTGTGCCATAGACACTGGTATGTCCCCTCTCTAACCTAACACACACTACTCCTACAGCAGGCTGGTATCTCCACGACAACACCAGGACCAAATGCTGAATTCACTTCTCTGTCAGTAACCCTTCTCCAGACACTGACCAGAGCCAGCCCTGTCCTGAAGAAGCCATAGAAATTCATAATGAGATGATTACACAACTGATAAGGAAATACCCTGGGCCACCTCCCAGTGCTGGAGGTGCTCTAAGGTCCTCAGTTCTAGCACCATGATGCCTTTCTTGGGCAAGTGACTTCCCAGATACTTGGCTGATCTGTTTTCTTCACAGCCATGCAGCTCAGTTGCTTCATTTTCTTATTGGCTCCAATTCAACAAGATGCTCAAGTATGGCAGAGCAGAGCTTGAAGTCCTGTAGCTGTTAATGGACATGGCTCATGAAACCCTGACTGATGTGTTTAGCCCCATCGACTCTCCCTTCATTGCTGAGAGCAGCATGACAAGCTGGATGCAAAGAGAGGGCTGTTGCTTAAACAATTTAGCAATTAACAAACTAAAAGACATTGTCAAGTATATTCTGTATATAGATGTTTTCCACAGATTATTGTTGCTGTCTTGTCCTGGAAGAAATGTGTCACAAGATGAGCATTACTTCTTTTTTTTTGCCATGATTTTATATTTGTATGAGCAAGCAATGCAAATACTTCATAAAAGCCTTTAATAGTGTGATTCAGCTAACAGCAGCAACGGTAATCAGCAGCTTGCTTCAGACACTGAGCCATCTGACAGCTTTGATTGCAACTCAATATTTTGCTAAATGCAGAGATTGATGTAAATGGGTGGATTAAAAAAATAGAAAGTATGATTGAAGAGGTGTGTACAGGGGATGATCATGATCCCTACAAAGTGACACTGCAAGAGAAAACAAATGGAAAAGGTGAAGAAAAAAGGGAATCTTCACATCTTGTCCATATTAAATGAATATCAGTTATATCCATTTCAAATTAATAATAAGTTCTGCTGCTCAGCAGATTTATGTATGCTTTGAGCAGATTTATGTACACTTTGAGATGGCACTGAATAATCATCTCATTAACAAAAATAGCTCAAACATGACAGATTTAAAAGTAGTTCTGCTTTAGGTGCCACTAACTGTATTTTGGAAGTTTAGAGAATTGCATATACCTGCTGGCTCTGACAGAGGTAGATGTTAAAAAATTAACTCAATGAAGTCTAGAGTAGCATTATTTATTCATTCATACTTTTAAAAGGTGAAATGCCTCAACTGAACAGTAAGTTGCTTCTCACTTGGTTATGCCTCCTCTGTATTTAGCAAGGTATAACCCAAAAATGTTTTCACAAAATATCTCCTGTGTTTTCCTAACCTAATGCTTCACCAGTTCTGTGGTACCCCTTAACCATAATTATACTTTCTCTGGAATTGCACCCTAAATAGAAATTGAACTATCCATGCTGCAAATTGAAATTTTTCAATGCAAAGCCATACAAGTAAATTGCATTAGCATTAACCTCCTCCCAACATTTGATAAGATCACTCCTGTTTCTCACGAAGATGATACTAATTGCTGCTATTTTATCAAGTCCACGCAGACACATTAAAAGCAACAAGTAAATATTTGAATGACCCAGAAAAATTTTCCTTTAACCTTTAGAATATGTGGAGGACCTCATGTGAAGACCCACTAACCACACAGCCATGGCCAGAGCCTCTGCCTGTTCATGGGGGCTAACAGAGTGACAGCAGGTGACATTTTGCCCATTAAAATCAGGGTTTGTGGCACTATGCACTTAAACAACAGAATAAAACTCTTTGGGGATTGCATAGCAACTGAGGAAGAAGCAACACAAGAGCTGTGTTAGATCAAGGTCCAAAGCACTCGCAGACTTCATTGGTGCCAAACCACAGTCCTGCTACCTTGCTCCAGCCCTCTCCAAGCCCCTGAAATGAGATCCCCAGAAAAGACTTGACCAGCACCTGCCCCAGCCTCTCCCGTAGTTTGGCCCTTATTAGGTTAAAGGACACAGTTAATTAGTCTTCGATCCCCACCATTTATCTCTTCCCTGCCATAGTCTCCTGTACCCTCCCTTCCACTTCCCTGCCAGTTTGGGTCACTGTAACTCATTAAGCCACCCCTCGGGTTATGCTCAGACCCTCCTCATCATCCCAGCCTTTGTGAGAGCCAGGTCAAGCTGACAAGGCCTGAAAGTACAGCTACACTAGATATCAGTCATAATAATTGGAGAAATGCTATATTCCCTTGTCCATCTAGAAAATTACTATTGAATGTTAGGCAATTATTATCTTTCCTAATCATTCATATCAATGGCAGGTGTTGGTGGTCAGATGATAGACTTATTGCCATGGGTTTTGGGGCAGCAGAATGCAGACAGGATGTTGTACTTCTGCAATTATGTGCCCACTTGAATTTCCACTTGGACGATCCCATCCCCCATCCCACTGCACCTCTAGAGCCAGAGCACAGAGAATTCCCAATTCTTTGCTTGCTGTGATTAACGTTAGAATTTAATATCTGCTTTATGAAATCAGCAATCAATAAAATCAGTAGCTGATTTTAGTAGTGCCAGATTTTAACACACTGTGTGCAATATCCAGAGGAAAGCTAAACACTATATATTTTAGAGAAACCAACCCTGCAAGGGAAAGGAAGCAAGCTGCAGGAATAAGCACAGTTTTCACCTCTAACTATAATTTCATTATGGAAGACTTTGGAATATTTGCTTGGACTAAATACATTACTTCTGTGAACCAGAAGGGCTGGAATTAAATTATTTCAACAGAAAAACTGTATTAACATTAGTTCTTGAAATGCAGCATTATGACAACACACTTTACACTAGGAATATTTCTACGAACACTTTTTAATTTTTACATAATAATGCCAGTTCTCCTGCTGCTGAACAGATTATAAATATCCTCAGGTAATTAATTAGTAAGAGAATCCAACTAATTAATTACTGCAGGCCTAGTTACACATTGTTATATTTGTTAAAGGGACATGGCGATGATGACATTTATTGACCAAATTCATGACATTCATTTGCCAAAACTGGTAGATTTACAAAAAAATCAACTTCAGCATGAAAAACAAAATTCAAAGAGACACTGATGTGGCCTTACATCAGGGACACTGTTCAATTTCTAAGCTAGAAAAACTGTCCTTCCATAAAATGGCTGGAAAAGCCTTTCCTGGTCCAGGAAGCAGCCACAGCAAACCCCATAACTCCTTCTGAATAGTTCTCAACCACAAAGCTGGGTAATTAGAAAAATATTTACACACCAATATAATCATATTACTTGTGTATGTTCATTATGTGCCTCTTAAATACCAGTGGCTCTCCTTTCAGCCCACCACAGGTGTGGAGCCAGGTCTTTCCTACTCTGTAAGGGACTCACTCCCAGGGTCAGCAGGGGAACATGGTGCCTGAAATCAGCCCCAGGCAGACAAGGGAACGAGGCAGCCAGCAGCTCTGTTAGTTGAGAAAAGACAATTCATTTTGTGTTGCCTTTTTAAAGGGAGGTTCTGTTGTTTTATTAACAGGGCCCTGAGGAAGCACATGAAATTGATCTGAGCATCCTTACCCATTTCCCTGGCAGTGCATGCTAATCATGCCCAGCACCATCCTGAAACACACAGCTGCCCACCTGCCTCTACTGTATCTATTAGCTAAAAAAAGCCACCTGCAAAAAGATAACATGGAAAGAAAAATCTTACATCTTAAGGTTACTGCAGATAAACCTAGGAAAGAGAAGCATGCTGCACTTGTGCAGATATTTTCAGGTTAGATTTGTGCTCTTTAATTAAGCAAAGCATTAAGAAGAACAAGAAAAAAAAAAATACAAGTGAAACAAGTGCCAATGAAAGTCAACTCACCCTACCTTTCCTGCCAGTTGTAAAGCTGAATTTCAATAGCTCACTCTGCTATTCTCTTTGCTCCAGTTTCAAAATCCCATTACAGGCAAATGAGGTAAGGTTAGTATCTTCAAGAGTCCTTTGCAACTTGTTCTTCTAGAAACAGCATCTGGGAACTGATTGTTATCTGAATCCTTGTCTTACTTTACATTAGCTGTGAAACTGCTTATGCTAACAGGGGATAACAGAACATTTCCCTGTGGATTTGTGATCCTAAACTCTACATGTTGTCTATGGACAACTTTGCACCTGGTCTCCTTTGTGAGCTGTTTCATATCAAGTTAAGAGCAATAAGAGGATCCTAAAAAAATCTGAATAAATCTCTATGCAGCAGCACTGGGAAGCCTTGCTTATTGAAGTGCATTACTAACTTGATTTTGAAAGAAAAAAAAGAATTTGAGAAAATCTTTAAGTGGGCTGAAGTATTCACATGCTCAGAAATGGGAGGTATGAAAATATTCACCTTTAATTTTGTTACAGGACTAAAGATTTTAATGCATGCCCTGGAAAGATGATATCTCTAATACAAAAGAAATACACAGAGGGGGATCACTTTCAGATCTACAGGTGATCCACTTGAGAAAAGCAGCATGTTTTTAGAAGCTTTTGGATGAACTTTTTTCTGCCTGTATGCAGCAATACTACCTATCATCCAGCATGCACCATTGCAGTGCTACCCTCCTGCAGCAGCACAAAAATCTGCCATCGCTCATACCTGGTGTCCTAAACCTCCTACAGGAGGTTCTCTATCTCAGTAAGATAATATGTACCATTAAGAAAAGATGCTTCAACTTGAAAAGACTGAAAACAGAGAACAGGGTTAAAATCTGAGAGACTGGGTACACACACACAACCAGATAACAACAGATCTGGTGCTAAAACATCGAGGGGGAAGCATCTTTCCAGAAGCTGTCTGGGTTAAGTCACTCTGCAGGTAGTAGCAACTGGGATGAAACATTAATGGGGGACAGATTGTTCCCACTTCATAAGGGCACCTCTGAGCCTAAACATAGCAGACAAGCACAGATTGCTCCCAAGGCTGGAGAGCAGTCACAGCCTCCCGAGTCCCTCTGGCCACCCCAGGGATCATGAGTCAGTGACCCAGTTTTTTCAGACCTCTCCCCACATGGTTCTCTGTCCCACTTTTGCTTCCAGTTCTCAGGCTAGGGCAGGACAAAAAGGAGGAGGGGGCATTGTCTGCTCTGCTGAGCTGCCTCAAACCAATCTGAGAAACTCTACCAAGTTTTTGCACCTTCCATTGAGATTTCTGGGCTATTCAGTTTGCAAGTGTACGAGGAAAACGCATGAGCAGTGTATTCCAGAGGCTGTAGAACAGTCCAAGTCAGTTGGTAGCTGGGCTGGGGATGACTTCCTCCAGCCATTTGGAGGATCCCAGGTTGTTAGCACATGGTTAGAAAAGCCAAGACCTTAGCAACAGAAGGCAGTGTCCAGCTCCTACCAGAGCACAAACAAGTAACTGAAACCACAGCACACAAAGGACTGGTCCTAGGACCCAGCATGACCCTGAGGAGAGCCCAGAGAGTTCCCACACTCCTATTCCTGACCTGCCTCTGGTCCTCACCTGTCCCCTGCTTACACGGGACAGAAAGCAGTCAAAGGAGCAAAAGAGCCAAAATCACCAGGGACAAAGTTTGCCACCTCAATTCACCAAGCACTTCTTCTGTTCACAGTTACAAGTGTTTTAATACCAAAAAGAGCTTTCTGCAATATAATCCTCACACACGTTTCAGTCAAAGTAATGGCAGCCACATCTCAAGAATAAAAAGAACCATTATGACTGATCATAAAAAGAGAAGTATAGAATTGTGCTATAGCACTTACTAGCCTCTTGTAATGGTGTATTATACCATCTCATTTTTTCTTTTTTATTAAAAGAAATAATTTTCATTGCTTCTGGGTTTATGAAAGGATAAACAGGAATTGATTATTCAACTTTTTTCAGAAAATCCCTTAATTTATAAGAACATGGCCTTCCAAAGCAGCAACTAAAAAGTTTCAACAAGGGAATTCAAAGACTTTTTCCTTTGCCCAGCTTTCAAGCAGACAAGATTATGGCTTTTTTCTTCTCTTGGTTAATTATTGCAGCAAAACCCACTGGAGAATTAGAGAGAACAGATTTTACTGAAAGTACCATTGCAATATTCAACACACTTACTCTATCACAAGTAATAACTCAAACCACTTGAAGGCTGGTTTATTTTTTCACAAGCTAATTCAGTTGTGACAACAGCATATGTAACAATATGTTGCCAATGAACATTAAGTACACTTTATGTCTCTATTCTTTTGTATTTTACCAGGTTGTCAAAAAACATATTTGCAATTGAATGCAAAATGTGAACATTTCTGATGTCCATACATGTCTAGATGGTACATTACTGGCGTTAGTAAGAAATTATTCATAATTTGCATGTATAAGGCTCAGCTGGTAGCAACCGAGCCCATATATGAATTTATATGCATCAAAACACCATTTTCGACTTTTGTGAGAATCATCATTTCTTTACTGACAATTCCTTGGTTTTAACAAGTCCTATACTCCATCAAAGGCTTGTTTTGAATCTCATGGGGAAATGCACTACAAGATATAAATGTATCAATAAGAACACAGCATTGGAAATTATTCTTAAATCCAATAGTACATTTTGGCTTCAGTCAGCAACAGCAAACAGGAAGAAGGATCACTAGCAGCTCACTTCAAACCCTCAGTGTCCAGTGCCTGGAGACCACCTGTTCACCATGGGTCCTCAGACCAGTCAACTCCTTGCTTGATGTACCATATTTCTGTATCACTGGGAAACTGTCACAGTTTGATTTTACTTTTGATATTGTGTTGAGAGTTTTCTGTGTCTGAACACTTTGGCTTGTGCTCTGTATCACCCTCATGTATGGTTTCTGGTTTGATAATAATTAAGAAGTTAAGCCATTATCAATCCTCAAACGACTATGATGACACAGGACAACATAGAGAAAGACACCAGAGACCTTTGTGATTTTATTCACTAGCTTTCATCTTCTAGAAAATTTTGACCAAATCATAGGTAAAAATGTGTTTTTAACATGGATTCTACTTCTTTTGGCCTATATCACAAAATTATGACTACTACAATTATATATCTGCTTTAAAAAAAAACGAGAATTGGGATGAGAAAGGGAGATATCAATCAGATCAGGACTGAGCCTCTGGTCTAATAAATACCATTCGGTTTTATGTTACTGCTACATAGAATAACGTGTGTAAGGCAACAGTACTAGTAT
Source organism: Chaetura pelagica (assembly GCF_000747805.2). Taxonomy (NCBI): domain Eukaryota; kingdom Metazoa; phylum Chordata; class Aves; order Apodiformes; family Apodidae; genus Chaetura; species Chaetura pelagica. Next base: position 5,678,976 of record NW_009953098.1, on the reverse strand, counting down.
TTGTTTTCACGAAGCATCTGGGAGCAGCACCAACATTACATCTTTGCTGAAACATCTAATGAAAGGAAATACAACACAGCAAAAAAAATCACTTTTTCTGTAGATTATTAAGTGTGCAAACAGATCTATTGGCTTTTGAGGCAAAATTAACACGTATAGGGAAACACCAGCAGTCTGTTATTACAGGGTTCTACTGAAAGGAACAGAGCTACATATGGGTTTTGTTCTGAAAATCTGAGACATATACTGTATTAAAATAAGATGCTTGCCTGGAGTAACACTAAATCTTAAAATACAGAGCAGTAAGAGGATTGAAAAGTTCTCCTCAATGACTGCATAAGCAGATGATCAGGTAGAACACTGGTCCAGCACTTCTTTTAGCAGACCATATACTCTCAACGAGAAACAGAAAAGTAAGCTTGAGGAGCAATTGCTGAACATGCAGATGAGATACTGCAGCACAAATACAAGAACAGTGCTTAGAGAGCTAATTTATAAACAAGTTTTGCTGGCTCTCCAATACTTTATTCTTCATAATAAATCATGACCATGTATCCTAACCTCTGTGTTCAGGATTCCTTGGAGAGCTCAGAAAAGGACTGAGCTGACAAGAGTGGAAAGAAAACATCTACAGTTGTAGGTTCATGTGCCCAAAATCAACAGCTATAGTAGTTAAAATGTCTCTTTTGCCTACTTTTTTAAAAGTCCTACAAGTTTGCATCACTGTGAACTATTTTCTGAGTCCATTCTTTTTCCAGATACTTTCTCAATGTAAGGAAATGAGCTCAAGAGAGCAGGTGGGTATAAGGAGAACAGTTCAGGCCAATATGACCCATAATGCTCTCTGCAAGAAAAGAAAGTGTTTCACATAACACATCACAGCAATCTCTCTGAAGGTCTGATCTTCCCATGTGCTAAAAAAATGTAATTTCCCAAAGCCTACAGGACAGGAAAATACTAACTTGTGTGGAGCCCTTAGCTTTTAGTGTTGCAGGAAAGGAAAAATAAATCCAGTTCTCCTAAACACAGTACCAAAGAGAAAAAGAGGGAAGAGAAGCACCATATCTCAAGTCAAACCCAAACACAGTGAAGCAATAAATTCAAGCATCTGGTGTCAAGTGTGCCAAGTGAGTGGACTAGAGATCCAGCACTGGAGATCCAAGGCCTGGCCAATAGGAGGGATGGGGCAAAGAGCAGGTGAGCAGGAGCTGCCCAAAAGGGCAGCCTCATAAGCTTTGCCTCATATTCCAAGAAAATGGCATGGCCACCCCTACCTCAGTGGTAGAGGGGAAGCACATTATTGCTGCTGGAGGCAGCTGGCTCTGGCACAGACAAAGTTGCAAGAAGAAAGAGTAAAGCAGCAGAAACCTCCCAGTGTGCATCTTCAGTCAGAGGTTCCTGCTAATGGTGACAGAATTCTCCAAGTTTTCCTTTATGCCTCTGAACTGGATTATTCAAAAACATATGCTGCTTTTCAGCTCTTTGCCCAGCAGAAAATAACTACATTTGTTCTAACACAACAAAAAAATAATAAAATGTTACTAATCACTGGAGAAAACAGTCCCTCAAAATTAGCTCTGCAGAAACTAAAGGAAATTCTTGCCATGCATGAACGAGGCCCAGCTCTGAAAAAATAAATCTGTTCCCCAACACATTAGCCCATTCTCTCCTTCTTGAGGAATGGAAATGTTTTTTTCTTTCCATTTTTTCCTGAAAAAAAGCTCTCCCTGCACAGGAATG
>NW_009953098.1:5663163-5677145 GCF_000747805.2 Chaetura pelagica | reverse complement strand
AGGAATGCCCATGATAAATATTTGAGAACAGCTCTGCAGTAAAATCTTTGCTGCCACCACTCAGTGTCTGATCCCTCTGCAACACTGTACTGTGCCCAGGCACCTCTCACACTTATGGGTCCCTCTGGAAACAACTGTGCCAGGCAATGAAGGGAAAACGGGCCAGAATTTATTACATAAACAGTATCTGCTTCTCTCCACTGACCTCTGCTTCAGTACCTTTTTTCCTCTGAAAGCTCTAGCCCCTGCAGCAAAGCCCAAACATAAAAGGACATGAACCTTCAGCAAGCAAAGACAGATAGGGCAGAGCAAGGCAACCCCAAACCTGGTTTCTAGCCAGAGCACCAGTGTGCCTGGTCCCCTGAGGTACCACCCAAGTGACTTCAACTGCTGGGCTCAAGGGAGGGAGGCTGGGACCCTCCACACCAACCTCTGTGGCCCCTCAGCAGCCCTCTGACCTCCATGCCCCAGCCAGAGGCATCCACAGAACAGAAAAGGGACATGAAGGAAGATGAAAAGGGACCTGGCACACTTCAGTGGGACAAACAGCCAGAGCTAGTGGCTTTTCTTCCACCTTTGCTCAAAGCCAAGCCTGGCAATCACACACTTTCCAGGCTTGCTTGATAAAGCACTTCTCAATGATAGTCATCTCCAGGAACCCAAGGATGAGATGTCCCAAACTCCACCTGGATTTTCTAAGCCCAAACCACATGCAGAAAACAAACTCTGCCTCACCTTCTTGCTGATAAAAGAGCACTTTGAATGAAATCCTAATTAATCTTTCTGTTTAGAGATTTCACAAATTTATTTGGTCCAGACTCCCAAAAATACTGTATAGGTGCCTTATATTTCCCATGGCTGGTTAATATCTCAAGACTAGAATTTAGTTTCCAATTATTCTGTGTACAAAATGCACACAAACACACTTTTGGGCTTACATCTGCTCCACAGATTTCCTTGGCTGCAGGCTTGGGGAAAAATGAGATACAAAGAGCTCACAGCACTCTGCCCAGTGTGTTCTGTGTTTCCTTGTGACATCTCATCAACTGCTGCACACATTTTATTGTCAAAGGACAAATTTGAGACATGAAAAATCTCCCAAGTGCAATTGCCCGAGTGTCCCTGAGCCACTGGGGACAACTGCAGTGAAATCTCAGATCAGAACAGGGAAACCTCTAAATTCACCCAACTGGAAACTGTTTACTCAGACCTCTGCAAAAAGAGATCAGGAACACTTCCCAGCTTTAGTTAGAGTCACAGTGATGCCCCCAGGCCTATTTTATCCTCCAACTATTCTTTAATATGCTGAGAAGTTTCTCAGTTGTTCCACTTTCTTCCTGCCCTCATTGTACTTCAGGAGGAACACTCAATTTGTTTCTCCTCAGGATGTGAAGAACTTGAGGGACAGAAATGAAATCAGAGGACCAGATGTATTTCATCTCTTTTGCCTCCCTAACAGATGGGCAGCTATTCTTCTACTCATGAATCTCCTGCCTCAACCAGGAAATACAAGCCAAAGCCCCGAGGGAAATGGTCTTGAGAGTTTTTCATTATGTTTTGTGAGCTCAGGTAGAAGGAAAATAAACTTTTGACCCTATGCATTCAACCTGATTACATTCAACCACAGCATTTGATACAACTGCCCTCAAATAATTTCAAAACTAGGTGCTAAAATTAACCTTTTCTTACAGTGCACCAGCACAGAATCCCTCACTGTCTGGCACAGAGATGTGGATCTCTCTGGGATGGTCACCCTTCTTGCTATAAGGCCCACCACAGTCAACGCCAACAGCTCCATCCTGCCAGTTGCTTATGAGTTATATTTTCTTATCCCTATTTCCTCTCATTTCTCAGACCTGGATTGCAGGATACAGCCAAGGCCTTAATGAGCATTCATGGAGAACTAAACAGGACTCCTCTCTCCACAGCAGCCATTTGCCTCCTCCCCCTTTTTGGGACAGAGATATCACAGAGGAATCTTGTTTCCTGCCTCTGAGGCCAGGAAAACCTCAGGAGGGATAACCTCATAAAGTCCTTTAGTCTGTAGGAACAGTCCTACCCACAAGTTCAGCTCTCCATCTGCCAGACTGGCTACAGGAACAGCCAAATGGGCAAAGAAATTAATTTACCACATTAAACCCTAACCATATACATGTCTTTTCCTCTCACATTTTGGCTGTAAAAAGACAGAAGCTACAAACCTCACACTGAGAAATTATAAAGAGCTGCACTTGAACATTAAAAATTCTTTCTCCAACCAGTGCTATAAAATTGCAGGAGGTCAGGAGCTGTTCATGCAAGTGCACAGCTCCTACATCAGTGCTGCTATTAGGCTGAAGGGAACAAATGTTACTCTTTCAAAAAGATCCAGGCCAAGGTCAAAGCTTATGTCATCACAAACGCAAAACATGAGAAGCCTACATCTTGCTTTCAGCAAGAGCTCATTTCGCTGACCTGCAGTTTTCTACTCATTTAGGACATTTCCGTCTAAGATTAAAAGCCAGAGGGTACAGTCTGTGCTGACCTTCCTCTTCCTCCAACAATTAAAAAGAACACAAAACGTTCAGGCTTCAGAGGGGAAAAAAAAAAACACACACAAAAAAACAGATGCCTATTTAGTCTTAGATAACACAGCATCAATGAGCCAAATCAATATTGCACACAAGGCAGCCAGCAATTTAGGCATCTTGTTACATTTCTTTTTGGGGGGGTACATATACTAGCAAAAGAAAAAAAATTGCTATAAGGATCATAGTAGAAAAAAGGTGATAATTGACTACAATTGCAGCTTGATATTTTATTTCTGAAAAAATATTACCAGAGCAATTTGCAGCATTCTCTGAGACCCACTTCCTCCACCAAGATCTGAAATAGGTATCCTTCATTTTTTGTTAGCTATTAATTGTACTGGAGACTGACTTACCCTGAAGGACAGCAAAGCCAGCACAAAAAAAGTTTATTGAATATTTTCATCTAAATAAAAAGCACAGTTCTGTTTAGGAGCAGAGCTGCACCAGCTGCATTACATTATTCTGAAAGCCAAGTTCAATCGATCAGATTTCCCAAGACTGAAAAAAAAATTAAAAGGACAAAAATTGGAAGTACATTTAAGACCCTATAAATCATGAGATATATACGGTAAATGCACATGATTATCCTGTATTAGAAGCATTTTATTTTATTATGTTTCAGTTTCAGTAGATTTGGAAAAAATTTCTCTCTCTAGAAACAGAAGTTTTGACTCATCATAATTTTTGTCACTATTCTGACTGTTGCTTTGTGGCTGCTTGACCCAGCTGTGTTCAGCTGGACAGTCAAGACCATGTCTAGAACTTGGCTATTTTTCCCTTTAATGCAGAGGGTCTCCAATGTTAAGAAAATTCAGCTGTCCCTGGTATAACAGCAAATGCTTCTACCTGCCAACGATCTGTATTGTACATGTCCTAGCCCAACACCTCATGCCATTCCAGCCCACTCTGAGACAGGACATCATTCTCTGGGTATATGCAGATTATTACCATAAGTTCCTGTTCCTGACAGTCCAAACAGGACAAGAAGAAGTGTTTCAACATTGATGTAGCTACCTCATTTCCCCAGGAAACAAAAACTTTCACCTTTGAGATGCTGCTGTGATAAGGCTCAGAGAATAACAGGGAAGCAAATTCCCAGAAATTAGATGCTGATAAAACATAACTAATAGAGGCATAACTGCTGTACACATGCCCTGGCTGCACACTGCTGATGCTCAATAAGAATTCTGGTTGCATCACATACACATGCAAGAATAGTTGATTTTTCAAACAGTCTCTGCCATAGAACTAAATTAGAAGAAGTTACTAATTAAGAGACATTGAGGTTGTCTAGTAGAATAAACTGATTATTTCAAGGAAGGTAATAACACCACCACCAACAGCAAGCTTTCACTGAAGTGTATACCAATGGCATATTTAGGAGCTAATTAACACTAAGCAACACAAATTTATTACCTTCATTTAAAGAAAAAAAAAACCATGAGACAAATATTTGTGATTGCCTACTTGAGAAACAATTGAGAACTGGATTGCTAACATCAGGCTTCCTCCATGTGTTTTAAGTAAACATTGATTGGAAATGTCAAAGAATCAAAATCTCATTAACAAGAATTTTCCCTGCATTGATCTGATTCTCTGTCCAGTCAGAAGAAGTGCTGGGTTGTGTTTCTACAGTGGAGAAATACCATGAATGGATGGTTAAGCAAAAGAGCAAAACATAATAAGCAGAGAGACAGACACATTTTTACTCTCAGGCAATCCAATTGATCTATGATTATTTCATTACTAAAAGTTTTATTATCAAACAGGCTTTGGTTTGTGGGGTTTTTTTAAAGCTAGGATGATGATTTGTTAATCCTGTTACACAGTTCCCAACACAAACCAAGGAGATATTGAGCCTGAGTCAGAGCAGATTCAGGCAAGTCCCTGGAGTTGCCCTGGTATAAAACTGAGGTGAATGTGAAGAGAAACAGGCTCTCAAATTACACCAGTCACATACTTCCTTCCAGTGGGAATACTATACATGGTACCTCACCAACAGGCAAGTAGTTTAGGAGGTTTAAAAGCACAGAGGCAGTCTTAAAACACTTCAGAAATAAAGAGCATCTCATGCAAATCCACGTAACTCACAATCTCACCTTACACAATTGGAAAATGTCACTATTTCTTTCTAAAAAGAAATGTATTTTGAATAGCCAATGAAAATTGCAAAGCACAGTTAAATGGAAGTTTTCAATCCCTCAAAACACATCACTGCTTCTACTGCAACTGCCCTGCATTCCTGATTCAGGCAAGTCCCTGGAGTTGCCCTGGTATAAAACTGAGGTGAATGTGAAGAGAAACAGGCTCTCAAATTACACCAGTCACATACTTCCTTCCAGTGGGAATACTATACATGGTACCTCACCAACAGGCAAGTAGTTTAGGAGGTTTAAAAGCACAGAGGCAGTCTTAAAACACTTCAGAAATAAAGAGCATCTCATGCAAATCCACGTAACTCACAATCTCACCTTACACAATTGGAAAATGTCACTATTTCTTTCTAAAAAGAAATGTATTTTGAATAGCCAATGAAAATTGCAAAGCACAGTTAAATGGAAGTTTTCAATCCCTAAAAACACACCACTGCTTCTACTGCAACTGCCCTGCATCCCTGCAGCCACTGCCTCCTCCCTATTGCAACTCCCATCCTTCCCCATCCTGCCCCTTTTAGCACAACTCACGCTTTTCATCCTAGACCATCTCTCAAAGCCTGCACAGCCACATTTCCTGCAAACCTTTTCTTACCCATTCCTCTGCTCCAGGCTATCCTTTCTTCTAGGTTACATTCTCCATCTTGTAAAATTATCTATTACACAGCTTTTAGAGAGCAGTGCATGCCTGGGCTGAAGTACTTCAGTTCTTCTACTGGAATCCTACCCAGGTACCCCTGCCCTGAGCTCCCTGACACTCACAAACTGCAACTGCTAGAGGCAAAGCCATTATTCACTGGCTTAGAGGTGTCCATTTTTAAAGTACTTTCAGTAAAATTTTGCTCTTCTTGTTTCTAATGTGTCTCCCCATTTACTCTGAGAAACCATTTTATAGCCTTGTGTTTCCTAATTTCATCCCTCATTCCATCCTGAATAATTATTTTCTGCTTGATGCTCATACCCATGAAATAGCTGTCAGATTATTGTCAGCCTAAGACCCCTTCATTATCACTTAGCTAAGTTGTACCTCTCAGATTCTTCTTCCTTCCTAGTACAAACTGTATTCCCAAATGTGTTTCTTAGATTATCACTGTCTAGGAATTAATCCCACAATAAGATTTTAATTGCAGGCTATGGTGGTGCTGTCCACTAAAACACATCTGACACTACTTCTATCAGTTAAAAATGACAAAAGCTTGATATTTTTGTCTTCAAACAAAGCAAAGCAGATGCCTAGTTAACATTGTGCAACCCAGATTCATGATTTCCACAAAGATAAAAATATGTGCACTCTCTGTACCTGCTGATCTCTAGAATTCCTGCTCCTGTTTGTTGTCAAACATCAACTGACTGCTGGTCTTTGCTGATCATTTTCTTGATTTGTCGGTGCCTTTAGTCAGAAAGCTTGTAAAACAAATTGTATATTAGTACATTAAAAAATACAGCAATAAATCAGAAAGCACAAAGGGACTGAGAAGGCAAAACCTGCACCCTCATTCTCACAATCAGCAGTGGAGTATCACCTTACAGAAGATGCTACAGTGGCATAACCAGGCGTCCAACCACCTGCACAGTAACTTGACAATATTGTCACAGATTTCTTCAGCAATCACAGACAAATCCAAGAGATTCACTGCAAATGAATTTTCTAGTTATGAACAAAAGATAACAGGACTTCCCCCTTCCACAAAGGTGTTGTATGTTTAGCTACATTGATGATTACCAGGTGCTTGAAATACTATTGCAATGGACCAATATAAAACCAGAAAATAATGATACAATAAGGTGTAATACATAACATATTCATTTTGAAAATGTGACCTTTTGTTGTGGATCCTTCTTAAGCTTGGAAAGGGCAGATGTCGATTTTTCAATTTACAAGCCTGAAAATTGCAAATTGAAAAGAATTCACTTCTGCCCTCTACTGTGAGATAGTTAAATATGAGTGACAAATAGACGTGCTCTACATATAAAAACTTTAATTTCTTTTGAAAGCCATTTGAAAAAATTCCTGTTCTCTCCAATTCTTCTCCATTGTGTATCACTCTGGTGTAGAAAACAAGTTCTTGATAGTGATACTAAGATGATGAGTAGACCTGTCTTTCCATCAGACACATTCTTTGAATACGGTTATTTTGTAACAAAGGAAACATTTCATGATTTTGCAAGTCAATGAGCCAAAACAGAATAATTAATGTCAATGGTAGATGATGAACCCTTAACAGTAGTAGGAAACTAATTGCCATAACACACAGTATCATATCTAATGATTCTGGTTTAAAACAGGTCCTGTAAAGAAACTACATGATCACATGGAATTAATTACATTCTTTACATGACAAGAAATATTGGTGATAAGACCTTTGTTTCAATGTATTTGATTTGTGACAGAATTAATGCTATGCAATTGATGGCCAATTGTTCAGTTCCAAACACTGCCTTGTTTGATTTAAAATTCCCAAGCATCACTGCTTTTCAGGTTATGATTGAATATAGCTAGATCTGAGAGGTCAGGTTTAAATACTGCAGGAAATATCAAATAGCCCACCAATAATATTGTCTTCTAACAACTAGGATACTATAGAACAATGCATATTTGCTCATAAATAATGGGAAATGTAGTCTTGCCTTGAATTCTACCCTAATTTGTGTGATCTAAACTTAGCCATAAATTGCACTACAGCTTTACTCTAAAGACATACTTCAAAACCATTTAAGCTGAAATTCACTAGTGGAGCTCCAAGGTCCAAACACTTCCCATTCTTCCCTACCCCACAGTCTTCAAAAAACCAGTTCCTTTTTCAGTACTCCTACCAAGTGTTCAAGTAGAGCACGTGTGCAACCACAGACATACTATCCTACAATGAGATTCTATCTTCCTTTTCTCAGAATGGAGAGAAAATGGAAAAATCATCTATGCTGTCAACTAGGTATGGAAATACCTGTGGGTTTAGACACTGTTTAGTTGTCTGCATATGGTAAGTCATTCTTTATTATAGGCTCATAGAATGGTCGGGTTGGGAGGCAGGAGCTGAGGGTGAGGCCATAGAGGACAGGGCAGCAACCTCCTCAACAAGGCACAGTCCCACAGTGCCAAGCAGGAAGAGCAGAGCAGGTCTGTTATGGCACATAGAGCAGCTACAGTGACCACCAGAGACAGGTCAAGCCAAGAAATCAGCAAGACGAGGTGAGGTCCAACAAGGTGCTTCACAGGGCACAGGCATAAGTGAAGCATAGCTTAGGTAAGAGCCAAAGTGCTGGATCTTACAAACACATTCTGAACCAAAAACTCCAAATGAGCTTTCAGCCAGCTCTTTTTCCCACAGCTCTTCAGTACAGTCAGAGAATCAGAGCTGATCTTGAGCAGGGAGAATACATGAGAAGTCTGTTTATGTAGATAGGGCCCTAGCAACTTTCACCATTGCAAAAGGAGCTTCTCAATCATTTTTATCGAGGTAGAATGGCCAGTGCTAGTGCCTATCTTCAGTTCCACTGCACTTCCCCAGCCCCACAGATCACCTTCCAGAGCTTCTTAGCATCCGGTGCATCATTCAGGAGTCTCCAAGGTCTATACGTCTCAAGGGTGTGAAAAATTCCCATTTTCCACTAATCAGCCTCATTAAACGACAGAAGTTAGTAGTGATGGATCTGGAGCTTTGACCTCTAGGTAGGTGCACAGTGTTGTGGAAGTGCTTATGGCAGCTGTGCCCAAGAGGAACCTGGGGAACTCCTCTTCATGCACTTCTAATTTTCCAGTCTCATTGATCCTCCTGCACCTTTGCATCCTGCAAGTGTCTCAACACACCTACAGCCAAAGCATCCTCATTTTAAATTCTTCATCTTTCCAAAGAATAAATACCCTCCTGTACATTCTTATTGGATTCAGCTCATTAATCTCGCTCCTTGTCAAGGGCACTCAGAATTGAGCAGCAGCACCACAAACATCCATCCTTTTGTCATTAATTGCCTCCTCGGATCAGCATAAACACCCACTCATAACAAGAGGCCAAATCAGTGTTCAGAGAAAACAGATTTGTGCACTCACAACATACCTACCACTTCTAACCTTTCTCTCAGACATACAATAGGGAATTTGGCATAAGAGATGCCTTTTGTATATTCTATGCATCTGGGGGGAAACTGGCCTATTTACTTGTTCCCATTCATCTCCTTCTGTTCTTTGAAGTCTATAGAAGCAGTTAATCTTTCTTCAATGGGAATCGTAGCAGTATCTTATTTTTATGCTATCAATAATGGCAATGTCTGTGTGGAACAGCTAATGTAACATAATTCACCCATGAGAAGTATGAAAACTTTCCCTATGAAAGCCAGGGAAGTCTCTACATGTTTTGAGAGGAACCTAGTCCCACCAAATAAGTAGAAAGCAGTAAAAAAGTAAAACCAAGAAGAAAATGCTAGGGATTTTCAAATATTTGTCCTAACTGCTTCGTAAAGACCCTGCAAAATGCCAGGAGAGGGGAAGATACAAAAAAAAAAAAAGCATGAAAAGCCTTGCAATCAAAATTGTCCCTTTCTGAGGCTACTTTCAATAGCAAACACAGCCATGGTCTGGGATTCAGGTGATGGAAGCTTTGCCATCACTACTGATTCTCCCAGATGGTCTTGAGCAAGTTCTTCTATCTGAATTCCTCCTCCTACACTTGCCTGGGGAAAAAAGGTAAATAATAAATAAAAACAGCTTTGGAAGCAGAGATTTGTTCACTCCTGTGCATGTACTGCAGACTCAGGGATAGCCCCAAGAAGTTACCAGAACTTATTTACTTAAAACCTGACAGTGCAGGAAATTATAATTTAAGCAATTATGGGTTAAAAAAACCAACAAAAAATTTAAAAAACAAACTGTGAAAACATCAGGATTTAGTACTTGAGGATTTTAATTTTTCCTTTTTTTTGCATTTTCTGGGTTCAAGAACAGCCTAAGAAATATTCTTGACAATTGTTTAAAGACTGATTAAACCTGACAAGAGACTTCAAGTAAAGGATATCCTCCTAAACTCTAGGAGTTTATCAAAGTCTGTGTACATTGCATTTGAAATCAATAATCCTGCACAGTCAACAGCAGAAGTGCCTACCTCCTCTCCACAGCAACAAAAACACATTTGGGGGATACTGTCTAATTCTATCTAGCATAAGCAATAATAGCAGAACCATTTGGCAACTCCAGTTTTAGCATACACTTGCAAACAGAGTATGTGCCATCACTGTTAACAACTAATGCTGAATAGCCAACAATGCTGGTAGAACTGGGTGTCCTGCTTAAGGCCAAGTTCACTCCAAGAGCAATCTCTACACCTCTAACCACGCCTACAGAGCGACTTGCTGACTTCCCCATCACTTTTGACCAAAAGAGGCATTTGAGAATCTCAGGTCCAGCCCTGGATGATACAAGGAGAACCTTGAAGCTTCCTTATCAGGAGACCTCTGCCATTTCAATCAGAATAAACAATTCCAGATGCATTAATTCTATTCAGTCAAGATGTGCAACTGCTCTTCCTCTTTTTCCTTAAGTGATCCCACCAAATTACACATTTCTGTATTAAAAAAAAAAAAAATTGTTCAATTGACCCTCTAGGACACAGGTAGGACAATATCAAATTCAAGTTTTGCTAACATTAATGCTTAGTCAGGGCAGCTGATAAAACACAGTGCCCTAACGTGCTATAGAATATCAGCCCCAGCTATGATTTGCTAGAGGAGAACTGACCTCACTCTATTGAGTGCTTCAGTTCATGTACCAGACACTATAAAATCTTTGGGACAAATGAAGTCTCACTACATAAATATTGGATAGCCAGGGAAACACACCAGGCTATGCACACTGGTCTTGAGCTCAGTAGCAGTGGGGGTGAAAAATCCATTTCTTGCCTCCTAATTAAACCATTTTTAGAAACCTATTTCTGCATCAGGCATGGACAAAACTGTTGGCTTGAAGTTCTGCTCTCTCTCCAAGTGACCAGTTCCTTAAACCCCTACTCTCCTTCCTACAGCCTTCAGAAGCTGATTTGTCTGTATCATTGTTCTTTTCTTTGATAAACAAATGCTTTTAGAATTCCTTGTTCAATACATTTAGTAGAAAAATGCAAGTGATGGGAAAATTTCTGATGATTTCCATGGCACTTCATTCACAATAAAAGTCTGTGGGATAGGAGAATCCATATACTTTGTATTACTTACTGCAATAGTAAGGAAAAAAAAAAGTTCTTTAAATCTAAAATGATACAAAATGTGACCCAAATGAAGGTAAGGTTTTTGTGAGATTTTTAGCTCTTATTTGACTGACTTTCTTCTAGTAGCTTCTGATGAATTTTTTTATCAGTTGTCCTGAATAAGAGAATAAAGATAAAGGCTAGGAAAGTCCCATCTGCTGAAATTTGCATTCACATGTAAGCACATTCAATTTCCAACTTCAGAAATCAATGACACTAGATACTAAAATGTACTGGTTCAGAAAAAATATGATTAAACAGAGTAACACTAGGACGTCCTCAATATTTAAGTAAAACAATTTGAAGTTGGTATCAATTCAGAATTAAGACAGCAAGTGGGAAGCTGGACATTAGATCAAAGGTACTGATGCTGACTCTCTGGCTCCAAAACCATTTGAGGATACATTTACATTACTACCAACAAGACAACCTACCATTTATTTGTCATTACTTTCACCAGGTCATGAAAGAAATTATTTTATTAACTGCAACACATTTTTAGTAGGAGCTCTTGTGCATTTCTCTCACAATAATTCATGCTTAAATTTATGGGAGGTATAAAATTCCTGTGGTAGCTTGCCTGTGAGAAAACTAATGTATCTTGTATGACCGTCATTGACAGCAAAAAGAACTCTTAACCTACAATATGTCTCAGCTAATTGGTACCTTTGGTCTCAAAGAATACACATTAAAGAATGTTTTTTTCTCTTTGTTTGAAGTACACAGTGAAATTTACAGTGACCTCATTTGGACTTTATCATCAGCTTTTTATAACAGGTTCCCTCAATCCCCACTTGGTTGATTAGCTTGGACCTTGAAAACAGATGAGTTTACAAAGATCGTCTTCAAGCACCAAGAGCACATTTCAGCAGGTACCAAGTGTGGGTTGAATATGGCTTCTTTTCTACATCTGTGTACAGGAACATGAAGCCTCAGCAAGAATAAACAACTCAACAGTAAGAACATTGCCTTAGCAAAGGAACCCCACCCCTAGGAACAAACAAAAACTACTGCTGTAACTCAGTATTATAGCCATCTGAGGAGGAAAAGAGAGTAATATTTTTCTCCACTGGATTTTCGCTAGTCTTTTTCCTCATAAATGTAAACACTCATAAATGGAGATCCTGAATGGTCTGTTACAAAGAATGGTGCAATCTCCTGCCCACGTGCATGTGGGTATTGAATTCTGCTCCCTGCAACCAGGGAAGACCCCCACTGCATATAGTTAAGCACATACAAAAGTTTTTGCAGGATTTGGACTTGGGATACTCACAATAAGCACAACTTTACATTTCCCATATCTCTCTAGCATCTTCTTTGATATTTTAAGTATTAAGACTGAAAACATGAAATTAGGCAGAAACCAAGTGAAGGACAACAGCTGAAAACCAGAGGTCCAACCTTAGTTTAGAATACCCAGTTTGATATTTATAGCTACAACTTTTGTTACTGCAGGAGTGGAGGAACAGGGTGCTCAGGCACGGGAGTCAGGAATAAAGAGGAACAAATCTTAGCACCCCACAGCAGCCACAAGGCAGGACAATGAGCACAGAGAGACACCCAAGACCTTGTTTATGTTCTCAATGCTCAGTTACGAGATCTAGAAAAACAAACCACCCCAAGTAACAAAGTTACACCGGGAAAAAATTAAGGAAAACACCCACAAGTTTTAAAAGAGGATGTGGACCTTTCTTCATCTGCTTCAGCAGAAGAGAGAAATGAAAGTGTGAAATAGAGAAGCCAAACATCATAAGCTCAAATCCCATCCTGGATAAGGAGCAGGCCAAGGACTTGTAGCCTCCTTCCCCCCAGGTAGCTCCTTGAGGACTGGTGTGTTCTTCCCCTGCTGTAGGTCACGAGGCTTCCATGCCTCAAAGGAGAGCAGGCAGATGACATCTCACATGGAAAATTTTAAAAGTGGCAACAGAAGATGAAAGATATTGACCTAATAAAGCCTCTCCCACTGAGCTGGGTCTCACTCATATGGATGGAAGAGAGCATAAAGTGTATCTGAAAAAGGACAAAATTTAAATTAATATTGCCTGTGTTTCTGCCAACAACCAGAAAGCCTGCTGCTCTGTGCACACAAAGAGCTCTGCCCTATTGAGGAAACAGTGTTATATCACTATAGTATAAATTATTATACACTGCCTGCTATGGAAGGGTGAACAATATTTTATTTGACATGAAACTGGGACAGTGGAGTGATCCAAAACTTGAACCTGCATGAAGCCACTCTGAGTTAAACCACCAAACACTTGGAATATGTCTGAAGCAACAAAACTGCTGTAAATTGATGCTGTTCCCCACACACCTGTGGTGCTTCTCAAAGGGTTGCAAAGAGCTGCAACTTCGGAGCAGTTGGATTTATTGCAATTATAAGCCATGCTACATTAAAAGGTTATATAATACACTGGTACCCAAGGTTTGCAATGGAATAGTTAATTCTCACATAATTTGGATTAATCTTTAAGTAAACTGAAAGCAGTAACATCCTCAGGACATCTCTGCTCATAAACTGGTAACCACATTATCCATACCTGTCACTGCATGGCAGTCACACCTGGGTCACCTTTTCCCTCTCATGTAGAAGCTACACCATGTATTAGAAACTCTTCTTTTAACTCACGAATGCTCTGCAAACAGATTGTCATTTTCAAGAGCTCCCCTATTACACATGTAACTGTTTGATGGCCTTTTGTGCAAATTAAAAGGGAAAAAAATATTTTCAAAAGGACTAAGCAAATTCTAGTGAGAATACCTCAGAAATCTATGCAAGTACCCATGGTGCTTTTGTCTTCTATGTTTTGTTCTCATGAATAAGAATTAGCTCAACCAGATGTTTGTGAGTAAGTGATTAAAATGCTATGCAATAGCAGCAAATCAAATCAGGATGCTTTATTCACAAGAACATTCACCAATACTTTGTTGCTAAATTCAGTCAATCCCAACTTGATCTTCTTTGGCTCTATTTTCTTCCAGCAGCCTTTCCTTCTCCTGATAGCTTTTAACAGATTTGTTTAAGTTTCATT
>NW_009953098.1:5657017-5662950 GCF_000747805.2 Chaetura pelagica | reverse complement strand
ACTTGGGATTTTTCCTTTTTCTACTTAGGATTTCCATCTTGAAAAGAGAAAAGAACAAAACAGAGTGCAAATACAAAACCAGTAACAGTTTCCAAAAAAAACCCTTTACACTTCAAGATTCAATCCTATATTTAGCATTCTTGACCTTCTGTAGCAGAAGACTGAAAGTTCTGCTACCCAGTTTAAATTATTCTCCCCCAGCATATTTTTTCCAAGCAAATCTAACTTCATAAATTGGGAGACATACATTGTAAAAACCATTAGCCAAGATAAAACAGCAATGCCTTCATCTCTGTATGAATTAGCTAACAGAATAAAACCAAGGACACCGATTAGGCTTTTTGTGATAGGAAACAGGATGAATGTTCTGCCGGTTACCTCTAATGAGGATACAATTTCACAACAGGCCCATTCTTTCCTGAGCACCTGAGCAGTAGAGGTCAGATTCTCAGCTGGGGAAGGGAAAGGAGGGTGTGTGCCAAATTCCCAGCCCAACAATTCAGTGAAACAACAGAGGACAGTGACTGTGTAATGCTGCAGTGCAGTATAGACAGTGTCCCAAAATTCACTTGCTTGTTTTTGTGTGACAAACAGCTTTCATTTCTGTCCCTAAGGAGAAACGACTCATCAGCATCTTAGCACCCTGAAGAGAAGTTTGTGCCCTGCACTCCTCACCCTCTGTTACTACTTTGTTTTCTTTCAGCTTGAAGCCTTGTCCCATCTAACTCTCCAGGAGTAACATAAGGCAGTAGTTTTCTGTTACTCCTTTGGCTTTTACATTCCTACTGCTCAAGGGGGGTTTTGTTTGTTTCTAAGGAAACAACCACAGTAAGCTACCTCTTCCAAGCCACAGGAAAAGCAAAAGCTAAACAGTTATAGTAATTTTGTAGCACTACTGGTTTTCAGGGTACCAGATATGATGCAGCTTTTGAGGGGGGGATTTATAAAAGAAGGGAGATCCAGGGAAAGGGGAACAATGGCTGAAACAAGGCTGACAGGCTAGTATTTTGTGTCAGTGTTTCTACAAGAGCATACTCCAAAGAACAACAGAAGGATGAGGTGGCACAAGTGAGGGGAAAATCTCAGATTGTTTCCTTCCTACTACAGACCCCTAAGGCATTGATGTAGTATTTTCAACCAGAATCCTACTTGCAGCCTATTTGCAATAACAGTGCATTGCTAGACCACAGGAGCAGCTCTTAATGAATTAGATGCTTGCAAGGTGCTGTATCCCAAATGACATAACATGTCAAGGTCTCCTGAGTACTGTTTATTGTTTAAAAGGCAATTTTATAAAGACTTTGTTTACAGTTTAAGGTTCAGAAACACTGGAAACTAATGATTTGTAACCAAAAAGAAATCCATGTCTCCTATTGATTTTATTTTAGCTACTTGGAAACAATATTGATTCCCAAGAGATGCATCTAAACAGCAAGTCTGAGGCCTAAAGAATTTCCATACCATTGATTAATAGATGTTATCTATCACTTTTCCTTTTAATGAGACATTTTCTCTTCCATGAGAAACTGTATTCTATTAAAAGGTCAAATGTGGATTCTGGACAAGAGAGAAACATCAGCACACACAACCAGCCTGAACTCCAGAACTGCTGCTTTCTTTACTTATTTAATTCAACTGTTGTCTTTCCTGTTCTCCAAAAGTTATTTTATTAGTGTGCTTTGTTCTTTGGATAGTCAGCTTTGTTGATATTTAACCTGAGCTTCGGTTAGATGTTCTTTCAAATTAAGGCTGCTTTTGCCCTGCGGTTATATAGGACACAACAGAAGCCGGATTCACTATCAGGTCAGTGCATTACACATAATAAAGATCCTTGTTAAAGAAACCCCCCTTACTCTTTGATGCATCTTTCCTCTGGGTCAAAGGGCATTATCTGTACCATGCACTCAAAACCAGCAAAACTACAAGTGACAGGCAATACAATGCCAGTCATAAAGGAAGATAATTTGAAACAATATTTGCCATTCCATTGGGGAATACATATCACTAGGAATTCAGTAAGTGATACAAGTGCTTATTATACATTCAGCTTGGTAAACGATGAGAAAAATTTCCTCCAGGCCTTGGAGAGAACAGCTTTAAATAAATCCTCATGGATTAATAATATGTCAGTAGCACACAATGGCATGTAGACAGGATACACAAGTTACCACAATAGGAAGATTGAAAATAGGGAATTTGCATCCACAGAAGTTTGAGGTGATAGGGTACCAGGGTCTAGGCTCATCAGCCAGTTGCAAAACCAGGCAGGAGCATCAGAGCCTTAATAAAAACCACCAGAAGGAGAATCAGGCTGAAATGGCCCTTGGAAGGTCTCTACCTCAAGCATCTGCTGCCCCTTGCCCTTCCACAGTGGACCTCCAGGAAAAGCCTGTCTCAAGCTTCCCCACACCATCCTTTTGGGTGGTTGATTTTAGATCCTCCCCACACCCCAGTCCCCTGGGCTGCCAGCTCCTCCTGGCAGACACTTGCTATACTCTGTGCCCAGCCAATGGCTGTTCTCAGAGCTCCTCTACAGAAAGCAATGGCACCAGTAAACATCAATCCTGCTGCACAGCAGAGCATTTGGGCATCAGTTTCATCAAGCTCCCCTACACCATCCTTTTGGGTGGTTGATTTTAGATCCTCCCCACACCCCAGTCCCCTGGGCTGCCAGCTCCTCCTGGCAGACACTTGCTATACTCTGTGCCCAGCCAATGGCTGTTCTCAGAGCTCCTCTACAGAAAGCAATGGCACCAGTAAACATCAATCCTGCTGCACAGCAGAGCATTTGGGCATCAGTTTCATTTTATATGCATAAATGCTCTGGCTTAGGAGAGCAGGGCAGTTTGATGCTCTGGAGCTGAGCAAATCATAACTGCAATTTGGTGATCTCATGGCTGGCACTTACCGATCCAAGGGATTCGCCTTCACCTCAACAACTAACAAGAGAAGTTGGTTTTACTTAAAATATTTCATATCTAAAATATGCATTTTCCTTTATAAACATTAATTTCAATATGTTATTAAAATATTCATTAGTGCCTAAAGTTACTGGGCTTCTACTGAAATTGGCATAAAATAAACCAACCCTTAACAAAGATTGTCAGTATCATGTAGTGCTTGAATATTACTATTTGTAAATTAACAAATAGTTGACTTTTTCTTTCTCCAACAGCTTCCAAGAATGTATTCTCTTTACCCTTTTTTTGCCACCAGTCTAGCTCTGTTTAACAGATAATTCTTTCCAAGTAAAGGAACAGATAGGATTGACAAGTTCAGACATATCTTTCCTTTCTGTGATCTACTAATAAAAGCTATCTTCAAGAATGCAAAAAACTACAGAAAGGTATTTTGACCAGAAAACAGTCTAATCCACCAAGTGCTGATAATATTGTCTTTAATGATCATCATTAGATGACCCATTAAAGAAAAATGGGAAATATATTTTATTACATTTTGTTTCATTATTCAGTGTCAATTTATTTTAAAGTACCAGCTTTGTGCATGAGTTTGATTCCAGTTTCTATTCAAAAACCAAATCAAACCTTACTCAAAATTAATCTAGTAGATAAATTATTCAGGCCTGTTACAGCAAAGCCAACTGTAAAATTAAGGAGCCAACCTAATGTGCATCAGAGCTATGCATCTGTTCATGTAATATAGTAGATAAGCCATTAAACTATGCATCACATTTCATGTAATGACTAGACTTCAAAAATCCACATTCTAATGGTTACTAGCTAATCAGAACAAACCTCCCTTCAGAAAAATTATCTTTTAAAGTATAAATAGGAAACAAGAATATTATTGATGGTAACACAGCAAAGTTTTTGATTGCTGTTTCAAGCCACCCATTTCCACTGGTGCTTTCTAGAGCTACTTGACAAGCACTGAAATGCACCAGTATAATCCCCCAAAACCTATAGGCCCCTTCTGAATGGCTGTAACATGTTCAGGATCAGGGCTTCCCTACATTAATGTGCCAAGGGAGCAGCAAAGGAGTATTATTTATCCCTTGGACAGACATAAGACATGAAGTCCACACTGAGATCCCTGCACATGCAGAGCCCATCTGCTTTCCCAGCAAAGACAGCACTCCCATCCACAGGTTGTGTGAACTCTGAGCCTTTGCAAGACTTCAAGCTTTCCTGCTTTCCCACACTTCAGAGCAACAGCAGGACCAGCCAAAGCAGTGCCACACATCCCCTATATGAAATGCACCTGTAGTAAATGGAAGCCAGCAGTAAGTCTCTAAAGCTACCCCTCTATTTAGGGACTAGAGATGAAATGATGACCATACTGTGCACACTGCACAGGATGTGCTTCATCACTAAAATTCTGGCACTTCCTTGTGTCATAAATCAGCACTGAGAAAATAAGCATATATGTTTTCCAAGCAGTATATTAAACTGGTTGTCACCAAGAAAAGAAAAACTGTGATAGCAACATAAACAATTGTACCCTATCTAGAAGACAGAGAATATAAGCAGTTTCTTTAATTGTATTTTGGCAGTTCCATCTACACTGATACAATCAGGTTACATCAGCAATTGCATCATCACTTTCCTTTAGAGATTTATAAGCCACCTCAGAAAAGGCTTCCTAGAGCAATAAGTTTTGAGGTCCATATTACCAACCTGCATGTTTGCATACTGAGAAGAACCACTGAATGTTCAAAAATCCAGGCTCTTCCCTACTAAAACATTACCACACTTCCCCCTGACCCATGCAGTTCTCTCACAACACTACAAATGAAGGGAAATAGCTGGAAAGTTAAAATCATTATCTGGAACAGTAGTGGCTAATCCATCTGCAAACACCAGCTCCTTCCCACTCCAGCAGCCACAGGGAAGCAGGGCTCCACCAGCCCGCTGAGAACCAGCTATGAGATCCTGGTCCCAGGTGTTTGTAGGTGAGCACTTGACTAACAGCAGTTCAGGCAAATCCAATTACTCCCAATCTCTTCAGATAGGTATGACCACAAATATTTTTAGAACCATTATTAAGGTTAATCTAAGGTCCCACAGATCAAAATAAATGGTTTTCCAGGCATCAGTGTTAAAGAACAAATGTTTTAATGAAATTCTCCTTGAAAGCAGTTCACCTTTTGAAGCTTCTTAAATTTCTCTCTCCACCTGCCCATGTGCCCCAGGGTTTCTACTGCCACCTTCTACAGTCTCACTGTCCAGATCCATTAAGATATGGGGCTAGATCAAAAGGCAACAGTTATAATGTACTCACAAAAATAAGCTGCATAAATACCAGCTACCAAAAAAGAGACATTTCCCTGTTAGGTACAGCTAAATAAGACAAGTTGTCCTCAAAGAACAGATTGCTAATGACAAAATGCTCATGTCAGGCTCCATGACAGATGAAATGACTGAGATTAGCTAACCAAAAATCATCATGTGCTACTAGAAATATAATTAAAGCTGAAGTTTCATCTCTTTGTTGCAAAAATGTTCACCACCTGAAACTTGGGAAGCCATCAGAATCATTCCAGGACACCAACAGCATGATCTGTAATTTTACCACAACTTCAAAAACTCAAACAAAACTGCTCAGACATCTACGTTACTTTGTGACTGTGAAATCATTTCCATGGATGTATTAACATCCAGATTTATACATGACACAAGCTGATTAGCAGAGCAAGCTTAAAACTGACATTTGAGCATTCAAGCACCCAGAGTTTTTAAGATTGTTTCCCCCTTGCACTTAAAGAGAGAGAAAAGGTGGTTTTGAGACATTTTTCTATTCAGATCACTAGGTTTGTCTCAGCCAGCAGGGCTTGCTAGAGGTTATCAGGATGCTAAAATACAGGAAGATAAACACAGATACAATCTTTTAGTTTTGTTTATATATGTAGCCCTAATTCCAGTATTTTAAATTAAGCTGGGTCCTCAAGATGTTACCAACCTGAATTTCTCTTC
>NW_009953098.1:5647737-5656559 GCF_000747805.2 Chaetura pelagica | reverse complement strand
CTTCCGATTTCCCACTGCTAACCAGGCAAGTTCAACATCTATATGAAAAAATCACCAGATAAGGTGTGTATAAAATGCAAGGCATCATGTTCTGCTACCTACCTCACAGCTTGTATTTTGGCAAAAATAAGAAATACAGAAAGGACAAGAAACATTCAATATCTACAAAGGTCATTATTAAACAGTTCCTAGCTCTTATGTTACCTGGCATTCTCATTTGTCATGAACAGCAGAAGGAGAGCCTGGTACCCTAACTAACCTTGTCTTTTTGTAGTGACATAGTGAGAAGTTTCAGTCTCAACCATCAAACGCTTTGGTGGAGTGAAGAAATGAGAACAGCCACAGCTAATGTCCAGTTAGCTTCCCTGCATCAGGGGTGTTATCACCAAGAATTAAAAAAGAATGCCAAGATGACAGTTGTAATTTTCCTTTTAAACAGGGTGAGATATTTTTGACAAGTCTTTTTCCTCATGTCTGGAAAGAGTATTTAATCTGCCATTGAATGGCACAAGCAGTTTTCATTCACTTAGAGGACATTTTTGCTGTCAGACATCCTCTTCCTTTCCCTATTTATTCTATGTACAGATATAAATCCCAGATTTTCCAAAGTAAATCCTTGTAAGACCTTGTTTATGCTTCTGTCATTCCTTGGAAGCTGGTCACTAACAAAACACACACAGACATTAAATGTGAAGCTTATATCTAGAGGGCTTGCCAAAATATGTTGGCAGCCCTATCCTCACATCAGGTTTTTTGTACAGTGTGCATCATAGAAAACTAAACTTTATACATCTCTACCAGCATTTAAATCACATTTCTCTTAGCATTCAACATCTGAAGCCAAACTACTGTGTTTGAAATACCCAGGAAAACATACAAAACAGCTACAGGCCCAGAATGTATCAATAAGTGTAAATACAAAGTAAAAGCAATCAGAATCTGAAAGGGAGTAAGAATGGAGAGCACTGGAGAGCTGTGTTACAGCCTGACCCAGGCACAAGGTGTAGATAAAGAGAAAGAGAGGAAGGAGGTGAGAGGTGGTCAGAACAGTCCCAGCAGCCTTCTTTACCAACAAGGCCATCCTTCTTGCCACAGGAGATGCCAGCTCTTGCCAACTAGAGACAGTTGTTAACTGCCCTTAGAAAATGGGATGCAGAGAGGGCAGAGGGGCCTTCCTGTTTAGCATATTTAACAATGCATCTTATTATTATTACACTTTTTTTCAACCTTGGTTCCACTAGAAGAATTTTTGTTTTGCAAGCAATATCATCTGTTTAGCCTGCTTCTTGTTAGTGTGTGGGGAAACACCTACAAATGAAGATGGATGCTTGAGACAGGAGGTCCCTGCAAAGCTTTGCAACTGCACCGTGCAGGCTGCTCTGTTCACAATAAAGTCAGAGCAATAAAATCAGATGCAGCAGAAAACACTTAAGCCTTCCTAGCATCCAAGCATTCAGTTCCAGCTTGCTGTGAATGCAACAAGTGTCTGGAGAGAGAGCACTGAGCCATCACCATCCTCCCTGCTTCCCCCCAGGCCTCTCCTGGGCATGAGTTGTGCTGTGACACTGAACTAGGACACATTTGTTTGTCAGTGCAGCTCCCATCTAAAGAAATAAGCCTTTAAAAGAATGAGGATATCCATAATGCTGCTTCTCTACTAACAGAGAAAAACATTAAAGAAAGGTGTTAAGATAAAAGCTTTTCCTTGAAACATTCTGCAGGGCTTATAGTTCTAATGCAAGTCTGAAGAAGTTAGTAGTTTCCCACTGACTTTGATGGGATTTGGTTTGGTCTTTGATGGAAAAAAATATAGACAGACTTTTCAAAAGAGCCCCAGTAAATGCAGCTATTGCTGCATTACAGGACTGGTAAACAAAATCATTACCTGTAATTCATCCACCTGCAAGGGAACTTCCCTTTAAGAACTACAGATCTGTGACAAAGAACATTACCCTCCTTTTTATCCCAAATCCTGGGAGAAGAAAATGTGCCAGAAAAAGACAATAAGACACTGATTGCCACTAGAAGGATGAAAGAGTGACTCATGAGATAGCTCATCTGAATAAAAAGTTCACAGTAAAAGGCAGAAACCTTGACCTAGGCTTAGGTGTTACACAGGAAGGAAAAAAGATTTACAGAGATCCTTAAGAAACTGATGAGATACATCAGAGCAATGTGAAACTCTGGTCAAAGATTTAAGTGAAAAGAAATCTGGGAAAGGATTTCATGTTGCTGTAATAGGTTTTCACACTCTTTAATATCCCCACCCACCCAACTCCCACCCCCCCCCTGGAAGCAAGTTTCCCAACATACAAAGCATACCCACCATTCTCTTAACCCTCTCAGAGGACAGTTCCCAAATAAAAGCAAAATAAAGATACGTAATACATGATATAAAGCATTCTAACTCATTAGATAACATTGTCCCAGCAGTAGATGCAGCGTAGTAGCTGCTTGAAGCGTTAAACATCATATGTAATTAAATACATCAGGGTAGTGAGACAAGGCACTTGAATAGGCACATGTAGAAATCTAGTGAAAAAGCCTGCTTAAAAAACCCCATATACCCCCCCCCCCCCCAAAAAAAAAAAATCCCATTACTTGTCAGGATAAAGCCTCAAAAATTTCTTTTTACAAATAAGCAACATCCTTGAGGTGCTCAGCACTACAATGTAAGTTGGACACAATGCCTGTTTCCACCTGCAGGAAGCAGAGCTCTAGACAGACACTCAGCAGCAATGGGCTTCATAGAAATGAAGTATGAGAAAGGAGACATGTAAATATTGCTAGAATAACATTTCATCGGTTTTGTCTTCTTAAACAGTGCTCTGACATGATAGATGTGCTGCTGACACCCCCTGTTATATTGGCTGCCACTTTTAAAGATTATGTTTTAAATCTAAAGTGCAGAAACAGCTACATTGTGGGCACTAATAAATAAAGCTTTTTGACAACTATGCCATGGGGAGTTAGATACACATTGCCAAGTTAAATTAAACCCAAAATTCAGGGTTTATAACAAGCTTTAGCAAAAGCTAAGACATTCAAGAAGTTTCCAGGATATCACTTCTTTTCTTTTTCATAAAACCAATGAGCAAGCACTTCTCTCAACATCTAATGCCTGGATTTTCCAGTCCACAAAGACCATTAATACAAGTGCTGCTGCACTAACAAGTCACTAACCTTTATATACAGCTGGTATTGAGGACAGGTTGGGTGTATCGTGGAATTTACCAAAGGTTCAAGATTCCCACAGAAGTACCCCATGTTCCTCTCCCAGCTGATGTGTACAGACAGCACATTGACACCGCCCTGAGCCAGACTCAAAGGCAGTTTGCAGGTGCTGGGTCCCAACACCATAAACACACCCTTCATTCACTCGTTTCCACATTACAGTGACTTACCACCTCTGCTCAGCATTAATCAAAAGAAGTTCAAAGAGTGAGGAAGGGGAAAGAATGCTTGTAGTGCTTCCTGGGGTTATGTATTTATACAAAAATAAAATTGAAAGGCATTGGAAAACCTGCTCTGTTGAACAGTAATTTGTGATAGCACACACTTGACAGGAAGAACATTCAGATACTTATCTAGGAATAGTTGCAGGTAGCTTGGATGGATGGAAAATAAAAAGAGCATGAGTCAAGGCCATAAACCTTCTGATTTATAAAGAGATGTCACTGTATTAGTAAAAAGGCAATTCAGTCAATATCCAGGAAGCTCTGAAGTAAACGTGACTTGCAACTAAGTAAGAACAGGTTGTGAAGTTTTATATACGCTGCCAATGAAGAGTCATACAACTGAGCATCCCTTCTTATAAATGACCTGAAATTCACAATAAGTTCTGAATAGTTATTTCACAGCTGGATTGTGAATGTGCTGCACTAAGTGCTACTATCTTTGCTTATTCTTCACGCAATGAACACGCACCTCATTCCTCTTCCTCAGAAAAAATAAGTCTGTTGGTTCCGAGGCGGGAGGCAGCGCTCGCTGCTCAGGAGAGCAGCCATGGGGCTCATGGGATGGGCAGGGCAGGAGAGCAGGAGACACACAAACAAGGAAAGCAAACATCCTGATCACAAGCAGAAGCTTTGCAGATCTTTACGATTCACAAAAGCACAGGAGCAACTCAGCACGTCGTTAAGCTCTAACAACACGATTTTACACGATTATCCAGCATCACTAGAACCTTCCTGAATTCCTTGCAGGATGCAAGATTTCCTAATACCTTTTGATTAACCTACCTGTTTAATCCCACTTTGTTGGAGCAAAGGAGAATTGTCAACAGCAACACTTGCTGCCCCTGGCTTTCCCTTTTCTCTCTCCACATTCCCTGCCTCGCAGCAAGGGCAGACAGAGCCACACACGCAGCAGGAGATGCAGCAACCACCAGCAGTGTGGCTTCCCAGGGTCTGCCCTGTCTCTGCTGTAACACTGACATGCTGGGACTGAAAACGTGAGCCAAGGCACACCTCTGGAGCCCAGAAGCTCTCTGCACCACAGCTCCATGCACCACGCCAGCAGCCCAGGGCTACGCCATGCTTCTCCCCTGACACTGAACTTCATGCCTTGAGAGGGACTCACAGCAAACTAAAGCTGAGCAGCACCATCATGACATGAGTCATAGCTACAACTGGAATTCTTTTGTGACCTCATAGGTAACACATCATTAGCCACAGATATTAATGTGATTTGTGCTCTTGGGGATCTCATCCTGCTCTTCCAAGTTAACATACATCCACTTTACAGACAGCAACATCAGCTTCTCAAAACATCTCCAAGAAACAGTTACACAAATTGCATATTATTCTCTTTTATCAGTGTCAACCCATGAGTTCACAGCAAAAAAAAGGATGCTGAAGATCCAGCCAGACATTAACAGCTACAGAGCTGCTTGTAATTTGTGTTAAACAGAAGTTGCAGCAGTACGACGTGACAGACAGACCCCAGAGGCAGTGTTGGAGATGCAGGTTCTGCTCCTACATCTGCTGCTGGCCTGTTGGATGACCTTGAGCTAGTCCATTCACTTCAGCATCATGTCTATAAAACTGAGCCAATACATCTGACCTCCCTGGAGATGAGCTTAGAGCTCTACCCGTGAAAAGCTCTGTGCAAGAGCAAGGGGGTATTGCATTATTACTGCACTGATACGTCAGCTCAGTTCTAAAGGGATCAGTTTACAACACAGGCAGAGAAAAATAGCTCACACTAGCCCTAGCAAAGAGACACTTTCAGAACAGTGATAGAAAATATGCCAGATCTGTCAAGACTTTTGATTTATAATATCCAACAAACAATGAATTCAGGTCTTCCAGAGATGGCAAAAGTTTACTGAACCCAGGAGCACTGGGCAGGGTTTGAAAGGACTCTGAGAGTAACTACAGCACAAACAGCAGAGTTTTTGGACAAACATTCATGTATTAAAAACTCTAATAAAACCACTGGGTTCTTCAAGACAAAGTGTATGGGATGGTAAATCAACAACTGATCTTAAGACTGTACCTTGCACTATTCTGAGCTGGGAAAGGCCAAACCCATAACCAGCACAAGAATATACTCTCAAAGGTCAGCAGTGCCACAAATGGTCCCAGAAACCAACACACAACCTCACAAGAGATGATGGTCTACCTTTTCTCCATCTCTTTCCAGAGCTGGTAAAGAGGAGCCGTTTGAGGACACTTTTCTAAACAGCCTTTGCAAGCTTCAGAAGTGTGACCTCAGTCTAAATCTTTAGTGATTGTTTTGGGGATTAACCTATGATTCTAGGAGCAATTGGAATGTCTCCTGAAAACACAGACAATATGTGAGACAGCTGAAAATGCAGCCATGTTAAAAGAATGGTAGTGGGGAATGAAAACAGATTACAGAAGAAAGGATGGCTAAAACATTTAGCCTGCCACTGGTAGCACAAGAAGGATAAAAACAAAGTAGATATGAAAGAGAACAGCAATTTTATCATGTTATGGCAAATCACAATTCTGACAATCATGTCAGATGAAGAAAACCAGTGCAGTCGAATTACAGTGTTTTAAGATAATATAAATAAAATCCCTCTTCTATTTTTTTTCCCTTTTAAACTAAGCCCCCTTATTTCCTTAGGATTAGGTACTGTCTCCAAAAACACTGTGGACAAAGGCCAGTTCCCTCATGTTACAACCAACACCTACAGATATTAGAAATCCTGTAAATACAGAAAGCAACCAACCCAGCAGCAGTCAACAACCTTCTACTTCAGCCCTTCTGAGTTCATATCAGCCATATGCAAGAAGACCCATTATTCTCCCACTAGCCATTTACTGCCTGATTAACTTGCACACCTGCAATTCCAGTGGCTCTCCTGAGAGTACAGGACAGAAATGCATCCCAGGGCTATAAATTAAAGTACCAGTTTGTACAGAGGAAAACTGCTTGTTATCAGCTAAGGTCAACACAGCTCCTGCTGATGGCAGGATCCTGCATATCATGGCTAAGGGAGAAACAAAGGCTACTACTTCTGTGTCTTTGTTTTTTTCCCCACTTTCAGCTGATTCCCATGGACAGCCTGTATTACCTGACAGAACACTGGTGCAGGTGCCAATTTGCTGGAAGGTGAGAGCCAAGCCATCCCTTTTTCCAAGGGGTTTTATAACATCCAGACACTGCTGGTATCTAGTCAATAGATAATTAGATTATTGGTTTTTCCAGCTATTTTTATATTCAGTAATGAAAGGGTCATATTGCTGCTGCTTTTCAAGCACATACATCCACTCAGTCCACAAATAATTGGGACAAATGTGAACTAAACTTTTTTTTTTAATCATGTCCAGTTTGGAGGAAGAAAGAGATTACATAAGCTATTGTTAAAGGTTTTTCTGTCATTGTGTTTGTGCACCAAATAAAACTTCAACTTGGAAAAGTTCAACATGTTACTCTGAAAATTTCCAGACATCTGATCAAATAGTACCTGCTCTTCCTTCTACATGCCTGAAAATCTTTACATGGGAGTATAATTACCAGTCTCTCACCAGTCACATGAATACAAAAAGGAGCTGTAGCTCCAAAAATAGCATTAATTTAAAATCTTCTGAAATCAGCCTGCTTGGAGAGACATCTTACTGTTATGGTCAGCTGATCAATGAACCCAGCAGCCACTGGTGTACAGAAGCCACAGTAAAGTTCTTCCATGATCACCAGATAAAGAACTACACTGTGCCTTGTCACATTCTTCCTATACCCAATGGTGGAAGCAGACACTGAGGATGGCCCACCTGACAAAATATTTCCAAGGGGAGCCCAGGAGAGCAGTGAAGAGGCCCCTACATCCACACAAGGCTTGTACAGCCGTCCTGCTGGCCCAGGCCAGGGGCTGCACATGTGAGTCCATTTGCCGCCCTCTGCAGGCTGAACTTGCCCTTGAAACTGTACCAAGGAGCAAAGCGCTCCCAGGACTCTTCTTCCCTTGATGCTACATGAAAGGCTTGAAAAAAGCCTGATCAAACTTTTGCAGATTTCTCAAGCACCAGAAATGATCATTTGGAAAAACTATCGTGCAGGGGAAAGTGTAGCAGGCTGCAGAAGTCAGACTCCTGCAGGGAGCTTAGCTTAGGTACAAATCCTACACAGCACATCCCCATCCACCAGCTTAGGGAAGTCACACACCACCAGGTGCTGGGGGTCAGCAGCCCAACGTGGGACAGGATCCCTGTTCCCTCCACAGTCACACACTGCTGCAAGCATCCACTTCTAAGTGCAGGTCAAGATGGGATACTATACCAGCACCTTGATGTCACTCAGTGTATTTGTACTTGTGGCTTCACACTCCCTTCAGCCATGGAGAAACTGTTCAAAGGAAGGTTTTGCAAAAGAGCTTAGCAGCACCACACTGCTCCCCTGGAGCATGAGGAAACTTGCTGATGTACAAAGAGCTACATCCTTGGTCTCATCTCTGACCACAACAGAATGCAGGGTGGAATTGTCAGAGGAAAACTCACCTATGTCAGCACCTTTCCCTTCATTTGCTGCTGCCAACACACCTGCACTGGCAGGCTGGAGGGTCAGCCTCCCAGCACCCTGAGGGTGCAACACGAGCTTTGCTTGGGACAAGAGAGGTTAAGAAAGCTAAAACTCCCTGACAAATAAGTACAGCATGCTGGAAAACAGGACTCCTACATGATGCTAAGTCTGTTTGCTTTTTTATAAAAGATAATTTTGAGAACTTTTTGTTTTAGAGCCTGCTCAGCAGATCCAAAATTAATTTGATGTTATAACCATTTTTATAAACTGTAGGCAGAGACAAGTGTGAAAATTGCAGTTATTTATATTCAGACAAACAGCCGACAAGACTGCACAGCAGCCCAGTAGCACAACACCAATGGATGAGTGAAACAAATTAGCCTGGCATTTTTAATTAAAAATTTTCTGCTTCCTGGAATGCACTGATTGTCATCTCTTTCTCCATGTCACAGATTAACAGAGTATCCTTTAACTGCTTTTATGTAGCAAACCACTCATATTAAACATAGAAAATATTAAAATTAGTTCGTTTATCTTTGTATACTTTTACTTGACATATATGCTGTAATTGAAATTGTGAGTGATGTATCCTGAAAGAAATTGGAGAGTGGGGAAGTGAGAATCTACCTTTGACTGCCAAACTAGGGGGAGGCTGTTTCTTCTCTGTTATTTTTTGAGTCTGGATGATCTAGTTCACTTAGATCTTGGTCTAGATTTCAGATAATGTTACATTATTTCCTGACCAGAGGCAATTGCTTGTTTTGGTGCTGCATGGTGAGATGTTTGCAATGTGGCACAGTGCTGCTAACTTTTGGCCTCTGATGTTTTCCTCC
>NW_009953098.1:5636793-5647569 GCF_000747805.2 Chaetura pelagica | reverse complement strand
CTGCTGAAGCTTGAGACATTTTCAAGTTCCACAGTTAGTTGTTTTTTTACAAATCCTTTCAGCTTTCATGGCTTTAGAGAAAGGATTTAGCCACTAAGCAGCACCAGACCAGAAAACAACCTAAAAAACTACAGTATTCTCTCAAAACCTAAGGCAATGTTACCATTTTCTTGGTGCTTGATGCAGGACTTGGCAGAGTTATCACAAGTCTAAACACAGGAGTCTGGTGACCTCCTAAGCTTATCACAAGTGTTTACAACTCACTGAAGTTCAAGAGGTTTGAGGCAAGTTCAGACGTTTGCACTTAATGACAGCCAGGGCAAAGAAGATCCTTCCAGCTCTTTCTTAAGGAAACATGCTTAAGCTCCTATATACTCTTCTGTCTGCAAAATGGTATTGGCCAACAAAAACCAAAGCAGAGGCCAAACAGGAGGACAGTGATTGTTGGGTGCTCTCCTCTGGTCTGTGTCCAGCCAATGCACCCTCTGGTGTGGGAGAGTTTGCCATGGAGGCAGCAGAGACACCTCCTTGAGGTGCCACCAGCAGAGCGACAGGTCCAGTTCCCAATGGCTTTGGAGTGTATGGGAGGCAGGAATAGGAGGACAGAGGGCAAGTTCTTTTTGTCCTGCTCTCCTGAATAATGCAAATAATAAATACTAGGAAGTCTCATTTTCTGCCAAGTTATAATTGTCAAATAGTCACCATTCCCCTGCCACAAATTAAGCAATTATTTCTTAGTTTAGGGAAATGCTCATCTGCCATTTCTGTCCACTTTTGTTTAAACATAGCCCTCAAGGGACTTAACAAACTGAAGCAGTTCACAATCATTGTCAAGAGACAAAACATGTTTATTTTTCAGCACCACATGTTGGTTAGAGAGGGGTGATGTGAGGAACTGCAGAACAGCAGAGCTCTGTGTTGGGAAAGCAAATAGGTTTTCTACATCTAAATCAATTTGTCCTGAAAAAACTTGACAAATATGCTGATATTTCTTAAGCCTTTCACACAACACAAAAGCCACACAACCCAAGGAAACTCTGCATTATCTTCCTTCCTCCTTCCTTTAACAGGGATCTGAACTTTTTGATTATGAGAAGTTTAACATACATGTTGTGGAGGGCAGGACAGTACTCGCTTGCTGTGAGACTGGACAA
Source organism: Chaetura pelagica (assembly GCF_000747805.2). NCBI lineage: Eukaryota > Metazoa > Chordata > Aves > Apodiformes > Apodidae > Chaetura > Chaetura pelagica. Next base: position 5,646,415 of record NW_009953098.1, on the reverse strand, counting down.
GTAAAACCACTAGCCCAATTGAGTTTGGTTACTCCAGTTCAACACATTTAAAGAAATGTAGCATGTATTGACTTTTTCATATCCCAAATGAACACATTTCTAACCTTCCACATGATCAAAATTAAAACAGCATGCATATTATTTCTGAGTACAGAATTATGCAGAACTGGAAGGGACTTCAGACTTACTCAGCCCAAGAAAGACCTGAAGGGCTATAAAAGACAAGGAAACTTTACAAACATTAACAGAAAGCACCTACACCTTCCTACACCCATAAACAAGCACAGGAAACAGGGTGGTGAACAGGGGAGGGAAAGTTAAACACAAAAAAATAGCATATATTAAAACTAATTTTTGTAGCAAATTTTTGATGCAAATTCTCCATGGCAACACTGAACAAAACAGCCCAGGTATGTTTGGACTTATTATCAGCAAAGGTAGCCAGTCCTCTGATTAATAAAAGTTGATCAAGTCTCTCCTCCTGCAACCTGGTGGAACACACATCTACCCTAACACTGACACAGTAGGTGTGTCATCAGGACTGCAAGCTCTTCTTGAGCCAATTGCGACTGCTGCTGAAGGAGCAGAAGTTGCTTATTCATTGAGGAACTGGGCCCTGGAAGTATTTTTGTCATTCTGTACACCAGCAAGTCCATCCACAAAATGTTTTGATGTAGATGTACTAATTGCCTGACCAAGTTAGTCCCCCATTAATCCATCTGATTTTGACACTATACATCAATAAAGTCATCAACATTGTTTCTCACTGAGGCCTGAAGCATGAAACAGTGACAGACAAAGAGAAACCAGTACAAATACACATATAACATACATGAAGCATTAACTCAAACATACCTATCTATACACAATTTAAAATGAACCATGCTCAGTGCTTATAAATTTCGTAATTTCCTTAAATCAAGCATTTTATTCCAAGCCAAGAAGGAATATTAAAATATAATGTTTTGTTGTTTTGGGTTTTTTTTAATATCTGATTTGATAGCATAGATACTTTTATTTTTGTTATTGAGAAGCATTGTTTCAGTACAATATAGTATTCTGGAACCTCCTACAGTATTTCCACATTTTGAAGTAGTAAGGTTGTTTGTTTGGGTGATAATTAATATCTCCTGTTGTAATTTCTTTTTCTGTTAATAATTACAAGTGTGTCAGCCTTAACTTCATCTTACCATAGGGGTTTCTCCAGCAGTGTGAGCAAAAGCATTCAGTGAAATCCTGTATTCAGGTTTGGGGTTTTTTTCCTAGTGGGATTATTTTGATGAGGGTATTTGTTACTGAGTTTTGTAACTGAATAGACAAAGATTTTTTTTTTTTGACTGTCAAAACTTACCATAGGGGTTTCTCCAGCAGTGTGAGCAAAAGCATTCAGTGAAATCCTGTATTCAGGTTTGGGGTTTTTTTCCTAGTGGGATTATTTTGATGAGGGTATTTGTTACTGAGTTTTGTAACTGAATAGACAAAGATTTTTTTTTTTTGTACTGTCAATACTGCCCTTTCCTGCTATAAAACTAGATGGGGGAAGGTTTTTATAGATGACAAGGAAACCAAACACCAGACTGAAAGGTAACACACCTGCAAGTTCAGAACGCTAATGAATCCTGAACATCCTGCAACACAGTTCTCCTTGTTAGTTTTATTATTAAACAGTCCTGCTGGAAAACCTACATATTTGCTTCCAGTTGCTAGCATCTGAAAAATATGCTTCTCATCCTCCTTTCATTATCTTCCAAGATACTGTCTCTCCAGCAGCCTCCAAAAAAAAAAAACAACAACCAAAACACACACCACACCATCACACCACATCTCACCCTTGTCAAACTGAATGTTTGTAGAACTCGTGGTGCTAAATGATGTGTAGATGACCTGATTCAGCAGCCCTTGCCCTGTGTGGAGAGGCTGAGGCAGCTGGGTTCTTCAGCCTAGAAAGGTTGCTTCAGGGTGCACAAGGTCAGCCACCCCACCCTAACAGTGAGGTTATTAAAGAGATGGGGTCAGGCTCTTCCAACACAACGTGCCTTCAGCAACACCTCTGACTGCACCAGTGATTGCCATCACAAAAAGTGTATCAATTGAAAGCTATGCTTATAAAGGGCACGGATAACCAGACAAGAAAAACCATGCACAGGCCATCCCTGAAGAAGTATACAAGGGACAAAAAAAATATGAACATTATTTGATTGCAGGGAATTGAGACAAACAAACAAGATGAGTTCCCCGGGCTCCCTGCAGTGATTAACCAGGCTGGAGCATCACCAAGACTGTTGCCATCCTCCCTGGAGCACTTCAGCTCCCCCACTGAGTATGGCCAGGGGATGCCTCCTAATAAGCAGTGTAGACAAGGCCACACTACAGGGGCAGGAGAGAGGAAAGAGAGAACATGTGCTGCTCTGTGCCACTTGATCTTAGTGCTATAGATTGGCTCTCACCTGCTTCATTCCTCATTGCCACTACTTCACTTACTCCCACAAATGCAGGTTCCCCACAAGTACATCCAGCCTTTAAGTTCTGAGCACTCTTCCTTCTCTACCCAGTTTTGGGTTCCATTTTTTTCTGCAGCAATTAGATGAAGAACTATCAAAGAGACCTATAAATAAATTCAGTGAGCACATAAGATTGTAACACCACAATATTTGGTTTACTCCTTACCACGCTGCTAATCTTCAGGAAACCTTGCTTCCTGTCATCCAGTTAAGTGAAAATCTTAGCTAACTTTTGCTTACAAAGACTTTGCATTTACAAGAACTTTCCTATCCTTCATATGGTGAAGTGTGCAATGTGATTTGCATGCAAGACTCATAGGAACAGAATAACCTAGCTCTCGATGCCATTTTATCTCATGAATCCAGCCTTCAACCTTACGCATGTTAGACGAAAACAAATCTTAAAATATTCCATCCAGCGCCAGCACAGCATCTTTAAGCAGCAGCACCTTTCTATCACACTTTACTTCTCTTTGCATTTAAGGCAGCACTGTCAGTAATCACTCGGCATTTTTCTTTATTCCAGCCCTTTCCTAGAACACATAAACCTAGCAAATTAAATAGAAATGGAGTTGCCAGGAGTGAAGCAAAATAGCGTTTACCAAATAAACCATTACATATTTAATCAAATGAAAACCACTTAAACAACCAGTTCTGACAGAGCCTCCACTTTATGCATGCTGTACCATGTTATAGCAAATGAAAACCTCAATACAGAATTATTAATGCAGTTACATCTTTGTTAAAGATCAAGAAAGTGACAGCTATAGAAATTCAAGACAGTTAAAATAAAAAACTTGTACAGAGCTTTCCAAAATGCATCCAGAGTCCTCTGGGAGCAAAATATCTTGATGTTTCCAGTGCTTCTTCAATAGAAATAGTCTGAAAACAGCAACAGAGATTGGTTTTACCCAGAGATGGGCCCAGATGGCAAGCTTCCACTTTGAATGTGGGTGTACTCAAATTCATAGCTCTGGCTTATGTTAATAAGCATTTTAACACTTATGCCTCTTGTCACAGGAGAAAAAAAAAAAAAACACAGCATGCTGAGCTATTGCATGAGAAACAGGAACACAGAACAAAGAACAGCAAAACTAAACCAACCTCAAAGAACTTTGAGGACAGGCTCAGTTTAGCTACAGGAGGGAAAGTAATTCTTGCTATTCTCATCCAGACTGTCTTCTTGTAAAGCTTATTGATGCCTTTGCTAATTTGAGAAAAACCACCACTGAACTGACTCTGAGACCAAAAACTAAGAGGGCAACATCTTCATAAGCAGGTTGAGAGTTATCTGACAGAAAAACATAAGCTGGAAAAATATATTTTTAAGGTTTGCATTTTGCAACGATAAATTAAAGTATTGAAATACTGGCAAGTGTTCACCTCCCACACAGATAATTTTATATCAAGGTAAAGAGGGAAGACGGGGTGAGGAAGTTTATATTAACCTCCAAAATCAGATAAGGATTGATGATACCTTTGATTCTAACAAGGATTAGGAAAGGCAGTCATACTCTGTTAAGAATGGCCTTAAGCTGACTTTCCATGCAGGCAAGAGGCAGCAGCACAAGTAGTCAGGAGCAAAGTGTCACAGTTTGATGAATATGCAGCCCTTTAGATCTTCTTTAGCCTACATCCAAGGTTTCAGCTCACTCTGGGGTAATTTCTATTAATTTATCTCCATTTTAAGCAAAACCAAATCATTTTTCATACACTGACACAACTTTGCCTTTGAAAATGATACGTGATTCAGCAAGAGGTGCCAACAGACATAAGAAATACCTACACATTCAGAAAACGCATTTCTGCTCAGTTCATTTCTGATGGAGTCCAGGTCAAATTGCTCTTTTCTGCTAATTATAGACTACTCAGTCACTGACAGAAACAGAGGCACATGCATGCTGGCAAGAAGATTTAAATGTACATGTGATGCAGATATTTTAACCTGTCTCCTTTTCTTTAGGAAGTCATGGCTGCTGTTGACATCTACTGAGTTCTCAGAGCTCCCATTCAATTCTCAATCATAATTTTTCCAGTAGAGATTTGGAGTAAGTTCATGTATGTCCATCTCACTGTCTTTGGCAATTCCTTCTAGTTCACTTCTACAACTTTGCCCTCATCTGAAGAACACCTCAATTTTTTTTCTCAGATGACTTCTCCATCCGTTGTACTGTAATCTTGTTGCTAAGGCCTCTATAACTTGCAGTTTTGTCTCAAGTCACCAACCTAGCAATCCTATCCATGGTCAGCAACTGGCTAGAAAACCATTTTATATGGCAACAAACATTAAGAAACATACAATCCTTAAGTTTCAGGAACATCAAGTTTCCAACTTGTTTGGGTATTTTATTCTCAATTTGTAATTGGTGTTAAACATCTTTAAAAATCTCTAGACCATCTATCTTTCCCTCCTCTCCCCCTCCCCACCCTCTCCTAATATCCTTTTACCTGCTCCAAGTGGCATTAACTGTACTCATCCAACACATGACAGCAGGGGAAAAAATGTTTCATGGATCAAAGCACAGACCTAAGAAATTATACATCACTGACAATCTTCAGTCTAAGAGTTAGGCTAAGGGTTTAACAAAAGGCTACAAACACAGTACAAGACAAATAGCCATTTCTTCTAAGCCTCTTTACCATGCAAGGTCCCTGTTACTACTCTCCAGCAGCAATAAATTTCTTTGGGAATCAAACATATCTCAAACTACCCCATCAATCAGTATAACACTGTCAGATGCTCCTAAGTACTGTCTCAAGGGAGGATGCTCTATTTCCAAAGTCCTGTTACCACCAGGATCTGTTACACTTCCAAGCAAGAGTGAACTTTCAGGAGCCACTCTGCCTCAGTGCCAGATTATTTTACACTATATTAAAAGCTGCAACAATAGTTAATCTTCTCTTCTCTCAGTGCCTTTTTCCCCCCTCCCTATGCTACTCATAACCTTCACTACTATATTAAATATTAAAAGAGAGTTAATAGTCCAAGAGCAGCTATTACCACTCAAATACCAGAAAATCCAGACAATCTCTCAGTATGGCAACCTCTCTCTTGTACTTTAGTACCTTAAATTCAATAACTGACTTATCAGATCAGAGACCTCAGGGTTTTGCTCATCATCATCTTCAAAATCCCATCTCACTTCTCAGAGGTCAGAAGGGGGAGCCCAACATGGGCATTTCTTCCACCAAAATTTCACTTCAGTTTTTGCCATTTTAGAACATGAATTGTTGTCAAAGCTTTTCTGAACACAACAGGATTTTCTTCAGTTTTCAATTTAGACTCTGAAATGAGAGTATCTGACTAAAGTTGTTCTCAAAGACTAGTGTAGATAATTAAAGAAAGGGCTCATTTATTCCTAAGTAGCTTGTAGAAAACTTTCTTCCCAACATGTGGCTTTCCTCTCCTCCCCCTCCTTTCTTCCATGATCACTATTTGTAATTTATTATATATGCCTAATTAAATGTGGGATGCAACTGATCTTAAGTCTCAAATCTCAGCTTATCATGGTATATGTACAAGATGTTCTCATTTTATAAATTAATTGACCTAAGTATGGAGGAGGTACTAAATCATCTGCTGGTTAGTATAGCCTAATATAACTACTGCAGTATTCCCTGTTGTGTAACAGTATTTTCATTTCACAGCCATATTACCAACGTACACCTGCATGGCAAAACAAAGTGGGAGAAAAGAGGTGAGATGTTTGTCTCCCAAGAAGTCAGATAAGCATATTTTTCAGGATGTGGCCTCCATTCTGGAGGTGAAGAATCAGGCCAGAGCAGCATGTTGTATGTGCTGCACTGGTCTCAAAGTGAATCTTGACAAGCACAAATAAGCATTTGTCACCCCACCGAGATGGTCAGTTTGTCTGGTGCCCTGACAGACCCAGCAGAATAAAGAGGCAGGAAAAACCAAGCCAGTAAAAAAAGGAAAATAAGTATAGCAACATTCTCTCCAAGTTGATGAGCTGACTGGCTTTGGAAAGGCAGTAATTATTCATCAACTGTTCTGAGCAGATCCTCAGAGAGTACAGGTGGTCTGTGTTTGGTTAGAGAGGGGAAAAAACCCTACATTCTGCAGTGTGTCAGGGCCACACACTACCTACCAATTAGTCACACACTATTGTTCTATCACATGCAAAGTTATTTCATCAGGGCCAGAGTGCACTCTGGGTGGTAGGTGCAGCAGCCCAGAGCTTTTGCTGCACTTGCTGATAAATCCATGAGAAGCCAATGCTGGAAACTGAGAGCAAGGACCAGGTATAGCACACTGAGCCATTACCTATCCAGTAACAGTCTGGAATACACAAAGACTGGTAATATTAAATTAGAAAAAAATATCCTAAATAGCTATAAAGGGTATACTGCAGATAGGCAAACCAAATTTAAAATAAGGCTTTTTCCTCAAACTTCAGCAAAAATATTTGAAGTCATTTTGTGAGATAATTTGCATTTGAGTTTGCATTTCAACTTTGTGTAGTGCAGAATACCTGGAGTTTCTAAGAGTGGATTTAATGACTACAGACTCCATAGTGATAGATGCTGATACAAACAAATGATAATTTGGGAACTAACACACCTACTTCTGAGTAATAGGTGAATATTTCCATGTTCATTTAGGTTTTGTGGGGTTTTTTTAACTTGATGCTGAAGATCTCACAGGCTACAATAATGGGTGAAAGACTTGCAAGAGCAAACAAGTAAAAGCTGTAATTGTTTTATACTTACTAATATATTACAACATTGAAGACTACTCAGAAGCTATAAGTAATACACAAAGTGGCCGTCTACTTATTTAGTGGAGCCATGAGAATTATTACACCAGTTCCCTGAAGTTTCCCCTACCTTAAAATTTTCTTCCAAGTGCTACTCAGGGAGATAATTTTTATGCTTAATTTCTGTCTAACTTGGGAAGGTTCCTGGGGACAGAAATTAATCTAGTATATTCTGCTAAAAGAGGAGAATGTATTTAGAAATCTTTCTGTCTTTATTTTGTTCCTTCTTATTTATTAAGGCAAGAGGCAACATCAGGTCAGTCCAGCCCCACAAGGACCTTGCAATTTCTCTCCCTTTCTCCCACACTGAAAACCAGCAGCTGAAGTTTAATTAAACTGTAGACAAGCCTTGAGTCTTAGTTTAAGGAAATCAAGAAAGGGGAAAAAATACTACTGTGGATTCCTGTCCTAACCTTGTACTGTTTTCTCTGTTAGCAGATGGGAAATCCTATTTGCACTTAGAATTTACTAGCTTTTAACAGGCAGCCACTGGTTATCAGAACATGATCAGAACATGAAGTTATTCCTGAGAGGAAGTTTATATAACAGAACTATTCAGTACACCTGAAACTAGAAGAAGAGCTGCTGAACACTGTTGATTAAACAGAATTTCAGCAGAATCTCTTCCCTGTTTACAGCTGTCAAAAATCAGTTCTGCTCTCTAGGCTGGCTTACTTCTTTTGAATCCACTTGATGTAGTGACTTAAAATGACCATTTTATTCATCACCTTCATGCTCTGACAGCCCAGACTGAGCTGAGCTGGGGCAGCAGCAGCACTGCATGGAAATCAAGACTCTCTAGGGAAGAAAAAAAAAAAAGTGGTCAATTTTGGTTTCATCTTTCTATCATAATCTGTGAAGAAAGACAATATATCTTTATGACTGAAATCTATTTTTCCTCTCTATAAGTAATGTCACCAGTTTCACCTAGCAAGAAAAATCCATAAACTTGTTAACAGATCTTGTAAATTCTGCTTCAAAAGAAAAATATCATCTTGATCCTTAAGTAATTGCCCTAACATAGCTCCACTAAAATGCCAAACAGTCCACCAGCAGCTACTTAAAAAATAAAACTTAAAACACCAAACTTTTTGCCTAGATGCCATTGGATTCTGTTTGTCTGTATTTCTTTTTCTTCTCATTTTTCCACCTACAGGCTTCATTATCAATCTTCAGTAGTTCTACTGAGAAAGCTACAGTTAATAAAGCAAGTACAGTTACAGGGGACACTGGGATTCTTCTCAAACCTTCTCCTTTCAGGACAGCTCTAAAATTCAGTTGCCAGGAAGAATATATTCCCATTTTCATTTCCAAACAAGAAAACACAGCTCATTCCTACGGTGTTGCAAGAAAAAAAGATAAATAAGCTCATCTTACATCAGTTTGAAGAAATATGACCTAAAATTCTTTCAGACCATGGTGCTTCAACAGATCTCATCTCCACAGCTGCATGTAGGAAATGCAGCAGAATAGTGACAACAAAGAAGCAACTGAAGAGAAAAAATTACATCTCTTCTGCCATTCCTCCAATTTTTAGATGTAGTTAAATTAAGCTGCTTTATGTCTTAGTGTAAGATGCTAAAAATTCTTAGTAATTAAAAGGTGTGTTCAATCAATTATTTCCTTGCTGGTGTGAAAAGAATAAATATATTTTGGCTTTGCTTTCCTGGATGCACAGTTAACACTGATGACAAGCACTATCTTCCCATCTTGTTACCAAGTTCCAGAACACTGGTGCCCAGACCCTGCAGTGGGAACCCCCAGCTGGGATCAGACTCCAGTCAAAATGCACAGAAAGCAATGGAAACAGCTGGAGAAAAGAAGCAGAACATTGAAGAGCACGGGGAAAAAACTGAAGATGGAAAGATGGATTCTGGTTTCTTACAGTAATGATACTTGTTTTTTTAATATAAAAAAAGGCATCAAAAAAGAGGGGAACTGATGCCAGCCACCTGCCAGACAGATGTATTTTTTTTGGTCCTAAGCACCAATTTTCAAAGGCTTTCCCCTGGCTGAGAACAACCAACTGAGGCAGAACTAAGATGCCCAGCTGATGTGGTGCCACTGTTTTCCTTTACATATATTCAGTGTTTGCTCAAGCAAGATTTAGTTTGTTATTTCAGACCTCTAAAATACAGCAAATCAATGGGAGACAGGGGAGAGAAATGCTAAAAAAATAGAAACCCTAAGCCTATTTAAAACTAAAATTCAACAGCACAGTCTTCTTCCTTTCCTTTCAGGTATAAATGTGAGATCTATTAAGTGTCAAGAGCTTTTACAAATTCCTGTCTTCCTCATCAGTCTTTGGGCACATTCTTCCTGCCTGATTAAACTGGGAAAGAG
>NW_009953098.1:5598026-5636746 GCF_000747805.2 Chaetura pelagica | reverse complement strand
GAGTCCAGGAGTACCTTTTGTTGGACACATTAAAAACTGACCCATAAAGTATTAATTCAATATTAATTTAACTTTAACAATGCAACTGTGTAGAAACAATGTAAAAAATTGGAACTAAAAAGAAAACAGGTGAAAGGAAAATCATCCAAGTTCAAGTTTAAAACCATTTCCTACTTCCACAGAAGAAATTTATCATTACAGTGAGTTCATTTTTCAGATGACATCTGTTTGTAGGGGGTTTTCCAGAAAGACACAGGAAGCACTCACCTTAAAAAAACACCATATATTTCAGCAGTAATAGCACCCCATAGCCTGAATCTCTGATGAGTTTATTAATTATACATTGTTCTCTATGCATAATTATGTAAAGTGCAACAAATTTGGTCTGATTTAGTTTTCCCTTATGTGGCAAGAGTACATCCATATTTAATAAAGCCATTGTAGCAAAAGTGAAAGTCTAAGCTTCTTGCACTGTCCACAGTTATGAAGACAGTAAATTAGAGCTTCAGCATGGGTCTTTTGAGGGAAATGCAGCAATTAAAAAACTGTATCCAAAAACTCACTTTCTTTTTTAGTCAGGGAATAAAAAAAGTAAACATCACACTCCAACGGTTCTCCTACAAAGCCAGTGATATTTTCTAACTTACAAAAATGGCATTTATTATAGATAAGCTTTCAGATAAAACACTAAAAACATAATATTGTTTTAGTCTGCCAGCAGCAGACCACGTATTTTTTCAAGTATCCCACCCAATGTTTCCAAGCATTCTTCCTAATGGCATTTCATTTCCCTTCTGTCATTTTAAACTGCATGCAGATTTCTCCTAAACCTCTTTATTTAAACCCTCAATTTCCATAGCTTTAGTCACTGTTCAAGACAGAAAATCCTGAAAACAGGAGAACACATCAGTCTACAGACAGCACAGAAAGGGCTGATGCAGAAATAATATAATTGCGGAGAACAGTGTGAATTAACCAGGTTAATTTGTGGCATCTTAAGAGACCAGAGATGATAACAAAACAGTTAAGTAGGAAAGAAAGCCCAGCAGCACAGCAAGAAGTTTTTGTAAGAAATGTGCAGGAAGATACATCACAGATGAGCTGGAAGGTTGTGAAAAGCTTAAATCTGAGGCAATGAGAAAAGAGAGGACAGCAACATGACCAAATAAAAAGAGCAAAGCTCTGCAATAAGTTCCAAAACTAGGGTTTTTTCCTCCCTATAACGTTCAAACAAAACAACTCAGATTCCTGTCTCCAAAACCTCCCACTGCAGCTTGTGAGAAGAATTCCTTGCCCACATTAGCCTTGTCAGACTTTCTTCCACAGCAGTGTCAATGCATAGCTCATGCATCAAAAAAGTCCCAAAAGAAACCTATAAAAAATCCAAAGACAGTGACAAGGTAGGCATCCTGCCACAGCAGATGGCAACCTGCACAGTCAGGGATTTTGAAAAACTTTCAGTTCTAGCCCAAAACCTTGACTGAATTTTCCTAAGGACATTAAAAAGATAGTTTCAGAAGCTGAAAATGTCTGCTGTTCATCCTCCAAAAAGCAACTCAAAAGCCTGAAAATAGTCTGTCCAGTTTAATATTGCCTTATTGTTTTCTTAACAGCTTTGCCAGCACCTCACAAACCAGTTTTGAGAAAGTTCATAACATTTTATATAGTTCTTCCTGATATCCAGTTTCCACAGATTCCCATTTTGCAAAGGCCCCAGAAGAGGGGCAGGACAGAGGAGGATTCTGATGGTTAATTTCCACTGGGGTCACCGACTTCCAGCTCCCTGAGCAAAAGCTAGGGTGGTTGAATCTCCCACACAGGATATCCCTGTAAGACATAGTTTTTTCCAGATCCCTTCCATCTTTTCCATATGAAATATATCTTCATGGAAGCAAGTTTAGCAATAACAGACTGAAGAGAATGTAAATTTGTACATTTCATTAAAGTCAGTCTGAGTATGTCAAACCAAAACCAAAAATTACTCAGTCCACTTTTGGTAAATGTTGCTTTGAAACCATGCTCCACTCATGCTTTTCTCTGCCTCTTCCCAAACTAGACGTTTCTTCCTCTACTGCAGGAAAAGTAAAATCCTCTGTATATTTTCTTCCCTTAAGATACTCCTCATTTTAACTGCTGCTGATTGCATGAAATTTGGCACATGAAATATCAGAGCACAAAACAGCTTTCAAAAGGCCCTCAACATAAAAATCATTTTATATATATATAAAAAAAGAAAGCAGAAGATGATACGTAAGAAAAAACTCAGAAGAAACTTGGAAGCTTCTAAAACAAAATTAAAACCATTTATCTGAAGCAGAAGATAAGTTGAAGGAGTTTACAAAAGAAGGAAAAGCTGACAGTGATGAATGGAGCAATTTGGAAACTGAAAAAGGAAGAAAAGCATGAGGAGGAGAAGTTATGAAGGAGGAAAGCTGGGAGAACTAATAAAAAGAGAGACTTTGGTGGGTGGAAACTGGGCAGCTCTGCATGCATTAAGTTATTTTCCATGGCAGTAAACAGAAAAGAGTAACCTCACCCCTCTTCTGACTTGAGTGACCTCGGTAAAGTTAAAAGGATAAAACAAGCTGCAAAAAACTAACCTGAAGTCTCTGCATTAAACCATCTCAATCCATTGCATAAACAGCTCATCTCCCTCGTGGGATTTTCAGTTCCATTATCTAAAGGCAGCTGACACATTTACAGCTGTGATACTGAGGAAGGCAATGCTCCGGATCATTTAGGAGAACCAGGGGCTTTCCATAGACTGGGGGTTTCTTTCTCTCCCACTGCAGCATTTAACATAAAGTATGAGAGACTTTTTGGTCTCCACACCAAACATCATTTTTTTAATAGACATGGGAGCCATTTAATGATCTACTTGCAGTAGCTCAGGAGACATGTAAGAAGAATGGATGTTTCTGTGAAATTGTCTCAGTTCAACATCTGCTACACAGAAGCCTGCAATTGCAGCAGGCTGGATTCAGCAACCCATGTTCCCCAGCTATCCTGCAGTTCCAATCATTTCTGCTGCAACATAGCAAGATACAAAAAAAAAAAATTTCATACTAAGAGGGCAACAAAAATTAGACCCACAAAGGAAGGAAAGCTACTGAGCAAGACACAACAGCACACATTAAAGAATTTCTTCATACCCCAAGGTTCATTATCACCACAGGAAGCATCACAAAATCAGAAATTAATTGCTTAATAATGACAATCATTGACAGAACAGATGTTAACACTCATTATCATATTAAGAAGCTGGCTAGATAGTCAAACAACTCTGATGCCACATGGACATTACCCCACAAAAGTAATTTCACGTCAAGTAAAATATTCTTGAGTATTTGTATTGTATCTTTGGATTGCTGACAGCTATGTCCAGCTTCCAGCTCAGCTAATCAATACATGTTTTCCTGTGGATCTGCAGATGAGCTGGCTATTTATCCCAGCATTCCTTAGCAAATGGCAAAAGCAAGGCACTGCTGGAAGTATTTAACTTCGCAAGAGCCTGAAGGGCACCAGAGTGCTTTGCAAATTATTCTGTTCAGGCTACAGCTCTGTTTTGTTAATGCCTTGAATAGCACGTGATAGTTGTTTCTTCATACAACAGCTTCTCTGTACTGCTTATCCTGCACACTTCCACAAAAGCCACCCATCTTCTTTCATGCTGGCCTATACTCAAGGTGTGTTCTATCTGAGCATGAAAATAACAACTTTTCATGTCATCAAGTGTCCAAGGGCACCTTCAAAAAACAAATTAAAATGCAATCCAAACAGAATGCCAACAATGCTTTGCCCAGCCACTGGACAAAACAGACACAGCCTCAGTTAAGAACATAAGAACTGAGGCATACCATTGTAAGAGTATGTCACATTTTTCTTTAGCTTTTTATTTATAAATAAAGTTATTTAGATATAAATAAATATATTTAGAGATATATATATTTATATATATATTAGATATATATGATATATATTTAGATATAAAGTTATTAGATTGCTGTGTTTTGGGGTTTTTTTTGGAGGGGTAGAAGGGGGGTGGTTCTATTTTTTTAGTTTCCATACCACCTACATTGTGCTCTCTTCACTTTGAGCAGTTCACTACTCATCTTCCAGCCCTCTCCTATACAAAGATTTTGCACATAGCTTTTGATACTAATGGCAATGACCTGAAAAAAAGAACTGACTGATGGTTAACTTCAATCTCTCTCATCTCAGAAAAAAAGAAAAATGTAATCAATGAAAGACTGTAGAATGGAAGTGGTGCTTATCCAGATAAAATGCAAGTTTGTAGAAAATTAAACCAAAGCCAAGAGAGTTAAAGTACCATTGAGGTTTGGAGAAAAATATACTGCTATTTCACAAGTGCTTTGATAGTCTAAGTACCCCTCACACACAAAGCCCAATGAGTCCTTGCTTGTTTCTTCTGTTTGACGTGAAAGGATTTACAGGAAAGGACACAGAGGCCCACCAGAACTGTGGGGTGTCCTAAGACCCACAGGGTCCCCCCCCATTACCCCAGCTCACTCCTGGTGCAAAGTGCAGTGGCTGAGCAGCACCACACGCCCTGGCCAGGCCAAAGCCACCAGGGCCACGGGGACATCAAGGATCAAAGGAGACCTCTGCTGCAGGGCCAGCCATGATGGGTCCTCCCTGCTGCTCACCAGCTGTTTGCATTCAGCAAGGGAGGGGTGGACCCTGGTCAAGGGGACACTGCTGACAACCATCCAGCCATAAAGCTCTATTGGTTTGTTTTTCACTTGCAGTTTTGCTACCTGGCTGCTCATTGCCACGAGCAATAAATAGCCCAGCCAAGTGAATCCCTACCATCAAACCATCTGTCTAACCAAGGTCCACCTCAGCAGTAACCAGCTGCATTAGGGAAGCAGCTCCATGAGACAAGCAGCCTCAGTCCAGGTCCCAGGAAAAAAAAGGCTCCTTTGCAACTGGCATAAATGAGCCTCCCTGCCAGAAACTTCAGGAGATGTGAAAGCAAAGCACTGAATTCATTGATTACATTCCTACACAAAATGTAAAGGGGAATTGTAACCCCTCCCTCTTCTCACAGCCAAACACACATTGGAAGCACCTTTGTGTTTAAAGTGAAGAGATAAACATGAAATTTAGAAATGTTTCCCTTCCTTTTGTACAAAGGGATTTATCCTAATAACTTGGACTTCAGGTTTTTCCCTAACACACTGGACACACAGACCACAGGCTCAGACCTCACGCTGCCTCCTGCACACACTGCTGGCTGGGGGACAACAGGTTCTTTCTGTTCCACCCAAGTTAATGCTGCATTTTAAATACTTGGTGGAGCCAAGAGTTGACACAGTGTCAACACAAAGATGCCAATTAGCACGCTTTACTATGACAGCCACTACATCTACCAAAGAAATTAGTGATGTTTTTACATTTTTTCTGGGAATCAAGTTGTTAGTAAACTCTATGGGTTCACATACCTTTCAAGAAAAGCTCGTTATTCTTCCACACCAAACATGTAAAAGGATGGAATCAGAAATGGGAGTAAAAGATGCTTGAACTCTGGGTTGGAACAAAAATTAGGAGTGACCAAGAAGCAAATTAAGTCCTTGTTGAAACTTAACTTATTATTTAAGAAATATACATAGTTTGCTACTGTACTTTTTATTTTAGTCTTCAATATTCTTCCTGCAAACTACTTGTGATTGACAGTCAGCTATGTATCATTTGCATTTGTATGAGCAGGAAGAATTGCAACAATCTATTAAACAGCAGAGGCAACATGTTACTCTTTCCAATAGGAGTTACGCTACCAGGGATGCTACAAAGAGTGGTCTTAAAGTAGCCTGATTGTCACCAGCCCTTTAAGCAACTTGTATTCCAGCTCACTAAGGTTTATAAACCTCTAGGGCCAGATTGAAAGACTACTTGGGAAAATACAGGCATCTGTCAACCTTTTCATGATAAAGGTACAGCATGGGATTGAACAGCTTAAAGGAAAACCAAGTAGAAAACTCTGTAGAGTTTTCTTCAAATGATTGAAAGTATATTGTGACTGTCAAAGCCACCACTAAATCATGTCCCTCAGAACCATATCTACATGTCTTCCAAATACCTCCAGGGATAGTGATCCACCACTTCCCTGGGCAGTTTGTTCCACTGACTGACAACCCTTTTGGTGAAGAATTTTTCCCTAGTATGCAACCTAAACCTCCCCTGGTGCAAGTTAAGGCCATTTCCTCTTGTCCTCTAGCTTATGTGGGACAACAGACCAACCCCCAACCTCCTTTCAGGTAGCTGTAGAAAGCAAGTTGGTCTTCCCTCAGCCTCCTTTTCTCCACACCAAACTTTCCTCAGGCACTCCTCACAGGTCTTGTGCTCTAGACCCTTAACCAGCTTCATTGCCTTTCTCTGGACATGGTCCAGCAACTCAGTGCCCTGTTTGTAGTGAGTGGCTCATATAAAACAGGAAGCATGTGGGTGTGAAGGTGATTTCACCAAATCAATCAGCATACTGACTTTTCCATAATAACTCCTATGAACACAACTTCTAGCATTCAGCAAGACAAAGAGAGACTCATCCAGAATCCTACGGGCAGTAAGAACTATCAGCTATTGCTAAGCATCTATTAAATTCTATACTATTTTACTATAAGGGATATATTGTTTTGAGTTGAGTGGCTTGAATTCCATTTCATTGCTCAGCCTGAGGCCAGGGGAGCACAGGAGCGATCTGTCCATTATTTGTCTTGAAGTTATTATAACAACCATTACCAATTTTGAAGCAGCTTTAACAGCATCCATCAGAGCTCTGCATCACTTCAGAGGCATCGTCTCAGCACAGCGCTTGTGCAGGCAGGATAACTGAACCATCAGACTCCAAGGGCCAGTGGTAACTTCTGCCCTGCAGCAGTGATTAGCATCAGAAAAGTCAAGGTTTAAAATGAGGTTTTGCTGTTTCACTTCATATAAGCAATTCTGGACTAATAGCTGTCCCATCTCTTATTAGTGCTGAGTAGTCAGTCATGCTATGAAAGCTCTGCAAGGCACACCTGACAATGATTTCATTTTTTACTACTAAATACCTTCAGGCATTCTCCTTGAGCTGGCACAGAAGTATTATTTACATTATGGTTAGAAAGCAGATAGACACTGCATTTCGATAGGTTTTGTGTACTGTATTTCTAGGATTCACAATTTGCTCTCAGCCAAGCAGCTGAATACCCATGAGACTCATGTTACTAAATGCAGAGTGATCTAGACAAATGTTACTGTTCTAATCATTTGTGCTCCTCCAAGGCATCAGCCATGCAGCCGCAGATCAACAATTTCAAGGTAGATGTAAAAACCTGTTTTCATGCTTATCAGTTTGCATGTTTGAAACAGTAATATGCTTCCTTCCAGTTAACAAATGAGATGCTCAATTTACTGCCAATGTTTTTAGGAGCTGACATTTGCAATTCACAGCATTCATATCAAAATGTAAAAGATGGCCTTATGACTTTCAGAAGAGAGCAGCACTACTGGCAGGAATATCTTCCCACCCTAAATAACCACTGCCACTTACAGCGGTAGGCTCGATTCTGACTGCATCCGGATGCGTGGGAGTTTATGCATGAGCTCCTGATTATGCCTAGATTTTTCACTTCAAGCAGAGAATGTCTGCACCTCCATATCATCAGATAGTAGCAGTCCTTGTAATTATCTTGTCTCCTTCATTGTTTTTTTTTCTTAGGCATTCCAAAGATTATTCACCCTCTCAGAAATTATTACGCTCAGGAAGATGACATGCATTGAATCCAGTGAGACAATGCTAATATCAAGGACAAGGAAGGAAAAGGGTTTGAGCTTCTGTCCTTTTCATTCAAGAAAACAGAATGAAATTATTTATCGTAACCCTGAAATGGCAAGAGATCAGTCTAAAATATTTTATACATCTCAAGAGCACTATCTTTTTCCACAGACATTTCAGTTTATCTTTAAATTTCTTCACTGAATTAAGATTTATCTGCGTCTTCCAAGAAGAAACAATTCCTGGGCTAAACAAGTACCTGTGTAATACCCACTTAATGCATTCAAATATCCAGCAAGATAATTCCTACTTCTTCCTTTTGCAATTTGCATTTAAATAGTCTGGTATTTCACTGGGGAGAAAATTACGTTTAAAAGGATATAACCTGCATTAGTTATACTTTTGTGAACAGAAAATTAGAATTACTAAAATAATTACACAAAAGCTCGTGAGAAGCCAAGAGACACAAACAAAGGCCAAAGCTGAACTAACACATTGAAGTTCTTTGACTCTCTAAGATCTACCCAATATTATCTGCAACTTTGGAAGTGATGTTATTCCTCTGTAGGCCCAATAGCTGTATTAAACTGATAACATGTCTATATATCTTTGGGAAAAGTAATAAACCCTGCTGTGAAACACCATTTCCGTAGTATCTTGGAGGAAAGATAACTTTTTACACAAACTCATTTTTCATTTCCACAGCATTGTCTTCTCTCTCCAACAGGATATAAGATGATTCCACAGACAACTTCAGAAATGAGTGTTTACCCAAGCTCACCCTCTACACAAAAGCTGCTCACGTCAAGAAATTAATAAAAATAGAAATGCATTAAATTCCACTAAAAAGTGAAAAACAACACTAGACACCACCAGACCTAAACTATTTCAAGTTCTTTTCAAGACAGAGACTTCATCTCTCCTCAGGTAAGAGGACAGTCTAGTTGAGAAATATTTTTAATCTCAATTTTCCTGCAAAGTCACTTGAAACATTTTCCACCTTTTCCTAAACCTTCGGTCTGCAATTCAGATCTCACTTTTACTGTATTTTCTCCACCTGCTCTACAAGCAGAGAAAACTTTGCATATGAATTTTTAAGGTGTAAAGTTGTAGGCATCAGCTTCCACGTGGGAGGAAAATCTTCAGTGCAGACTAGACCCTCCAGCCCCCGTTAATTCTGCACACGTTGCTGAGGTCCACAAGGACAATGATTTGCTGTACTTCTACAACTTCCTTCTAGCTTAATTTTGTGTTGAAGATGTCGTTGAAAGATCAGCCCTACTGTAATGAGATAATATGTCATTATAACCAAATTGGAACAAAACAGCTCAGAATTTATTGCTGTCAGGAGTGCAATTGCAGAGTTAATGCCACTCTTCTGAGGCAGGAGGGAAGCAGAGGAGCTCAGCCCCACAGGCCATCCAAACCTCTGTTCCAGCTCAGTGAGGGACACAGAACATTTGGGCTCCAACAGAAACTATAAGGTCTCCTCCTCTGACCAGAACTACTCAGCATCTTTTGCTCAGCACTTGGAGTCATCCCCCACCACAAAACCAGGGTCTCCCCCACTGCCTGCACGTGGGGCACACAAGCTCTTAGCTTTGTCACAGAGCCTTGTTAGCCCAGGGCATGCACCATCACCACACCCCTGCATGCTCCTAGCAAGACTTCCATTTCTCCAACTGCACCTGCTCCCTAACCATCCTGAGAAATGCTGATGTGACCCTCATGATCACCAACCAGCAGGTGTTCTATTGATTAGAATTTTAATTACAACTTTAGGACTCCTTTCTGGTCCTCTGACCCAATTTAATAAAACCACTAAGTCCTACAAGAAACAGCTCCTGCCATGGGGCCATGCGCAGTCTGAGCTGTAAGAACTTGCTTAAGGGCAATTCAACACTCTGCTGGGTTTAGCTTACTCATTAGCCAGTCACCCACCAGCACCACTCAAGATTAGCTCCTGGCCCCTACTCTGCTTTGGCAACCTCATCTCCCACTAACTTATGGCCACTGAGCTAGAATTTCAAAACTTTAGAGAATTTTTAATCACTCTAAAGACAGATTTAGAGACAAGATATAACTACAGGACAAGACATAACTGGGAAAGATCAGACTCAATTCAGCCTGGCACCTTTCTTCAGATGAATACCCCAGCATCCTGGAAGGGTGCACTGCTCCCCTAAGACAGATTTGCCACAACGCTTCGCCCCAGCTTGAGCTCATGTTTTATGGCAGAGCTCTGAGAGAGCCTCTACCACTTTACATGAGAGGTCACTGAAAATAGACTGCAGTGAAACATTTTACCTTAATAACATCACCTATGCTCATCTTTCTGTCAGGTCTTCTCACTCACTACTTTGTAAGACACCGCTGTGTGCCACTGGGCAGGCAGCAGAACTCGAGCCAATGGTTTCAGTTGAAAAAATGTTAGAAATTAGGTTATAGTTACACAAGAGCCAGGAAAGATTAAGATGGGGGGAGAAGTCCATTCCAAAATTCGTTACTATATAGAATAGAACTTACTCATAATGTGTAAAAAAAATTTTTTTCCTCATGACTCTTGCTAATAAGAAATTCTATTTGCTGTGCATTTACTTTCCATTACCAACAACACAGGAAGCAGGCTGCAAAAATAGTTTTGCTAAGTCACCAAATCATGTTTAAAGGGGAAAAAATTGCTTTGCAATACAGAGATACAAACTTTCAGCTGCAGCTAAAACATAATGAAAGTCTACCAGACAAGGCAAAGAAGCATGAGGTGTGTGTTTTTGTGGTTACCAAAAAATACAGACCAAGGTAGCAACGGGTATTTTTGTCACCATCCTTAAGCCTGATTTCACATCAGAAAGACCTTTCACCCATCCTTCTTCCATTTCAGTAACAGCACACATGAAGCTCAGGACAATTAATTTCTCGCTCTTGCCATGTTCAAGTACTAACCCTGCCTTAGAATGACGTATTTTTGTATTAGAAGCAGTGACAACCAACTGTTCCAAATGATAGCTTATCAGATATGCAGGTTTTTTTACCCTCTAGGTTGGTTTTGCTTCAAAGCAGACCACAAAATATTGTATGAAAGTAAACCTTCTGCATAAGGATAACACAATCCATTTCATTTTAAAGCACACCTTCATCTTTACCAACCGTAAAACAACATTTAAAATAAATATATGCTATGAAATGAAAAAGTAGACTAGCATGAAAAAGGAGAAACTGACATAAGAGAAATATGTATAAATGCCAGCCAAGAGGTCATGCTAACAATCAGCTTTGAGACAAGTTTGAGGTAGTCATTAAAAAGTGATAAGCTAGGACACAGCTGGTTGTGCAGAGCCATCTGCATAAAGCTTTGGCAGTCCCTCGCTTCCCCAGCCACAAAGGCTGCACACGATGCCTGCACATACATTGGGCAGTGCTTCACCAAGGTCCCTTGCAACAGAAACCAGCACTAGGCAAGTCGTCTCTGAGAAATCATCTGTGAAACATTACAGTTCCAGCATGGCAAACGCCAACATCAATTCCCTGATGCTGAGGAAAACAGCCAAATAACCTCACCCTCCGCCGCTCCGGTATCCCCAGTGCAGAAACTTGCCATGCTGTGTTCTTCACTCTCCATAGAACTTAGAAAAACAATCAAAACTGACCACAACCAGACTGTTTGAGACTGTCAAATGGGTAAAACATGTCCTGCTAAAAACCAAGTTGGCATGTGCCAGTGATAAAAAAAGAACCAAATCACCAATAGTTTTACAGGTAAAGTATCACACTGGAAAACCTGGCTTCTAACTCAACAGCCTCTACTGGAAACGTATGATGGCCATAACAATTATAATGGACAGAACCTTACTGAAAAGGAGAAAAAAAAGCCAGTGGCTATTTCCAGTCTCCCTGAAAAGCACACAAGGCAACCTCCAGCTGTTTACATTCAGCACCACACCCCTGCGATGCCTGATGCAATACCTGACATAAAAACAGCACTGCAGCAATGAGCAGCCCCTGGGCAGGGCAGACAACAGGGATAAAATACTGCATCCAATAGCACTTGCCCCTTATTACTGCTGCTAGGACTGCAGAGAACAGCCTGTGACAGCCACCACGATGTCTGCAACACACAACAGAGAGGCAGGATTATTTGAACAAGTGCCTTGTAGTGTCAGAGAAAATACCAGCCAAAAGCTTTTGGGGATGGGGGAAGTTGAAGAAAAAAAGAGCAACTCTCTGGGGACAGAAATCTTTGTGTTTACTCCCTTCACAGAAGAACAAGAAAGCAAAAAAAATAAAAACAACATGCATCACCAAAAGAAAAAAAAAAATACACCCCTATTCTTTTTATTTAAATAAAGACCTATTCTGTGGTAACAAGCAGAGCTCATCTCTGTTACAGTCACAGCCCCACCAGGAAAGCACCATGCTGCCACTTCTTCCCACTCGAGGTGCTCTGACAAACAGCAAGGAGGGACCAATGAAGCTGTGCAGCTCAGGGCTAGGAAACCAGATGGAAAAGAAGCCTGTTGTGAGGGAGCAGTTCAGGGCTGCAGCTGATCATGAGCAGCACACAAGCCAAACAGCCAACAAGCTCCCACTTGTTATTAAATCTGTTGGCCTCATACACACAGCACCAAGAAGAAACACCACATGCCCAGCTTTTCAAAGCAGACAAGGCTTCAGACTTCCAGAGCCACACTTGCCAGTCCTTCCTGTGTCCTCACATTGGCCATAAGCAGAGGCAATAGGAGAGTCAGAACAGGAGGAAAAATGGATAGTGCTTCCTCAGCCTTTCAGATCCTGATCTAGGCCTTTAGTAATGCTCAGTGATTTTTATGCCTTCACAAATAGGCATGACTGTCTGGCCCAGACCTGAGGGGTTGGTAAGAGTTTGGTCATACCTAATGGCTACCACCAACAGGAGCTTCAAATATTCTTATCCAAGAGGAAATATCTACAGAAAGGGAGAAAACTCAGAGTAGGGAAATTTCACTGTGCCCTCCCATGGACATTCAGAAGTAAAAAAAGAAACTTCCCCTCTGTTTTCTTTGCTCAGATGCAGAATTGCTTCTCTGAGGCTGTACAGGGCATATCTTTCCAGCTCACCCAACTCTTCTACACATTCCAGATCAGGCCTGTGAGATGAGAAAGAAAAAGCAAACACTATCTGCAGAGCTCTGCAAGCAGCAACCCACAGTGACAGGCTATGTCCCTGCACTTCGATGCAGCACCGCTCTCACAGGCAGGCTCTGAGCAGAGCAGACTCAGTGATTAAAGACTGTGTTGCTGACTGTGGTTGGAGTTATAATTACTATACCCAGAAGTGACCTCACTGAATGTCTTGCTCATTTTTTCCTGTCAAGTCATTTCAGCAGTTTACAATGTACAGTCCAGGGGAAGAGTCAGTTAAACTATAAACCTAATTTGGCTGAGCACACAAGACACTTGCTTCATCCTCACAGAAGGCAAAAAATACTTGCTTTGTTCAGTTTAATTGATAGTAGGTTTACACATAGCAGATATAAATGACTTGCACAGAATTGGCTTAGCACCTAGGAGAGAGACATCTGAAAGCAGGAAGCTGTTATTTGTGAAACAGCATTGTATCCTCTATCTATAATATGTGTTATGTCCATACATCAAGGAGAAGAGACATTCAACATGCAGCTTTAGCTCCAAGTTTCTGCCACTTTTTTTTTTTTTAACATTTACTCATGTTCACAATGGTCTCATAACAATTCCTTAGGATAAAATGTTAGGGTTTATAGAATCACAGAATTGTTTATGTTGGAAAAGTAAAACTATTAATCGAGCACTGCCAAATGCAGCACCACACCTACACGTCTTCTAAATCCCTCCAGGGATGAGGGCTCCCCTTCCCTGGACAGCCTGTGCTAGGGTCTGACAACACCTTAGAGAGAAGGCCCGAGATAATCTTCTGCTTGTTTGCCTAACCTACACAATTGACCTCCACTGTAAAAAGTGCCATCATCAGGGATTTCGCTGTCCTGTACCACTGGCAAGCAGAGCAGGAGAGAACTCCACTCCTGCAGTTTTCACTTTTCCAACAAATTAAACATCAAAGGCTATCCATGTACCATGCAGTTTCACCTGCATCAGCCTCTCACTGCTTGATCTGGAAAACTTCACATCCTAACCACAAAACTCCCACCTATAGTAGAGCAAGATGTAAAGGAAATGAGTCCAGAACTTCTCAGACTTGAGAATCCAGATAAATTCACACACGGAGAAGAAACCCACAAAAATGCAGCATAGCTTGCAGAAACACCACTACATTCTGTGTGACAACACATTTGGATAAGAGGAAAAAATACATTTCCATCCTTCCTCATGAAATGTGAAGCTGACTTCTTGCTTTCTAATTATTATGTAGCTACAAAATAGTAGTCATATCATGGCAACAGTATCATGAAATACAAGAAAAACCCATAATGACCAGTTTAGTCATCACCTCAGAAAAACAAACAGGCTTGAAACTGAAGCAGAGAAGATTCAGATTATAGGCTACAGAGTAAAAATTAACAAAAAAATAAAACCAAAAGAGAGGTTTTGTAAATGTTCAGAGTACAAGGAAATTACTGCAAGGGCTGATCCAAAAACTGACACCCAGTCCATCCTGAAGCAGGGAGAGACCAGATGGACAAATAGAAGATGTTCTATCAGATGGTCCCAAACAATTCCATGTTCCATGCTTTAAACATACCAGAAGTGTTAGAGATTATCTTGCTTCTAATTCGCATCTGTCCCTGGCTCACTCGGTCAAAGAAACTTCAGAACCTTTTTCCAAAGGGAAGTACTGCAATACTTTCCAAAGTGAAGAGATGAAGAAAGCAGCAGGTAATGTATCCTGCAAGCTTTGAGTTACCTCCGTTAAGTACTTTGACATGTCAGAATTCTTAAAATAGAAACTTTACAGATATAACACAAAAAACTTGGCAAGTTTTTCTCAAAGTGAGAATGTCTCTTCTGGATCACACAAAATACAGAGAAAAGGAGTTGCTACAACTGGTTGTTGTCTTCATCAGGGTTGCCTCTGCCTCACTGTCTAATGAGCTTAGAAAAATTCTGAACATCTTATCAGGGTTTCACTTTAACAAGTTATTTTCCTTAACCGAGCTGGGCAGGAGGCAGTAGCTCCAGAGCTGCCTCCTCAGTGCCAAAACTGAGCTGCAGACTTCAAAAGCAAGGTTGGGCTGGTTCCCCCTTCCATTCCATTTTTACTGTTTCTTTGACACTTTGGAGTTCAAAGGGCCCCATACACAAGTCAGAGAAATAATTTCTCCCTTGGCCAGCTGAAGGCTCCTAAAGAGAACAGCAAACTAACAGCAATGGATTACAAGTAGTAAACGGGGTTTTGCTCATCTGCAGCCACACTCTGCCCCCAAGGGACAATTTTTATAAATACAGTGTTGCTATTATCCTAATGTTTCCCCTCAAATCTAGACTGTCACCTTTTTATTAGTGGCAGGTACTGTTGTCAAAATAAATGAACCATCATGATAAGCCACAGAGCAAAGAGCAAGCTGAAAGGCTCAAGATCATTCAGCTATTTGCATTTCTGTTGTAAACTACCTGCACCACAGCTCCAAAGTGGACCTTATGTAATCTATATGTTTCCTATTCATCTTCATAAAATTCTAATTTTACACAGCAATAGAGTAAAGTCAGTTAAACACAGGAATGATTGTATTGGTTTCCAGAGAGCTGATATCACTTGGGAGCAGTATACTCCACTTATGCATTTTGCCTGGAAAAAAAAAAAAAAAAAGGCAGTCAGATACAAATCACAAAGAAACACAGCAAGTGTTTTATGAGTCCATAAATCTAAGGCTTTGGATATGCAGGGACCAAAATTTGAATCCATAATTTAAGGACACAAAAGGATTCATTTCAACTTTATAATATTTAGAATATAAGTAAAGCATGCTGCAGCAGAGGCAAATACATAGTGCACTAAAACAGCACTTACTAAAAATATTTTATTATTGTTGCTTCACTGCACAAGTTCAAAGACAGTGATCTAAGCATCTCTCAGTGTGCATCAATAAGAGATGCTGTGAGGACAAACAGAGCACATGTGCAGTTCCCAACATATGCTCTAATTTGGCTTATCATTACATAAGGTTTCTTTCCCCTCCATCAGGAAGCATCAGGAAGAATGAAAACACAAGAAAGGGTCCTGATTCACAGCTGGTGAAATACACTGTTATATCCTTCATAACTGTAATATTCCTCTGCTGCCTATCAACATGGGTGCTGCTCAAATCCATAGAGGAAGAAGTTTAATCAGCACTCACCCACAGCCAGGAAGCACACAAGTATACAGAGCAGCAAAGCTAATGTGCTTTAATTTTATTTTTTCTTTTAAGAGGTACAAACAACAAAAAAAGTGTTTCCAGGTTTGCCCAAATTTTATCTGAGCTCCTCAGCTACATCTGTCTGTTCTGCAGCAAAGCATCTCTGTGTGCCAGCAGATGAAAGCTGTCAGCCTTGCTTCAGTGGGGCAGAAAAGTACCTTCTGTTTAAAGAAACAGGACATTAAAGTAATCTTAACAGGGAAAACATAACACTCCACTGCCCACCAGCTTCTGGGTGACATGTACGATATGCTCTTGGAAATGCAGTGAATTACAGTCACAGCTCAGGTATCAGAGGCATTTGAGACATGGCCACATCACAGTTCTCCACACACGTCCACTATGGCCAGAATACAGGGACACTTCTGGCACGGATATGGTGTATCTATGGTTAAACAGGGCAAAAGCACATGCTTAACATGAAGATGCATCCTAGAAAGTTCTCTGTGCATCAGGTCGATGCTTAAACTTCAGTTTAAGCCGTAACTCAGTTTCAAGCTTGACAACACTGAGAACACAGAAGACATGCTCAAGGTCTCACTAGGCACCACAGCAAGAAATCAATGCTGTACATCCCTCACCTTGGCCTTAGACCCAAGCCCATTTTACTCTTCACAAACACCAATATTGCCTCATAAGTTTACTTTGAGAAGAGGTCAAAAATAAATGCTGCGTAATCAAAGGATCCATTGATCCTTATTCAACTCTACACAGCTTGGACTCAGCAAGACCCTCTACCCTGACAAAGATTCAGGTCTTCTGGGCTGAATTGAGCTCCAAAACACATGGAAACATTCTTCCTATACAGCAACAAGCTGAAGCATAAGGTCTTTCCACAAGCAAGTATTATAGCCATTTTTTAAATAAACAGTGACACAGATGAGTTCATACACATCTCTATTATATCTCAAGTAATACTTTTGACCCTGACTCCCAATTGCTTTCTCCAGTCTTCCAGTGCAATAAAATAGAAGCACAAAATCACTTTCAAGCAAAGCAAAACACCAGCTAGACACATGGCTGTCCTAAGCTGGGACCAATTAGCAAAGGCCCACTAGCTCTGTAATGATCAGGGCTGTGCCACAACTGGTAATCCTCCTTTTAATTTGAAAAATATGGATATGATCTGGATAGTTCCAGTTGCTTCCCTCATACTTCCCATCCTTCCTTCTTTCTCCCACACAGACGCCCACACTGCTGCTATTTTTGCTCAGTTTTAAGAGGTTATTCACATTCTCCTTACTATCATTTTGATTGCAATGCCTGATTAACAACTTCCACAGTAACTGTAACTGGTATAGACGAAAGCTTTCCATCAGTAGATCACCAGGCTTCAAAGGACAGTCAGCATCATCCTCTGATTAGAGGTGAGGAAACAGATCCAGGAGAATAAGAAGTAACTCATGCACCATCCAGCAAGACTAGATACAGAAACTTGGTGTTCACAGCCTGCTCTCCCAGAAAGCAGCAGCTTGCTTTCTGTTCTCACAGTGTAGGCAATAATCAGGACACAATAAAGAGCTTTATCTACAATTCAAACCTGTCCCAGTCACTGCTGTTGTATGTTCTAACCCACACCTCTAGTAAGTTTGAAGAAGCAATTTGTATGAGAAGTTTAAAAGCTAGTTTAGGACTGAAAACAAAGACATAACATGGAGCAAATGCTGACATTCACTACAGTTGAGATCTTAAACCTAAAGAAAAAAAACACATACACAAAATAAGTTTAAGGTGAAAGAAAACATACCTCTATTACAAATACCAACAGTAAAATTACCAATGCATACAGTTATAAATACATTTTAGCATTTGCCCAATGAAGTACAATGTCAAACTTTAACAATTATCCTTACTATTTCAAAAGCAATCTCACTTTCAGGAGCAACATGGTACAGAGACTTTGTGCAGCACACTCAAAACTACTGTAGTTAAAATAAATTACATGTTTGGATTCAATTATCAAACACTGATGAGTCATAGGCCTCATTTGGTATTTATTATGGGGGGGGAAATCTTGGCAGCCTCTAGAGCCACAAAAAATTCAAAGGGAGGGTGAATTCAAGTATTTGAAAAAAATGAGAGGAGCATTAATCAGCAGGTTCAACCTCCCAACAGCAGGAAAAAAATTATTGCTTGTCTCAGGCATCCTTCAATCTGACCTGCAAAGCAAGCAAATTTAAAGTAACATCCAGCACCTTACTGAGGCTCACAGGCTGTGAGCCAAATCAGTCTCCATTATTTGCATTTCCCACACACATACAGACAAGTATCTTAACCACATCAAGGTCATTCAATATCAAGATGATTAAATTAAGTTTTCCTCTAAAATGAGGTCTCATTATCAAGACTAATCGAAGGATGACAAAACTTTCCAAACAGTTTCAATCCTTGGCAAAGGCTTTTTCTTTTTCATTGCTAGAGCATTCTTTAGATATGAAATTGATTACTTAACACTATTTTAGTTTCTGTGTTAAAGGTCTCCTGACTACCAACACTAGAACTGTATAAAATTGCTATGACACATGATTTTTCTACTTGTACTTTCACCACATTTTTAATTGGCATTCTGGAGTCACTAGCTGCCTGTTTCTTGTAATTATCCAGTGTTTGGAAGTCATGGTATATGGGGGAAAAGACATGATGCAATGCTCCATTTTATCCCAGGAACGTTGGTTCCATAGGGGCAGGCTAACATTTACATGAGCTTATTCCTGCCATTAGTATTTTAGATGCCTGGTTCTGATATGATGTCAAAAACTTGTTGAGTAGTTCTAAGTGCCACAACCATGCTCCCTTCTTAGTAGCTTGTACAGTTTTTACTACCTTGACAGCACCAGACACACAGGCAGTGCTTTGTGAACTCATCCAATATCCAAATTGCCAAAGTGTCTGATAAACTTAGCAGAGGAGCATAGATAATGGAAAGAAAATAAAAAGGGCTGCATCCCTCTCCAGAGATACCTCAGTAGGTCTTAGACACCAGGAGAAAGCTTCTGATAACCTATTTGTAGCCTTGATGTGGAATAGAAACTGCTCCCCTTCCTCCTCTTATCCATGGCTCCCATGTAAAGAAATGTCTCCCATAAGCTTCCCCTTCTCCTCTGAACTTCCCTTCCACTCATTACTGACAATGCAGAGATAGGCATCATGTGCTTGAAATGAGATTGAAAGCCCTAGACTATAAGATCATTTTCAAGATGCAAAAAGCAAAGCAACTGTGTTTACTCGGGTAAGCACTCAGGGTCTTATGAATTTCCTCCCTTTCAGAGCCAAAATGGATTATATGTGGGTGAGAAGTTTCTTCTGGTGCTGCTGCAGGTAACAAAGAACCTACAAAATCCCATTTGCCTGAACACAGCAAACAAGAACAACCAGCTCCCTCCCTCCCTGCTCAGTTGTCTCAGTCTTTTCCATGAGCCCCATACTCCAGAGAAGCTCCATCTCTACCTCCTCCCAGGGCTGTGCTCACCACTCTGAGCTTCCTCAGCTTTAGCTTTACTCACACAGGAAGAGGTCAGTCCCCAGGTTGCTGCCATCAGTGCTCTCAGTCTAATTTAATTAGCCTTGCTGTACGTGTCCCCCAGCCTGAAACAGGGACTTCCTACCATTTCCACCATCGCATGACAGGTGAAATGACCCCATCTATTCAGGCTGAAGCAGGACAGGCTACCATGTCCATCTGTTTTAAACAGGTCTTGGAGAGGCAACTACCATTAATGCCTTCTTCCTGCAGAGCAGGTTGTTATTGCCAGCAGGACTATTGTTATTGCTTCTCAACAGGAAACAGGTGAAACATCCATGCAGCTCACAAGAGTGTTCCCACACTACGTGCACAGGGAAGCTAAAAGCAGCTGAAAATCTTGCAAGACAACAAACAATAAGATCTCACTCTGTATTCTCAGACCCATTGCAAGGGGATGGATGTGATGTTTTCCATAACTAGATGTTCCCACTGCCTGGTCAAGAACTCGGGGATAAAACAATTTCATACTTGGAAATTATAGTTTTCACAAGAAATTGCATCAACAAAGTAATAGCAATGGGATTCTTAGTGACTAAACCTGCCAGCGAGCAGGGAAAATGCTGGAGAAAGGAAACTAATCCAGAGCAGCAGGCACAGGGATATTAAAGCACAGCATGCCCAGACCTTTGTAAGGCACATATACTGCAGTGACTGCTTGGGAAAAGGTGCAAGCTTCTAAAATACATTTTTTCACTTGTTCTTGAGGGGATGTGGTCCCAAGAATGAAAAGAGACTTCTTAGGGCTCTGAAGAATGTGAAAAAAGCCACAGGCACTGGACTGCCTTCTAGGGTATGGAAATTATATTGACAAATTTGCCACCCAGAATACTTTTTGTACAGGGCACACAACTGGAATAGGCTCCTTTACTTCTTTTTCTTTTTTCTGCTCTGCCAGATCTTTCCCAGCCTTACATAAACTTTTATCTCTGCCTGTCCTTAGGCTTTAATTCTTTCAGTGAACTGATCTGTTTGCCTAACACTGACCTGTCTTTCCCTCTTGGGGAAAAACAACCCACAGAGGTACAGAGAAGAAAAAAAAAGCTTAAAAAAAAATTCAAAATAGGATACTAATGGGTTGTCACTGTAAAATGCATTTATCCTACTCTCCATCTACATCAAAAGGTCACTCAAAATCTAAGTCATCAAACATGATTATTGGAAAATATATTATAATTCACTTGACAGTGTAATTTTAATCTTAAAATTGCCAAAGCATGCAAGACATTTCTACAGCCTTTTATTTTTCTCTTTTTACTCATGTGTTAATACAGTCTCACTAGTCTTAAAAAGCAAATGTCTCTCCCTATTGATTCCGTCCTTTCCCTTTGGCAAACATTGATTATTTTTTCCCTCCCCAAGTTACAAATAAATCAAAAATTAACATCTGTCCTATTCCATGACAACAGTTTCCCAGTATCAACTGTGGTTCCCCTCTCAGCTTGCCCAAAACTAGGTCCTTCATCACTCAGCACTATAAAGGATGACTAAGCACCCTTCACAAAGCTACTTTTGCTACAAAGATTGAACAAACCAACCACGTGGGAGGGTACCACAAAAAAATATTAGCTAGTGTTTGCTTCAAAGATTTGGCTGTCCAAAGGACAAAAAAGGCTTTTTTAAAAACTGTGTTAGCTCCCAAGATGTGGAAAGGTGACCTAGGAGAGCAGTAGACAACCTGGTTTGCCAGACCTTTCTTGAGGCTGTTCCATGATCTTAAATATTAAGACTGATCTTACTTATGTTGTTACACTTAAGCATGCAGAGACATCACACTGACCTCTTGACTGCCAACTGGAACAGAAAGAAGCATTCACCAGAGGTGTGCACATATTCATATATGTACATAGTTACAGCAGGGTGAAGTCCCCATCCCTAAAACAACTGCAGCCTCCTAGTGCTGTAGGCATCTGAATAAACCCCAGCACATCACAAGAAAGCAATCCCACTGTGCCTGTCCTTGCTGTGGTTAACCACCAGCAAAAGCAGAAGACTTTGAACAATAAGAAAGGATCAAGCTCAAACTCCGAGAGTTCCTCCTCTGTCATCCACTTGTTTGCTACCATTAATTTTCTACCCATGTTAAGACACATGCTTTCTGGTTACACAGGGAGCTTCAGTACTTGGACATTTGGGGACATTGCTAACATGTGAGGAAGCAGGAAAGCAAGAGAGTGTCTCTCTAAAGTATTTCAAGAGGTAGAGATTGTTCTTCATCACACATGACAGCAATGAGCTTCTCAAAAAGAGGCTGAGGGTGTAGCTCTTGAAAAAAAAACAATTAGATCCTGAACATCTGAAAAGATCCCCATGAAAGTCAGAGCAGGTGAGGATAGTCCTACCAGTAGAAAAGCAGAAACTAACAGCTAAAGGGATTTCTTCCCTAGAGAAAAGACTACTGCCTCCACATTTAGGCATAAGGTGGGCAGGGATTTTAAAGTGCTAAATTCTGGAGTTGAGTGCCTAATACAGCACTTACATGCCCAAATCTCTTCACAGTTCCAGATATTTAGGGCAGAACAACTCCATGGACTTCCAAGCTAGTTCAAGCTCTCAGAGATCACAAGATATGTCCATCAGTCACTTTTAAATAAATTCAGGGATGAACTTTTATCTGTTACAACCTCAAACAACAGCCCAAATCCTGTTAGAAACACTATAGGCACAGACTCACTCTATCTACTATCTCCCTCAAACTGCCTTTGGCTTGATTCAACATGGGAAACAGATCACATTCATCTGTAATTGTCTGTAGCTGTCGTAAAAGTATGGTTTTCACCTGGCTAAGAGCAAAGCAATGGGGAAAAAAACAGGAAAAAAATGTTTTCACTGGTCACTGCATGAAACTATTTCTTTATCTTGAATAAGTACGTTGCACAATATGTCTGTCAGGAAATTCAGAATCCTTTTGGAATTAGACAGACACACTAAGATGCTTATACAATACTCCTCACTGTCTGAGGTAAGTGACTTAAAGCCAAAACTAAATGCTTTTCATATGATGAACACAAAAAAAACCCAAACAGTGGCAGTGTCATTGGCCACCAGCTTGCCTGCTGTTAAGGAAGACACACTCATGCATTCTGTGCTGCATTTTACCTCTCCCCAGGATTTCAGAGCATTTCACTCCCTGAGGCAGGTAGGATTTCAAGGTTTTACATCAGTATTTTCATATTTTAGCTGCTCTTTCACCAAAACCAATATGCCTTTCATAACCCACAGCAGTTCAGCTAACAAATTCTTCACTGAAGTAACCACTGACAGGTATCCCTGAGAAGCCAAGGAAGAAAACAAAGGTATGTGGAAAATGGGCTTGAGGTATAGATAAATATACTAAAAGCTAGTGAGAAAAAGCCAGCAAAACAGTAGTTTGTCCTTCACTTCAGACATGAAGAATAAACAGTATTCAATTAATGCCCTAATATTTCAGCAAATCAAAGATCTTCCTCGTAAGTCAAGATGGCAGGTTTTACACAGACTGTCAGTCCACAAGACAAAGTGCCACTTCTTTTAGACAGAAGTCCACTACCTTTGTAACTACCTTTCAACTACACAAGCAGCGCATCCTTAACCCTGAGTGGTTACACTGAAAGTGCTAAAATGAAAGGACCATTACAAGAAATAGGGATGCCCAAGGAGAAGCTTGGAAAGGAAGAGCAGTCATGGTGAAAAGTAACAGCAAAGCCTGAGATGAGCTGGTTGTCAAGGTAGACTCTGAACTCAACTCCCCTGAGACACATTCCCCAAGAAATGCCTGCTTTGGAATTGCTCTGCATTGACTGTAAAGACCACATAATCATCCTCTAAAACACCCCAGGTTGGTTTGGAGCTTTATGTGAAAGCAGAGTCTTTGTGCATTTGTGTCCCTCTCTGACTCTCTGCCACAATGGAAACCTATTTGTTGATGGCAGTCCACTTGGACAGAGGTCTTTAAGGTTACTACATCTCTCAAATTTCATGAAAAATAGACAGTATGGTAGAGGAAAAAAAGATGTTATGGTTAAGAGAGAAGGCAAAATATTAATGTGATTTGAGTGCTTATTAATCATCGAGAAACCTACATGGGAAAAACTCATTTTGAGTGCTCTAATTGCACAAAAAGCATTTTTCAAACTTTGCAGTTAGGAGACACGAGAAACTCCAGGTCTTATTCCCATTTTTTATGTTGCTATAAATCCTTCAGGCTTCCCTCTTAGCTATAAACTCAGTTAAAGTTCTTCCCATGACCAAAATATTCTCTCCCCACCTCATCCCCACTCTGTGTATTCTCTAACGTCTTATAAAGTTCTACCTCGTTACTGTAGCTTCAGAATAATTTAGTTAAAAAGCCAATCAACCATAAGACACAAAGCCATAGGAAACAAGTTTTCATTAGTTCTGCTAGTCACAAAAGTACTTGTTTATTATTACAGAAGCAGCTGGAATATATTTGGTTTCTGCACAATGTCTCTCAAATTTTGCTCTCAAAACCAAGAACAGCTGGGATATAAGATTACTGACAGTTGCTTGTAACATTATTAAAAAAAGGATAACATCACAAGATAAAGCCCCAATCTGTTGAGGAAGAGCACACTCGGGTAAAGGCAAGAAATCTGCCAGAAACAGGCTGTATTTTTGCAATCTATTTCTTTTTTCTAGATTGCCAATATAGACATGTTAATGAAAGCAGGCAGGTAATGAGAGCCAGGGGCATGCTGTCAACAACAGAAAAACCCAGAAAATCTAACAGCAGAGCAAGGAAAAAGCTGTGAGAAAGTGTTCCAAGTTATCACTGACATCTTAAAAGTGAACTCCCTTTTACCTGGCTCTCCACAACATGAGTGTTAAATGGTTGGGCTTCACAGGAAAGACCCCTTGTCTATATTCTCCTATCCCTATCTGAAGCAACATGGTCTACAGTATAGTATAATACAATGATATAAGAGCTTTCTAACCCCCCTTCCATAAGCCTGGTGCATCAGCAATTTAACCAGGGCAGAGGGCAAGCAGCAGCAAAAACTTTATTACCAGACAGTCAAAAATTGGCTCTGCAAGAACAAGCAAAGTCAATACAGAAAATAGCTCATCAAGGCCAGAGACAGCCTGCATGACTGAATAGTCTCTTTAGAGAAGAGGATAATCCACTGTGAAGCCACCAGTCAGGACTTGCTTAATGCCCTGCTCCAACACAAGTCATGAACAAGTCATCCCAGCAGAGCCTTGCATTAGATAGACTTGAAACTCCCTCTCAATTCAGCTAAATGAAGGCGTTGAGAACTTGAGAATTTCTCTCCTTTTATGCTGATGTACATAAACAACCTTGCAAGGAAAAATGAAACTTTGCTGTTTCACTAGGGAAAATGTCTAAGAAACTCACATTTATCAGATTCCATCTTCAGGGAGATGATGCTTCTAGCAGTAGAACCTAGACATGTAAGAGAAAAGATTATTACAGCTGAGATTTTTCCCCCCCAGGGATTTAAAGGTATGACACAACCTGAGGTGGCTGCAAAAGGCTAACTGAGAAGAGCAAAGTCTAAAGGGAACTACTTAGCAGTGATGAAATCTGTCAGGTAATATCATTGCTGCCCTGTACAGTAATAACCAACATGATCTAAATACCCTGAGGACAAACTACCTGCTGCTCAGCCAAACATGAACATCAGCAAGAGCACCACTAGAAATTATAGAATCGCAGAATATCTCAAGTTGGGAGGGACTCATAATTATCAAGTCCAATGCCCTGCTCCTCACAGGACTACCTCAAACTAAACCATATGACTAAGAGCATCATCCTTGAACTCTCATAGGCTTGGTGTCATGTCCTCCTTCCCTGAGGAGCATGTTTCAGTAGCCAACCACCCTCTCAGTGAAGAGCCTTTTCCCAATGTCCTATCTGAACTTGGCCTGATGCATCTCCCTCCCATTTCCTCATGTCCTATCACTGGTCAACAGAGAGATCAGCACCTCCTCCTGTGCTGTACCCTTTGAGGAAGTTAAAGACTGATGAGGTCCCTCCTCAGCTTTCTCTTCTCTAAACTGAAGAAGTCAAATGACCTCAGTCTTGCCCTCGAGGCTTTCAACCAGTTTGCTCACCCTCCTCTGGATACGCTCTAATATTCTGTTGTCCTCCTCACAGTGAAGTGCCCAAAGCTGTACACAGTCCACAAGGTGGGGATGGTTCCAGTGCAGTGCAGAGTGGGACAATCACTGCCTTGACCAGCTAGCCATGCTGGGCTTGAGGCACCCCAGGATACAGCTGGCCCTTCTGGCTGTGTGGCATGCTGCTGACTCATGTTCAACTTGCCACCAACACAAACCTCCAAATCTCTCTCTGTGGGGCTGCTCTCCAGCCTCTCATCTCCTAGTTTGTGTGTGCAAGCAGGATTACTCCATCCCAGGCAGAGAATACAGCACTTGCTTTTGTTAAATTTCATATAGTTAGTGATTGCCCAGCTAACCTGTCCAGAGCTCTCTGTAAGGCCTCCCTATGCTCAAAGTAGTTCACAACTCCTACTTCAGTATCAACAGCAAACTTATTGTATATTCAATTCCTCCGTCCAGATCATTTATAAAAACGCTAAAGAGCAATAGCCCTAAAATTGAGCCCTGAGGTACCCACTTGTGACCAGCTGCCAGCCTGACACCACCTTCACAGTGAGGTGGCTCCTCCAGCTCTGGGCCCAATTGAAAACAGCTTTCTAGGAGCTTTTCGAAATCACCTTCACAGCTTTCATATCATGGTCAAGCTGTATTGCTGTCCCTTGCTCCTGAATCTTAACCTCTGAGGAAAGACTCAGTTTGCTTTCATTGGGCAAGTCAGCTGTGCCCAGCTTCACCTGTCTACAAAGTCATGAGCCAGGCAGAAAGCTCCTCAGCACAGCTCCCACCAATAAGGGGAGAGGGAGAGGAGATATTGGAGAGCAAAGGAAGTGGCACCAGTGGGCAGTGGAGTATTACAGCTGAGTCCACGTGGTGGGAACGTGGAGGGAAGCTTCCCATGGCTTTCTGGAGCTCCACCTTTTCTCCCCAGACATAGAAAACTGGCAGTAACACCAATATGTTTGTTGTTTAATGGAACTTGGAGGAGGCTAAGAAAAGTGAGGCCATCACATTATATCTTGGTAGAATTGCTTGAATTTAACAGCCTAGGAAAAGTGCTTATTCTTATTACATCAGGGAAGTAGATCATCTTCATCCAACAGAAGCTAACAGCCACAGTGCTTAAGTAGGAGGGCTGTGCTTCACGCTGTTTTCTTCTCTGAACAACAACAGTGCTGTTTTTCTCTGCCAAAGTAGTAGACCAATGAATTATTTTTACAAGATTATCCTACAGAAGGAAAAAAAAAGCAGTATGGGAAGGCCTTGGACAATGAACTCTCCTAAAAACCTGAACAGCCTTATGTGTATAGAGTCCCAACACCCCATACCAACAAATGAACTTTCTATTCCTGTATCACATGAGCCAGAGGAAGCTGTTGCTTCCCTTTTACAAGTGAGAATTAAACACTGACTTATTCCTAGAGGGACTGCTGAGCTCACACCTGAAGTGTATTTTGCTGCAGGGCAGTCTTGCAGGACAAACAAACAAAAATTACAGCTGTCACTTTAAAAGCAATCTACTGATCTTACAACAGCAGCATGGAATAGCTCAGCAAGCCTGGGGACAGTGGGCAGAATGAGAACTAGAAGGGACAACAGCTGGAACACAGAGAAGGTAAAACTTACAGATCTAGGTTTTTGGACTTCTGCAGAACAGCAACACTGGTTTTGCACAGAACTTCAAGCATCTCCTGCTCAGTCTTCCACAATCTACAGAAAAGTGGTTTAGCCAAATATTCCTACTGCTGTATCATTCCTTCCACCACCACTAGTCACCACCCTTGGCTCACCAGGAGTTCAAGCATCAGAAATCAAGGCTATAAGTCTCTCATACATCTACAGCTCACCATAAGACAAGAAAGGGATTTTTAACAGTAAAGTAGGGATTCCTTTTACTGTCAATAAACCCTATACCCTCCACTTGGGCAATAATAAACACCTTCTAGTTATGACTACCTGAACTGCTTTTGTAGGTTATGACCAGACCTTTTCCTTACTGAACAGGAACCATGATACCTATATAGCCTCTATAATAAAATTGAAACAGGGTAAATGCAAGAGATCTGCTTGACAAACACAGAGTTTGCAGGTAATACAAGTATCAGGAATCCTGTGGGCCAAAACATCAGGTCTTGAAGGTGAATGGCCTAAAGACACCAAAGTCTCGTGGCTGCATTCTGGGCAGTAACCCCTGGCTTGGGCTGCCTCCCTGTCATGCCAGCTGCCTCATCCACAGCTTCCAGATCTGAATCACACAGAGAAAAGGGAAGTTGCCAAATAAAAAACGGTCTGTCAAGCTGTGTTGTCTTTTGTTTGGTTCAGTGTTTTTCCACCTTCTCCTTTCCCTATTTCAGAGAAGACCAAAAAGATTGCAGTTAAATTCTGTCTTTCAGACAAAGAGGAAACTTAATTGCAGTCTTCAGGAGGCTGAATTTCTATTGAATGAGATAATGAAGCATAACCAATTGCATTTCAGTTCCAGGGCTCAGAAGGCAATTTGCTAAGAAGCAGAGGTGTGGAGCAATCTCTTCAGCACAATGATTCACTGAAACACAGTAACTGACAGACAAGGTGATCAGCTCCAGATAGAAGAGTTTCCCATGATGACAGTGAGAGGAGCTTGTAAAAGGCTCCAGATCAAGTAAACTGGGAAAGGCGTATCACCTCTGACTAGATAATTAATAAAAATTATTACTAAAATTACCAATGTACATATATGGGACCTTCAATATGAACACCGACACAAAAATATTTACTGTTAACATAAAGCCACTGAATTAGTCATGCAGTCTTTAAGTACAACCCTGCTGTCAGCAGTGCCTGGATTCCACAAAGCAAGATGCTGCTCTGGACAGAAATGTATAACTCCAACCCTGAATAAATGGATTTTTAAAATGCTTCCTGAATCACTACAAAATAACTAGTGCTATATCACAGGAAGCCTCATTTTCTACTGCTAGAAAAGACCAGCTGAACAGCTTTATTTTTCAATGTATTTTTGGAATGTGTTTCTATGTGCTTAAATGATGGTGTTGAGTCATAAGCTCTGGGATTCATCTATTCAGCCCATGCTCAGGTACTGGAAATGCAAATGGCTGGGAGAGAGAGATAGGAGCTTTTGGTTCTTTACGAACTTGGTATGTCCTATATTCCACCAAGTCTTTTCCTCCTCCAGAAGCAATTTACAGAGTAGCTATAGAGACATCTTTATCTTATGCATTGCTGTACAAACTGCTGCACCTGACATACTGGAAGACCTAAACTGAGCACTGCAGAGATATCTGATCCCCTACAGGAAACCCATTCTTTAATCACTAGTGAAGCAAATACAGTTGTTTGTTCAACAGACTCAACTCCAAGTTATGAGAAATCAGTGGCTCTATCACTCAGGATCACATGCTCACTTAAAATACCAAATGATCCAAACATTTGGAAAAAAAATCAAGAGTAGAACCAGCACTGATAAACTTCTACAAGCTTCTAAAGAACTGGTCAAGCTACCATCTAAATGAGATGGCTGTAACTTCAAGAATACCCAGACCACCCCTGCCTGCCTCTCCAAAAAATGTTCTTTGGCTGAAAGTGAAATGGTCTACAGTAAAGAGAATTCACATTCTTCAACACAGCTGCAAATCATGCTCTGTCACATACCCCTCTCTTAAAACAACAGAGTGGGAAAAGGAACAGAAAGGAAGATCTGGCTATATTTTCTGTGCTCTCAACTGACTTTTTTCAAATACTTGTACAAGACAGAATTTGACAAAGTAAAGTCTCAGCCAGGAACTCCTCAGACTGACATGGTCTGGAGATTTAAATTAAGGAAGAAATTGTACAGCCTTGGCTTCAGTGGTGAGGCCTCAAACATAAGGTCCATCACCCAGCAGGGACACTTATAAAATGGAATCTCAGTTAGTGAATGTCACAAAGAAAGGGCTTGGGATTTGTAGCAAAAGCCAATTAAACAGTTCCCATTTTGACTCTCTGAGCATCTGAGATTGCAGCCAGAGAACAGTGTGCAACCACATGCCCTTAAGACAAAATACATGAAGCAAAATACTCAATTCCTCCAACTTCATGGTTCTAACAGGAAAGGGGACTTGAATGAAGCACTCCAATATATCAGTAACTCTGGATTAAGATGTACAGAAATTCTCAGCTCATTCCTAACCAATTAAACAACTAAATCAAGAACTTAAACATAGAACTACATATCCCAATATCCCAAGTTCTGGTTAGTTTCTGTTGAAGATCTGGGCTGCTTTAGCTGCACAGATTTAGTTCAGAGCAGCTACACAGAGCGAGAGATAGATAAAGATCACACAGTGCTGCCAGAGCAAGCTCCCAAGCAATTCAGTTCCTCTGCTCTTTTCAGACAGTGCTGTTTTCAAGACAGAACAGAGTATCTGGACAGCATTATTTTACATGTCACAGTGTTGGAGGTTTAAAAAAAAAAAAAAGTAGAAAAACAGAACTTATTGTCAGCAACACTTTGCACACTGCAAGGGGTAGCTAACATCGCAGGCTGAGCAATGCCATGTGCTTGTAGTAACGTTTGTGGCAGATAGAGATGTGCCAAATTCCAGTGTCATGGATGAAAAATGACATGAACAAGGATTGAGAGTTTGTATCTTTGTACCTGTGTCTCAACCACAAACAGTGCAAATACTTAACATGCTGCTGCCTTGGCACAAAAGGCACCTTCGCCCTGCAAGTGGCCTTGGGCCAAAGTCAGCTTTCAAATACCCTTCAGCATTCCACTGAAATCAATGGGAATTTCCTTGCTGAGCTAAAAAGAGGAAAGCCTGGCCAACACCAGTCCCATCTGTACTGAGTATAATTCATCATTCTAACAAAGTAGAAAATCCATTTATCCGCAAATGAAAATAGCGCAGCTATACACGATACTGACTCCAGTAGCAATATCAGCTACATACCAGCCATGAGCAGAGAATTCAGCATGCCTGCAGGTCTGTGCCGAATCAAAAAAAGCAAATGGCACATTATTTATGACCAGCCTCTGAGCCATCCAGCACCTTAACAGAAGC
Organism: Chaetura pelagica; assembly: GCF_000747805.2. Classification (NCBI taxonomy): domain Eukaryota; kingdom Metazoa; phylum Chordata; class Aves; order Apodiformes; family Apodidae; genus Chaetura; species Chaetura pelagica. The sequence continues at coordinate 5,605,957 of NW_009953098.1, read as the reverse complement.
TTTTAAGTTTCATCATTTCCCAGAGATTCCAGCTATTGTTTATCTGTCACCCCCATTTGCTGAAGTACAAGTCTGCTTCCCCAGCTTTGACTGAGAATGTTGCAACTTCTAATATCCCTTCTCAGAGCCCATTTTCTAATTGGATCACTCACTCCCCAGCATAATCATTTTACAGGGAGCTACAGTATCATATAAACTGTCCAATCCCTAAAGATTCACTAAGGAATTTCTGCATTCACAGTTGGTCAAAAATCTTAAAATGTTGATTACTGGGAGTATTTGCAATAAGCAGAAGACTGGAGTATGTTTGCTTTGTTCCATATATTCTCTTCCTAGACATCCTCTTTAGACCACAGACAGAGACAGACTGCAGGATAAATGGAAAATAAGACCTGGGTAGGAGTATTTATGGTCCTCAATGAATCCGAAATGAAGGCAACAAGTACATGTTCACTTACATTACTAGTCTCCTACAATGGCCAGGTGCACCTATTTTATCCTGCCAATCTGTTCATAGATGTTATGTTCTCAATGCAAATTAATCAAAACAGAATTGTCACATATTAATATAAACCTAAATGATAATTTAAAATTGCACAAGGCAAGCACCAGAAAATAACATTAAAGCTGTAAACTTGCCCAAACCAATTACTTCCTTCTCCTTACAGTGAAATTAATATAGCAGTTCATCAGCAGTATTCTGAAAAATTATCATCATAGAATCTTAGGGGCTGGAAGGGACCTCGAAAGATCATCTAGTCCAACCCCCCTGCCAGAGCAGGGTCACCCAGAGTACATCACACAGGAACGCATCCAGGTGGGTTTTGAATGTCTCCAGTGAAGGAGACTCCACAACCTCCCTGGGCAGCCTGTTCCAGTGCTCTGTCACTCTTACAGTAAAAAAATTTTTTCAGATATTCACCTTGAACCTCCTATGCTCCAATTTACACCCATATATATTATATATATATACCCATATATATTATATATACCACATATATACCCATATATATTATATATATATATTTGTGTATGCGTGTGTGTGTGTGTATATATATATATCAGCATGATCACTCCCTTTCTCCATTTTCAAGTTTGCTCTTCATTACCTTTTTAGGTGAAGAAAAGTCACATGTGTCCAAAGATGTCTAGGAAATCTCCTTTATAAGAGATTCAATGCAATACTTGTCAACTCGCACCATTTCACAGCCAATAACTAGTTCAGCAAGAAATTCTCAGTCACTGCATCATCATCATTATTCCATCCTGGCTGAGTTCCCTTCACTGTCCTTATCTCCAGCTGCTACACCTGCCTCACCTTTCCAGAATCTATTTATATCAAAGGCCAGCAATGTAGCAGGGATGTGTCAGCTCCCACCTGACTGGGATACAGCCCTGCAGAGAGAAGGGACATATTTCAGCAATATGAAAAGAGCTTTCTTCCAAAACAAAAAGTAACAAGAAAGCCTTAATACTAATGGGTAAAGTCTCAAGTATAAATGTAAAACCAGCTGATTTCAACTGTAGCTCCAGGCAGCAGCTGTGCAAGCTTTCCCTGAGAACCACCAGATGCCAGCCTGGTGACACTGTCTTCTTCACATCACCACCTAAACTATACAATCATATGGACCAGTTACAGCAGAATGAACATGGTTACACCATGTTATTCATGGTTACACCATGAATGAACATGGCCACAAGCTCCTCTTATAATAATCTTGACCTGTTTTGTATGTTTCATTCTTGAGAAAGGATATTTTAGCCTTTTTCTTGTATCACCCAAACCCATTAGATATGAATCCTTCTTTCACAAGGCTGTTCTGCTGTATAACTTCACCTTTCCTGTCCCTTCCCAAGCAAAGTCTTTAAGGCCCATTTGTTATTTATGTGATTTAAATACAGTTGAATACATACTAAACAACTGGTTAAACACAGTAAGAATATTGATTCTGAAACTTTTAAGAGATATATAATCAGAAAGTTGCAGTGAAAATTAACTGCTATAAAGTACCCAGCAGATTACAGCCTCATGGCTTCAGCTTGACTCCCCCAGTCCTTCTATGCACATGAAGCACACTGCACTCCACAGCTTGACTCAGTACAATGGTAACTTCTCAGCTGTACTATCCATTTCCAAAACTGTTGCTTGACAAACATTGTTAAACAAGAAGTTCAAATGGACTTATAGTCTGTATTTTGGCTCGTGGTGTGCAGTGAACTGATTAGTCATTATTACGCTTAGTGATGCCCTTATCTTAGCAATGACATTTAAAAGAAAATAAAAAAGGTCCAACATAAGAATATAAATAACAAAAATGTAATTCTGCTTCACAACAGCTTCACTTGGATAAAACCAAATATCTCAATTATGAAAGTGACCCTGAGGCAGCAGAGAACATACATGCTTCTTGTGCTACATTAGGAGCATCCTTAGTGGACACTCCCATCTGATAGTTATGGATGACTTATTCCCATAAGAGGAATCCTCCTAGGGGAAGAGCAGCAAGTCACACCATCTCAGTAGATGCAACCCAAGAAACCCCACATGGAACTTTTCTAAAACAGAGCAAAGAGCACAAATACCTAATAGACACTGTGTTAGCAAGTGAAAGACTCTGTACTAGGCAGCAGAATCATCCTCTCTAAATCACCCATCTGCAAACCATGCTTTGTCTCACTCAAGTCTGTGGAGGAGACAGACCCAGATCCTGGGCAGTAAGAAGTAACAGGCAGATGTGAGGTGGGGAAAACAGCATTTTGCTAATGAGAGAGTCTCTGGTGAACTCAAAATCAGCAAAAGAATCCACTCCTGACAGCTTTATTATATGCACCAGGAACACAACACTCTGCATCTGTGCACAGCCTCTCTTACCTTTCAGATCTGACACCACTGGCAGCTGCAGCTCAGCTCTCTTCCAGCACACTGCAGCTCTGTTACTCTACATCTGAGCTGAGTATTCAAGAACAATTAAAATGCTTTTGGATCCAGCACAAACATGATGCCAGGATGCTCTATCAAGAAATAGTTTTGAAGTGTGCTTTCAGTTTCAATGTTTTTAATTATTTTTTCATAATTTTTTTCCCCTATTTAAACCAAACAGCAGTGGTTTAATATTGAAATTCAAAACCAGGAAAGTTTATCTCCCCAGAAAAAAGGTAAAAAAGACCTCACTGAGGATGTTTTTCCTTAAGGAATCATTCAATGTATGTACTAATATTTTGCCTTCTCCTTCCCTACAGTCCAACAAATTGGCTACCCAATTTTAGGAGTTATTGTTACATTGATTTCCCATTTCTTTGTGCATGTCTTCATAGGTCCTAGTCTTAATAACTGTAACAAAAATAAGAAGATGATCTGCCTATTCCACTTGTATTCTACTAGAAATCCATCAAAATTTGAGAGCTGTAATTGGCTACAAAAACATGGGGAGAAAAGAACATTATGCACTGTTAATTTTTCTTGTCCTAGAACACAACAACTGCATTGCAAGGAAGCAAACAATTCTAGGTAAATACCTTCTGCATTAACAAGAAGAATTCACTACCTTATTACTAATGATCCCAAAGCATAATTTGTGTTCACATTCACATGTCTGCCAGGAACATTCAGTTATTCTTTAACAACAAAAAGTCAGTCAGCCGCTCCTGCTTTTCTCCCTAATTATGAAAAATGTGGTCCTTCCAAGTTAGAATTATAATAAAAGCACTGCCCAAGGCTGTTTAAGTTCCTCTCTTTCTACACATGAATTGTCCTTGAGCAAATGCAAGGCAGCCAATGCATCAGCTAGTGAAAAAGCTTCACGGGTAAGTACCTAGAGAACACATCTGCATGTGCCCTTGAAGCTCACCACAACATCACACAGCAACAAGAAATCTGTGTTTGCAGCCTTCACTGCCGAGGCAGTGCAGTGCATTTCAGTACATACTCTGTCCTAGTCACTGCTCCTTAATATCAACAGTAAAGACCTGCTACAGATACTCTAACATTTCAGATTTTCTACTAATATTTCACGTGTTCTAAAGCATTTAACTTTTCCATACACACTGCAGTGCATGTAGGGAACATCCAAAGACTGTGGTCAGTCTTGTCACTGTCTGCTGTTGGAAAAGCTCTTTTTATACTAAGTGACTTTATACTAAGTACAGATAGCTTCACACTGCTGCTGCTTTGCACGAGGCAGATCTTCACTTTGGGCATTTATCTATACCACCAGAAACCACAGCACTGGCCTGAAACATGGAGTTTACATCCATGACTTAACACCATGGTTCTTTTATCCATCAACAGCTAAAACTAAGTTTTACACACATTTACTTCAAGGGGCCTTAAGTTTACTTTCAATTCAAGCTAATTGTGCTTCACAGCAGAGTCAATCTGAAAGCTTTTTAAGTCTTGGGCCTGATACAGAAGTCATCTGCATAAAGAACCACAACTGCCGTGAAGGACAGTTTGAAGCGCTGAACATCCAGCAGGTCATCACTGCCACCAGGGAGTTGTAGCTGTACTGGGGAAGAGGGGACACAGACAGCCATGGCATGCAATGGCCAACACAAAAGAGAAAGGAAGAACATTGTATTTGTATTCAATTACACAGAGAAGTAATTTCACTATACAAGAACAGATCATCCTTTGTGTAAGACCTTCTGTGCCAATTTAATAAGCTACAAGTGGACTAAACTTTTCACATGGCTGTTTCATCATCCTGTGCTGCCTTGCACAGCAGTATGTCTATTCCAGGGGAAGCTCATCCCAAACTGATATGCCAGAGCACAGAAAAATATTCAGGGGATCATCACTTGATGCAATGTAGGTCAACGAGGGCCAAAACATATATTATCACATTCATGCACTGCTGAATTCAAGTTCTCTAGATTCTTGAAAAAAAAAAAAACACATTTGTTCAGTCTGTGGCCAGAGTTTGTTCGGGCAGCTTCAGCACAGCATCTGCCTCAGCCATATGACTTAAGATTGGCATGAAGCCCAGAGGAGCTCCCATCCACCACAGGTTTCTCCCTCACAGTACATTTATCAGCACTGTTTTCACGTCATAAAAACAATTTCAAAGTTCACGTTGCTTTAACTTCACCTCATGTTTCAGTGGCCCAGCAGATATGCTCTGCTAAGTTGGAAACGTGAGTCTCATCTCCCTCTGCCTAGTTCCTTTCATGAGGATTTTTTTCTCTGCAACATGGCTGTGGTATTCACCACTGGCAGCCACATGGAGCTGCTCACTACACCTGCAGAAAATTATCCAGGCAGAGTAACAGGAATAATGTGTTATTTAGTGTCAATACTGTCATTTAAGGAAAAACAGGCATCCGAAGAGCCATGCCCCTCTGCAAGGAGATTTTCTATAGTTTTTCCTGCAGGGACTAAAATACAAGTGCTCAACTGGGATGACCCTTCTTTTGCTAAATCACAGCCTAGGACAATACAGTTTGGGTACTTGGAGACCCGGATTTTTGCTTGCATTTGATTTTGGCTGATTTCTTATGTGGGTTCATGCTCCCAGAAGCAGGTAATTTCACAAGCCCTTCTACCAGACAGTAAGCAAGTACATTATGGTTCTGCATGAAGGAACTGAAATATATACTGAAAAATCAATGCCTACATAATTTTAAGGGCAAGAACTTCAGTACATAACTTTACTTCAATATCTTATGTATTTACGTGCTCTCACTGAGTACCAATAAAAGCTTAATGACATTCAGTTTGACTACAGCTCTGCCATGGGTATGTACATTTGACAAAAAGTATGTTATTAAAGCAGTTTTGATCTACTCACTGCATGGCCTATCCCTATTTTCTATTTAAAGAACAAGGACTGGAGTTGTAATCATAGAAAGTTATGGTCAACAGATTTGAAAATACAACGAAATGTGGCACAGCAGGCAAGAAGCCTGTGACTGAGACAGAAAAGCAGTACTTCTGAAAAGCCACCAGCTTCTCTCCTTTCTGGTCTCTCTTGTAAGAGTAACCAGTCCCCATATACATGTGTTAAAACAGGGAACACAAACCTCAGTTTCCCTGTCTGGGGTTATATGTAAGCAGCTGAGGTAATTTTTTTTCCAGATAGCATTTGCTTCATGTATCTTTTACTTCAAATCAGATTCAAAAGCTTTGTCCTCAGCTTCAGAGACACAAAACAAGCAGCACAATATTACATAGATGGCTTATGCATTTTGCAAGCAGCTGTACCTGTCAGCCATCACTGAGTGGGTGTTAGTGTAGATGCAGTAGGGAAAATATCTCAGTGAAGGCTGAAAGAATGGAAAGCAATCCCTGCAGTCACATATTGCCTGAAACACAAGGTGCCAGTCAGACCTAAGGAGAGACACATCTTCACCATGAAAGGTGATCCAAGTTTTATACTCACAGCCTTCAAAATTAAGCCCAAAATATCACCAGCAATGCTACTAAGCAAGAAGTCTGAGGTTTGCATTGGTTTCCTAAGGTTCTGGGGGATTTGGGTTTTTTGTTACATTTGGCCTGGAGTCGGAATTTAAGCAAGGCCTGGAAATTTCTGATGGGTTTTACTGTGATGAACTGAAGACTGATACAAAATCTCATTGTTTCACTGCAACTGACACAGAAACCATAGCACACTACTGGGTTACAACCCAGTTTTGCACAATAACATGTAATATCTGTGATGTGCCATGTCTTACCCCAGAGAATAATGCACTGAATTCATGCACAGAACACCTGAAAGAAAAGAATTTTTTTTAATAAAATAAATTAGCAGGTCAATATTTTTTAGAAGCTTTGGTAAAAAAGACCATTTTCTTTAAAATGACACATTGTGACAATCTTCCACATTCTTCTAGCAGAAAACAACTGCTGCCACCTTGTAAGTCTTGTACATAAGCCCTTGAAATCTCCCTGTTTGGCACCCTCTGAACACCACACAGTTTTAAGTATCTCATCAACTATGAAATACAGGTGGCAAAAGAGGGTTGATTGAGAACAGAGATTGAACTGTAACTCTGAATGGCTTCTCCTGCAAAGGAGAGAGAAGAACAAATTGCAATACAGTTCACATGAGTGAAGCTATTTAATTGCAAAATGCAATCTCTCTCCATGGATGAGAACTTTCCCTATCAATATTTATAAGCTTGGTATTTCAGAATCTCATTAGAACATGTCTGATATCTCACAGGTTGTGTAGAAAATAAAAAATAACAGCATATTTGCCACTACTTCTGACAAATGCCAGCTTCTTTTTAAACAAACACCATCCTGCATCCGCCACCCTGTGCTCACTGAATGCTCCATCTGATGTTCTGCTTTAGGGAGTGTTTGTTGCTGTGTGTAGCAGAGCATGTCACAATAAAGTTTATGCTTGAAAAAAGTCACGCCTGCCTAACATATGTTGTTCTCTAACCTAGTAGAAATAAATATTTTAGTTACTTCCCCTCTTCTGCAGTCAGACTGATGTTTTTCTTCTGCTTCTAGCCACAGCCTTTTCCTTTGGGCCTCTTTCCCATTTACACAATTTGATAAAAGAAATAGACTCTTCCAAATAACTTCACTTTGGATTAAGAGCTTGGTTAGCATTTCCTCCCCTTTAGTGCAAGATCTCCAAAGGCACCAAGGAGACATTCAAGTAAATTTTTTTTTAAAGGCAGTTGAAACAAGTAACCAAATGTTTGTGCAACTTGAAAAATAAACAAAAAATTCTTCAAATCTGTAGTGGCTTCAGAGACAGAAAACAGACCATTTCATTGGATCTTCAGAGAGAAACACCCCCAGAACAAAACCTCAACCTGGATATCACTGCTGTTCATGACTTTATACATCACAGATATTTTTGTTTTCTGTTTAATGCTTTTCTTGGACTGCAAGGGGAGGCTGAGGGAGCTAACACAAGGGGCAGACTGTATCAGCCCAAGAACTATTAGGAGTGTGAATTAGGCCATGTCCCATTCCT
>NW_009953098.1:5561920-5597671 GCF_000747805.2 Chaetura pelagica | reverse complement strand
ATTCCTGCTAAGGCCACCCATATTCAAAATGTCACGTGATTAAAAAGACAAAAAATAGGAACTAGCTGGAGATACTTAGTACATTTCTGATGACATCTTGGTGCAAATTAAAGTGCCAACAGCTGAGGATCTCTAAATGAAGACTATGGCATTTATTGCCCACAAACTATTTCAAATATATGGCTTCTCTTTTTTTTTTTACTAGAAGTTCTTCCAAAATAAAAATTGAGCCCTCATCCTGTCAGCACCTCAGTGAACATGATGACTTCTCTTGATCTGGTACAGCTAGCAGGCATTAAACAAAAACTCTCCTATTTTTAACAGTATACATAATGACACAGCTATTTGGGGATCTCTGTTCCATCGGATCTTCAGAATATTTCAGTACAGTTGATATTCAATTGTTACTGAAGAAAAGAGAAATTAAGGATGAAATTCCTCTAAGAACAAATAGCACAAATCACCACTACTGAGCAGAGGACCACTCGAGTGTATTTCTAAAGCATTGCCAAAAATATTTTACATCTCCCTGATACAACAACAGCACACAACACCACATTCTTTTCCTTTCACATGAGCACTTACATTTAAAGATTCCCTAAAAGGCAGGACAGAAATCTAAAGCAATTCAAGAACAAGGAAATGAAAAGTAAATATTAAAATAAAATCCTACTGTATTCCTAATTAGGAAGGATCATGCTAAACAATGAAATGTTATGTAAAGATGACTATATTCCCTTCTGTTAGCTCCACAGAAATTGAGCTGCAAGAAGAACATTCCAGTGACAGGCCCTCTCAGTCCTGAGTTGCTCCAGGCAGTAATTAATGCTACTGTAGGGATTCAGTTACTCTCCTTCACCAGAGACCTCTCATCAGCCATCCTCATTTGAAGCCTCAAGAGGAATCCCAACACAACAAACCAGTGATCCACAGCAGTCAGAGGTCAAAATCCCATCACATTAAGTGAAACATGGCTATATTGTAAGGAATAGGTTCCTGTACTACAGTCACTTCCAAAAATATATTAAGCAATGCTGTAATTGCAATCACAAGCTTCCTAACACTTATAATATTACAACTTCCTAATAAAAAAATCTTTCCCAAAATAAAGAAAATTATATAAAAGTTTCCCCACTGTTACAGCCAGAAAATTTAAAAGACCAAGAGCTCACTCGGTCAGGAAAACAGCATATTAAAATGTTGTTAAGCTCATACACTATTTAGTATAGACAAAAATATTCCTCAGAAGATGTGCATTTCAGGAACATGTCTACACTAAGTGACATTTACCTGTTTTACAATTCCAATCTCTGATTCTAGATCAAATTCTCCATTACCATTATTCAAACAAGAAGAGTTCAGAAACATGCTTACAATACCATGTTTCCTTCACAAAATAGTCCTGTCTCATGTTAAAAACTATACCTTTTCAACATCATCCACTGCAACACCCAACCAAAGGATGTTTGCATCCTCTTGTACATCACAAGGGTCTAAGGGACAATGTAAGCTAAGACAATCCCAAAAATGCCCTCATAACTTGCCATCTCCCCTAACAGGCCATTAAGGAAGAAATAGTGAAGTCCCAGAGGCTTAGAGAAGCAACTGGTCAAAGGAAGAAATTTTTTTTTTATTATTGGCTTAAAGATAGTTTTTTCTTTCAGAACTTTTGAGACAATTACTGAGGTCAGCAATGAGCAAGGAATCACTAAATGCCCACAGCGCTGTGAAAGCTGGATTTGAAGACACAGCAAGGAAGAAGAAAAGATGCACAGTTGGGACACTAACCTACTTAGAGCCCCAGATTTCAACCTTTATTTCAGTTAGGACTGCTGATGTCAGGTAGAGCAGACCAAGTTCCTCTGTGCAGCATCGACCCACTCAGGGGACATCAGCAGAGCCCCTCACAGAGCACTAAGAACATAAATATATTGGACACCATGAAAAGATTCAATATTATGCCAACAGGGAACAGTAACCACATGCATGAATGTTCTGGAACAAGTCAGGAGGTGGTGTTTCATGAGGTAGTCTTTCCTCCTGAAGGCCAGAACTCAAAAGAGGGCTGAAGCTACAGTTCACAGCATTCACCCCATTTAACCTTTTTGTTATGCACATACTAAGTTGACTCCCAAACAGCCTTCTTTTTTTTTACATATAAATCCTGAACATATAAATACTAAATATTCCGTTTCCATTTTCACTATTACAAAGAAAAACCTACAGTTCAGAGTTAGACCCCACATAATGTATCTCCAGCTGGACTATTCTGCCTGTCAAGCTGTGCTTACACTATTAAGAACTCCACACTGTATCTACCTCAGTCATTGCAGGGCTTTTTGATAAGGTTCTTCCTTTTCCAACATGCAAAATTTCATGTCACCAATAGCCTTTACAGTTAAGCTTAAAAGTGACTTCCTTAGTCATATAGAAATGCACAAATTGGACACAGAAGTATATACTACATGTCCCTAAAACATGCCAAGAGCATGATCCCTCTGATGATCTGTTTTAAAAACCACTTCAGAGAAAGGCTCAGGTTAAGAGCAGAGTACTGTTGAAAAGATTTGTCCCAAAAAAATGCAACCAGTGAAGCAGTAATAGTAACACAATCCCTCTCCATGTTTTTAGTAAACTTATTACCCTCTTTTAGAGGGAAAGTTGAATTAAAATTTCTGGCACATACCACATTATTGCCAGCTACAAAAGCAGAGAAAAACAGGTATCTTGTATCAGTCTTTGAAAATCAGTGGCTGGTGAGACAATATTTGCAATGTCTGAGCAAAAAGCTTTCCTGTACAGAACTTCTCATTTTCTATGACTCCAAATATGACTGTATAACAGAAGGTGCAAACCTCAATCTGTCTTAATTAACAGCTACATTATTTTATACTGGGTGTACCATATTTGGAATGGCTGCCCTTTGAAAAAAGTTTTTTAGTAGGAAAGTGTTATTGATCTCATGGAAAGAAAGACTACACACCCCTAAGGATACTGCAAGCAAGTCTAACAATGTTATATTAAATATATGCCCAATGTAGGATAAAAAAAGTCTAAGGTAGTTAGGAGCAAGCCATGAGGAACTGCTGTATATAGAGTCAAATCAACACATTTCTGTAATTAACAGTTCCTTTTATGCAAATCAGCACCATCTCTCTAAAGTTATCCACTATCTTAACTTTTAATGTTATTGTACCAGTTCTTTAGAAAACTGGGGAGATTGTATGTGAATATTTCAACAGTGCTGTCCAGGCTTAGCTGAGACAAAAATGTTATGTGAAGTCAAGTCAATACTGCTTTGCATCATACTGTCCTGCTTACCAGAGAGCTGACCCAGCAACAGAAGTCAGGTTAAGGCTGTATTTCAGGCCTGTCCCCATCACTTGGAAGGAACAAACTGTCCTTAGGATTCAGAGAGAATAATTCAAGAAGCAAGTTCTTCTCCCACTAGTGAGGTCTGCAGGGTGAGGATAACCCCAAGGGTACAGCTTCTTTACTGCAGAAAAACAGCCTGAAAGCAAATATCTCAAGCCACTCAGAAGGCAGAGCTACCTGGAAGATGATGGTTTAAACAGGACAGTCTGCATGTCACTGCATCTGTCACCTACTTCAGATGAAGTCTTTCACTGCAAAAGTAGCACCAGCACAATACACACCAAAGGCATTTGAGCATACTTGTTGTGACAGACAGTATCTGAACAGCATAAGAAGAGGATGATGAGTTCAAAGGCTCTTCCCTTTCCTTTTGGGACTGGTTATACTCCAGCAGATGAATGGAAAACTCAAAATGCATATAACAAGCAAAAACTGCTTGCAGACACTCCACTAGTCTCAGAGATTCTCATTCAATGTGCTGCCATCCAAACTACAAAAGGTTGAAGCCTTTCTAAAGGTATTTATTGTACTCAGGCTGCCTTTTGCCCAAGGATCTTTTGTCCTGGACAACCTGATACTCATCAAGCTTCTCAACATCCCTACAAGGCAAGCCTGTTGCTGCCAGAGAACACAGCAACAAAGCTACGAAGCCCTGAAAAGCTCTCCAACTAAAGACTCTTAGATATTATCAGGTTACTCACTTGCAGACCAGCCATCTTTTGCCATGTACCACAAAATCAGGGCTAAAGTTGGCCCTGAGAGGGTAGACAGCCACAGAAGGGCATATGGAACTTACAAAAGGATTCCATCAGCTCTTCACAACAAATCACATGGGAAGAGCAGTACAGTTTGCCTTGATTAAATTCTTACCAAAAAACACTTAGTCCCCTCTATGGCCTGTACACTGGTTATCTTGTTAAATCTCTTTCGCTTTCCTAGATTATAAGGTGCCCCCTTCCCAGCCAGGTGCTCAGAGGCTTGTCTTGTGAGTTCTGTAGAAGAACTAACTGGATATTAGAAAGATAACAATTATGCTGTTCTGTGAAAGCTTTTATTTTCCCTTATATTGCAGAAGCATCTAGAAGCACAAACCAGGAGCACATTCTCCTCCTACAGGAGCCCATAAAACAACAGAAAAGAAGCCTGTGCTGCCAGTGAAAGGGGAAAGGATAGGAACAGAAACAGAAGCAAGGAGCAGAAATTGCCCAAGGTCATGTGGATGATACTATTAATGAAATATTTGCAACTAGATCTAACAATTTCCACTCAGGTGGTACCCCATAAAATGAAGTATTGCATTCTGCTGAGTATCCTATAGCCATGCTTTACAACTCCTGATTATTCACCTTGATACTCCCAGGTGTTCTGGATACTTACTTCAAACACTGAAAAACCTTTCCTACGAAACCTTGAAAGTCTCACAAAACCAAACCTTCCACAGAGAGCCCTCAAAGCTGACATTTAAAATAATGGAACCACACATAGTCCAGTGTTCTGCAACAGCTGCTGCTGACCCAACACATACATAAATGGGTGGGAATAAGCTACAGCATGCAATTAACTGCTACAAGTGTCACATTATGCAGCCTCTCTGGTTCCAAACACAGTACTACAGGCAGAGGCTTATGCAAACTATGCCAGTTCATTAAAATTGGGCTGTTCTTACAAGCCTGCTGGATGCAAGTTAGTATGACTAAAGCTGCAGCATGCTGGGATCTTAGAATCTGACTCTTAAACTGTCTAGTGTGCAGCATGAAAGCCTGTGACGTCTCAGTAACTGGCAGAACAAGTAATTGAGTCCTCATATTCCAAACTAACCCTGCCTGAGGATTTTAATACTCTGCAATTACACAAACCCACCTCTTTTCCCCACACCCTAGGAATTCAACATAATTTAAATCAACTTAAAGGAAATACTCTGCCCAGAATAACCCTAAGCCCCACAATTCAGACCTTGCCAGATACACATTCAGTAAGTCATGAGTTTCTTCCCCCTTTCCACACCCTCTGCTAGTGCATGAGATACTATTTCATTTAACAGCACAGCACAAAGCCTCAAATTAGTAGGTCATCAATTTCTGCTGTCCCCAGAAACATTCTGCTTTCTTACAAGAAAGCAAAATGAACCAAGTATCTAAGTCTAGGAAGCTGAATAGTACACTAGGGGGGAAATACTCAAGTCTTCATGCAATATCTGCAGACCTGGGCTAAGGTTTGCTTTTCCTGCAATACAGCCTTGTGTCAGACAAAGGGTGACACATCCATGAGCCTTGTGCAGTGGAATCCAGAGGAATTTTGATACTAACTTCAAGAAGAGTGCAATCCTACCTGAAGACCTTTATGTCAGCAGAAGGGAAGAACCTTTCTGTCAAGTGCTTCTGCACAATCACATTCCTATTTCATTAGAAATGTCTGTGTCTGCATTTCACTCAGCATCTCACAAGTTAAAATATCTAGCTTCCCAAGACAACTTCTTGCACCATTTGTATTGGGACTGCTCCAAAACTGAGTTAGGTTTGTTGGAGTGTTGTTTTTTAAGTTAGGCTAATTAAATAAATATTTGAGTCTGACCTCAAGTTGCTGGCAGTGAAGCAGCATAACTTCTGTCAGTAATACCAGGCTATATCCAAGTCCTGGACTTACAGAGAATGGCTGTCTGCTGATAATCTTCATATATTCCATAAGATCATCATTTTGACACTGAATGAATTCCTGGCTCAAAGAGGTTATTTGCCATTGGCAAGAATCTGAAGGGTTCAGGTTATAGGTTTCCTCTGATAAGTAGCACAGCTCAGCAGGACCTGATCTACAGAGTAAAAAAGGTAGTGCTAAAGACCAAATATTTCCATTACACACATTTCTGAGAGATTCCCCTTGAGACCAAACACAGCCTACTGGTCATTGGAGCATAAGTAGATGCAGTCCTAGACTGTATTCTGCAGTTAATTTTATCCAAAAGAAATTCAGGTTACATACTCCAAGACTGCCTCAAGGTACAAGCAAAGGCACTCCAAGTGGGGGCAGCTGGGAGATAAATTTCAAAATCACACTGTTAATCCATGTTAACAGTTTAACAGAGAGAACATTTGCCCTCCCTGCTGCAAACTCTCACAAAACGTGCAGCTCACCTGAACTTCGGATACCAATTCTTGCAACCAGCAAGAAAAGTACAGACCTAACAATGCTCCTTAGCCTCCAAGCTTTCCTGGTAGGCACAGATTTGACTCCCCTACCAGATTTCTTTGGGTTACAGTAACTCTCAGAACCTAGCAGAGAAGATCCTGTTTCAGCTGAGTGACAGCCATGGAGATTGTACAAATTGAGAGACCTGACCAGGTTTGACTGTAGGAGGTGCTGAATCACAACCATCTCTCACAGATGATTCACAAATGCAGAACAAATTCTTCAAGGCAAAGATGATGCAGTTAGTGTTTTGGGATTGAAATAAATCTTCCAGCAATACAGTTATCTTGGCAATGCCTTCACGAAGCAAAAATACCATTCCACAAGGCATTGAAGTACACAAGACCCTCAAGCTAAGGCTAAAATTATATCTCAACCCAACATGGAAAATCAGACACATGCTTCCTATAGGAAATGGGATCTAGAATGATCCAAAGTTGGATATAATCCAGAAAATCTTCCCAGAGGGAAGCCTTTCCCCTTTATTGTTCTCTTTGTTGTCAAGCATTTCCCCCAGGAGCTGCTCTGTACAAAGCTTTAAGCCAGTTTTCAATTTAAAAGAGCTCCCAGTGACAGAATCTTAGTGCAGGCAGAGCTCAGTGCCTGTGTGCAGACAGCCCTCTCACAGGGTAAACCCACTCCAGTTCAATTTTTAGCAGTTAATGCCGTGGAAAGAGAACTGGCTCTGCACAGTGTTAAAAGCCCATGGGTCTTCCACGGTCCATTTTGAAAGACATGCATCTGCTTTAGAAATGCTTGAGCTGCCCATATTTAGAGAGCAAAATTGGGCCCTACAAGTTTATTCTTTCATGGCTATATATATATCTGTAAAGGTATATAAAAGACAAATCCCTTAGCAAATCCAGTTATGAGTTTTACATTAATAAAGTCTCTGGCTTTTACTGGAATTTCCTAACATGCATTTGAATAAGTGCAGAAAGAATAGAAATTTATCTTGGAACTGAATGGGCAGCAAAACTTCCTGTTTTCCACAGCATGCTGTAGAGTTTTTGATAAACTATGAAATACAGCTTTTTATGTCCAACCAGTACAGTGACATTTGAACTGACTTTAAAGGATCTCAGAGACTAGATAATCCAGCAAAGTCACCAACAACTGCCTTCTCCTCTAAGTAAACATATGCAGCTTTGAATGACATGGAAACAGTCTGCACCTCACATAAATGGAGATACATGTGGCAGCTCAAGAGCCTTTAATAACCACCAGGGCTACAGGAAAATCCAGCTGCACAGCTCCCAAAGCACATGCTGTTCTCAGCTCATCTCTAATACACTCAGCTAGAAGAACCTGGTGAGGA
This sequence comes from Chaetura pelagica, assembly GCF_000747805.2. Lineage (NCBI taxonomy): Eukaryota > Metazoa > Chordata > Aves > Apodiformes > Apodidae > Chaetura > Chaetura pelagica. Next base: position 5,589,795 of record NW_009953098.1, on the reverse strand, counting down.
CATCCCCATTACTAAAATAGGTGTACACACAATTTTATTTTTTTTTAAATGAAGTGTATAACGTAGTAGGAAAGAGGACAGAATGGGACTCCACTGGGATTAAACATACCCATCCATAAGATACCAGGAGCTGTGAAGCTCTCAAGCCCAGTTCAGACTGCCCAAGAGTTGAATCTGTAGTATGCCAAATCAATGTCTTAATCTTTAATCTTAATCAATGTCTAGTCTTTCCACGTTCACTCCAGAAATCCCACCAAGTTTAAATGGTTCTGGACAAACTTAATCCTGACATCTACATGGGCAACCATTCCTATCTGTGCCAAGCTGTGCTGAAGCCCACAAATATTAACAGGAAAATGACTGAAGGATCAAGTCAAAAGATTCCCATTTGTCAAAGATTGGAAGGCCCATGTGCATCACAGCCAGTCTGTCCAGAGTGCTGGTCTGCTCCCTTCCCCTGAAACCTGCTGAGGTTCATGTGACTGTTCATTTGTCAGTCCTTGGCTGACTGGTAACCAAGTTCAACACTGTGGTTCATCTCCCACCAGCACAAGAGCCTTCACTTTCATAGTCAGCAAAAGCACAGGGTTTTTATACCCTCTCATCCTCATGCCAGCAACAGCCTTTAATAGGAATAAACTTCAGCTGGCCTCCAGCCTTCTCCCTGGCTGATATTTATCTTCTTGATATATTTATAGGCAAACATACCCCCTCTTGGCCTGTGTTACACTATGCTAAGTAAGCAAGCCAACCTCTTCTAGTCTCCTCTCATAAAGTAAGCTCTCTATTTACCTTACCACACCAGCAAGCTTTATTTTCACCAGTTTATTTTCCTTGGACATGGGTCACCAGCACTGTACACAATATTCCAGAAGAGATCAATTCACATCCTTCTTAAGCAGCATTTATGCTCTCCATTGGAAGCAGCCCTCAGTGATACATTCTACTTCCTTCTGCTTCCAAACCCTCAGCCTCCTGCAGGCTCTCCATTCCCATTTTCTTCACTCTTATCACTCCCAAATGAAAAGCCAGCAGCTGGTACTTCCATACCCTCAGCACAGGTCTCTGGTGAACAAAGTGAGGCCCACAGATGAGGTGAGAGTCATCCAACACTCCTTGTTCTTATTTACAAACCTGAGAAATACTGAAAAGCATGTAGAACTACTTTATGCTTCTCATGAATACCACTTGACAATACCTGTCCAAAACAAAAACACAACCAAAAACCACAGGGCTTCAAATCATCAGCACATATTTATAAGTCTATAATTCAGATTTTTTGTAATTTTTTTGTGGGAAGATGGAAGGTCACAGAGGGAATTTCATTATGAATGAGGGGTAAAAAAAGCTTTTAAATAAAGCACTATTTCATTGAAGGAAACTGCTCTTTTCTAAACTGTGACTCAGTATCTGAAAGCACGTTTTTCCCATTTCAATGAAAAATCAGCATCAAATGTCACTTACATTAATGTAGCAAGGCAGTCAGTAACATTGCACTAGTTAAACACTGACATCTACAGTCGTGTCTTGGGAAAAGAGATTATCTCTAGAGTAGGATCCAACTGAGTCACTGGCACCCTTTGGAAAGCACTACCCATACACTCCATAGGCATGTCCCATTTGTAATTAACTGGGCAAAACTTGCTGTTTAGATTAAGGTTTATGCCTTGACATCAGAGCTACTACAATTACTCTTCATTAGCAACAATAACAGGACAGACTCAGAAGAAAAACCCAGTTATCAGGAGGCAGGAATTAAACACAGAACTCAGAACCAGGCTTGGTTTTTCAAAGCAAGCTGAACATCCATAGTTTTAACTGAAGCTTGCTCTGTGCTGGCACTCTGACAGGAGAAACAAACACTTTGCAGTCTCTACTGCTCCAGATGGGTAGTGGATTTGTTGTTTTAGGTTTGAGTTTGGTTTTTTAATTATGCTGTTATTCAGACCAGTAATTACAATTGAAAGGAAAAAAGTTAATTTGATATTTTTTATAGTACCTGAGCCAAAAACCACCAAAAGGGGATGACAGTTATATGTTTAAAAAACAAAACAAAAACATTTACATTCAGAGTGTATATTTAATGATACGATTAACACTAGCTTGGCCTTGAAATTTCCTCAGGTGCTTGGATCTGAACAAATTCACAGCTGTATCTCTCTTGTTCTTACTGCTACAGAAAAAGCCATCAAATTTTTAAAATATGCAGACAAAATAAAATTTTAAGTATTCTAGGACAACAGCTACTCCCAGGCTCTGTGTACATCCCATGCAGTACCTTCATTCCACTGTCAGACCACTGGCTGCTGTGCCCACAGCCCTTGCCTTGTCACTCCAGCACACTAAGAGGATCATACACCTCAGAAATTTGCTGCCCTCCAGCAGCTGACACTGCACTGCTGTTCATCCATAGTTTACTTGCACTCGAGCCAACTCTTCATCCATGCATTATAAGATTTATTGTATTAGTCAGTGCCCAATCATATTGAAAGGATCAGCTGCACCAAGCATAATTTTAAACCTTCAGAGATCCTCTTCCTTCAAAGTAATCTGAGATCACTTTATTATGCTTTCTTTTCTTTCTCTGAAAAGAATAGATTTTGGGTTGGGTTGGAAGGGACCACAAATATTATCTAGCTTAAATCCCCCTGCCACAGGCAGGGACATCTCTCACTAGACCAGGTTGCTCCAAGCCCCATCCAACTGGCCCCTTTACACTTCAAGGGAGGGGGCAGCCACAGCTTCTCTGGGCAACCTGTTCCAATTTCTCATCACCCTCCTAATATCTAACATAAATCTACCTTCTTTCATCTTAAAACCACTCCACCTCCTCCTACAGCTACGTGCCCTTGTGAAAAGTCCCTCTCCACCCGGAATGTTCCTAGTTCCTATCAGCAGGGGTCCAGCAAAACCAATCTCATCACAAGCAGCAGGGAGGAATAGGTACAATATCCCTGCCATATATAGAGGAATACTCCAACAAAACAACAGCTACTAGCAGGAAAAGGGAACAAAACTCACCCCGTGTATTAGAGTTTGTATTTCCTATCTGACAAGGATAATGCTATAATTCTTATGTGAAACTTCAACACAACACAAGAGATTGTAAGATAAGCATGAAGGCCAGGAGATAAAAAAATGCATGAACGGATGAAGAGAACTAATTAAATTGTTGTTATAAGTGGCCTCTTACCATGAAGAGCTTGACTTCTGCCAAACTGGAGGACACTCATCTATTCTCAGGCAGCATTTGCCTCATTAAGAAAGGCTCGATTAAAAACACAGCCCTCAGACCCTCAGCTTTGTTTTTCTCTTGCTTGCTAGTCAGAGGGGTTTTATTACCTAATTTCCTCTCAGCTGGTGGACTGGATTTTCTGTACTATAGCAGTCAGGAAATTCTCTTTTAACCAGCCTCTTTTCATGCATGTAATCCCAGGCTACTCTATAACGATGCTGTTGCACATTGCCCTTATGATCACTGATTAAATGCAGGACAACTATTGCTCTTGGCAATTTGCACTCTTTTAGTAGAGCAAGCCATAGTCAGGTTAACCAGCATCAAAAATATCCAGGAGTTTCAGCTTACAGCCAGCTCTTCCCATTCTCAGAGGTGCTTAAATTTGCAACCTTTGTCAGGGTTCACCATCACTTATCCATTTCTTATTATCTGATGATAGATCCAGGCTCAAACATCTTTTCTGAAAACTCCATCTTGCAAGTTAAGTGATTTCCCATTCATAGTTTTTGCTTTTACAACCAAGGGTCTTGCCAGTTGTCACCCAAGATGGTTATATCCTGTCCACCTACATGTCCCTGCATTGCAATCCAGTTAGCATCCACTGCACTCCACCCAGGGTTTGGTCCTGTACAACCAGTCACACCTGGGCTGAAGCACATGGCAACAGTCCTTGGATAGCAAGCAAAGGATCAGCAGGGATGTCAGGAAGGCTAAGGATAAACAACTGCAGAGTCCTGGGTTCACAAACCAGAGTTAAGAAGTGATCTGCAGAAGGTTGTAAAACCACTGAAATCAAAACTGTGTATTTTCATGTCTTGTTTTAAGTACATGAGCAACATTTCCATGTCTTTCCCGCACAGCTCCTGTTGTTCAGGGGTGCAATCCTAAACCTTGCCTTGTGGTTAGCTTCTGTCTCTTGTCCTGGGATTGGGCATATCAGGTCCTCTGAGATCAGTAAATAACAGACCTGGCCGTCTGTGCCGTATTTCAAGATTAATTCAAAACAGGAATGCAGAATAGAGTTCAAATTTTAGTTTGCTTTTGAGTCTTTGCCTCACAAAATAACTGATTTTTCTCAAGTCTTACTCAGCCTACCACAGATTGAAAAGGTAAGAATAAAGCAAAGAGAAGCCAAGTTTTAAAATAGCATTTCTTAATTTCTTTGAAATATATCATGGTTTCTCACCCCAACTGCCAGCCTTGACCCCCTTAGTCCCCAGTCTCCACCCAAATCCTCTCCCATGGAAAGAGAACCCTTCAGGGTGGGTGCTCTCAGGAGTTACACTCCAGTCAGAGCACATACAAATGCAATGCACAGGAAAGCTATTATTACTGGGAATCTTTAAAGGAAACACATCAGACTTGGTCCCAGAAATCAAGTGCTAGGAAGGTTTACTGGGTAGGGTCTTTCTCAGGATATCTGAGACACACACTCTGCCTGCAACCTAAATTTATAAGCACATAAATCCAGCACCAGGGTCTAACCTGTGTAGCCAAGCTAGTAACATGTGGCAAAAGCCATCCCAACCACCTTATTAACACATCACTAAGATCCGCCAGCAGATGGATAACACTTCTATTAATACTCGCCAGGATATTTCACATCCCACTGTTATTCTAATAGCATTTATTAAATATGGAGCCCAAGGGCCATGGAAAAAAAAAAAAATCCAGCTCTGCCTGCATAGTGTAGGATAACAGCTTACTGATTTAAACACATATGTATCTACTGCAGTTTTTCTGAAACTCCAGAAGAAACAAACACAGAGATTACTGGAGCTCTAAGGATGCCCAAGCCTTTCCCACTCTCCCTGGGAAGCCACCCCAGGGCTGGCTGGAGAAGCTGCCCAGCACAGCCCCCCAGTTCCCACCAGTTGCACCCAACAGACACAAGTGCTAGAGTTCTCCTCAGCAAAAGCAACAGTAATCTCCAAAATTTTGCCGACATTGGAGTCGTAACTTGGTCTAGTATAAAAAAAGAGCAATTATTTTTTTACAGTGCCATAAAAAGCCTATTCTTTTAATATACTCACATGGATCATTAATGGCTTCTCTATCTCTATTAAACATTTAGTTTCAGTAAACCAATGGCATGATAATGGAAACTCATCTGCTAGTTTTATGTGTATTTAAAAGACAATGGCAGGCACATCTGGCAATAATACTGCCTATCACTACATTACCATGACTGCTCAATACAAATCACATCTTGGAGGCCACATCAACTTTCAGAGTTTCCATTGACTACAAGGGCAAGAGGTTAATCCTGGGACACAATCTGCCAGGCAAACCTGAACATTTTCCCTGGATCAAGTCACCAACCCTTCCTCATCACCTCAGAGCCCACTTTGTCCTTCCATGTTGTATTTCATCCTTGATAGCTGCCCTCTACACCAGAGGCTTTCCTCTCTCCCCTTCTACTAAGTTAATCAACATTTTCCCTGGTTTCTCCTCACACTAGTATTTTATATAAACAAAGCCATTTTCAGAACACCTTTCACAGTAAAGCAATAAAATTTTACTATATAGATATATCAAATCCAATTACACATCACAGAGTGATAATATTTTACAGGGATTATTTTCTTGAGTATGATTTTGAAATTTGTTATGAGCAAACAGACTTGCATCCCTAAATTTACCAAATGTTCCTAGAATAGGTAATGATGCAGACATTGGTTTTAGCATCTGTTTGAAATATGAGGTCTCCATGCCAGCTTCAGCATTCACTGGCTACCATACCACAAGACTAGAATCACTCTTCGAAGATTTTTGCCTTCTAGCGTTATCAATTCATAACATCAAGATTTTTAGATGCAGAGCCATTCCCCATTTTCTTCATTACTCCTACAATGCTAGTGCTAAAGTAGAAGACAGGAACACAGGGACCACCTTAGAACCTACAAGTATTTTTTTTTTCTGTTGTTTGGGGTTTTTCAGATAATTCAGGCTTCCAGTTCAGCAGTTTCTACTGCCTCTTTCTTCTCACTTCCTTCAAGTAACAGAAAAGCCATAGCTCTGGGCTTTTCAGGTATACATAGATTCATAAAGTGGCTTAGAAGGAACTTAAGAGACCACCCTGCAAGGACAGGGACACCTTCCACTAGCCCACAGAAGAGCTGTTCCAGCCCTCTGATCATCTCCGTGGCCCTCTTCTTGATTCACTCCAACAGATCCATGTCCTTCTTACACTGGGGACCCCAGAAATGGACACAGCACTGCAGGTGGGGTCTAAGAATGGAGTAGATTCACCATTGACTGTGATCCACACACCAAAGAAGTGAGAAATGCAAAAAAGCAAAACACCCTCTAAATATATTGGAAGGTATAAGAACTGCTATCACAAATAATGTAGGATCCAGGAAGTCATCCTGAGAAACCATTACTCTCTGAGCAAGTTTCTAGATGTACAAGGAGGCCAGGCAATTATATTCAATTCTGGACTGATTTAATTGGTATTCACAGCAAACTCACAAGACAAAACTACAGGTGAAGTTATAATTGCCCTGATTACATAGCTCTACCAGCAGCTTTCAACAGAAAGAAAAAAACATGCAGCAGTTGTTCTTTATTTCTGACACTGAAGAACATAATGAACAACACATTTGCAAAGCCTCTTCTATAGAAACTATTATCAGAAGCAAAGAATAACAAACAGGTTGAAAAAGTTATTTAGTCAGTACCTTGAAGTCTATCCCATCTGCTTTAATGTCTCTATTTTGTTTTGTTTATGAAGGCTTAGGTTTAAAAAAAAATGCCCAACACTTTTAAGGACAAAAATTGCAATTTATTATGTAATTTCTTGATGGCATAATCTAGCAGTGCAGATCTTTGTTTATCAATAGATTAGAAGAAAAAACAACATTTTCTCTTACTAAATAGGCTCACAAAGCAGGGTTTGCTGCACAAACATCACCCTCTAACTTGAGCTGAATTTCTTCCACTACAGCTGACATAAATGTCAAGTTAATCAATAGGTTATACTCAACTGTCAAAGTCTTTCCTACACTTATTTTATCTTGATCTTCAACAGTTAGAGAGGAAGGAAAAATAAGCTACCTAAACCAACATAAAGCCAAACACTGCATAAAACCTTTCTCCTGCAAAGATGAAAGCTTCTCCCAGATGCTCTTCCTGCTGGTGTGCAAAGGAGAGGTGTGTAGGACAGCAGTACTTTCACCCCAACCCCACATGCTTCCAGCCAAAGCAGGAGACAAAGTCATTCCTTGCATTTCTTCTGCACTAGGGAAACCCCTTCCTGACTATAGACAAAGGCTGGTTTCATCTCTAGCTCAAGAGCTCTGTCTGCAGGAAGTAATTTGTATGTGCACATGGACCCACAGACGTGTACAGAAAACAATAGTGAAATCTTAACATTCTCAAAACCATCATCCACCTTTACTAATGTGTTCCCCATTTGCCAAGCATCCTACACCTCAAACAGATTTATTGTGCTAAGGATCTGTCTTCTGCCACTTTGAGATCTTACCAGCACAAGTGCTAACAACTCCTCCTACTGATAATACTGGGTAGACTCCTACTTCTTTCAGAGATTCATGATCTTCACATTGAATCATGTATCTTGATTGCAGTCTGCAATTAAGTCATGCATATTGCAGCCTGCATTGTCTGGCTTATTTAATCAGTCTTTATTAAACACAATCACTTTTGCCATTTTAACAGACTGGCCAGTGAAATAGAGCCTGGTACAAGCAGATCAATTGGAAGTAAATAAAAAGCTAAATGAGACCTGGATCAATATGCAAATTCTGACCCCAGATCAACAAAGCAGACCTGCAGAGCCTGGCCTCCAAAGAGAGGAAAACACCAGGTGGAACAGAGAAATCTAGATGAAAACTCCTGCTCCATCCCAGCTTCTGAATGATTTCAGCAAATTCATTTGGCCCACAGGTGATTTTCCCAAATAGTACCTTGGTATTCACCAGAGCTTTCAGACACACCTAAGACAGGTCACTCCCAAAGCCAGTGGCAAGGAAACATAACATTTAGGCTTTTGGCAATCCACCTGGGTATTGAGTTGCATAACTATCTGAATATAGCTACATCTTAGTTCTCTCTTTCTTGATTCTCTGCCACTGAAATGAAACAAAAGCTGAACATATATATTGAGAGAGAAAAAACTGAACCAAAAGCTCTACTGGCATAAGCCTGGCACATATTTATTTTGCATAAATTTGGACCAGCAGATTTGTTGCCTCTAAGCCTAAAATAAATTAAAAACAAAGCTGCAGATTCGAAGTTTCACATCACATCCTTGGAAGCTTGTGGCAGTTCTGGAGAATAGCTGTGAAAGTTACAAATGGCAATAATACATTTTTAATAAAATGGCTGGTTTAAATCACTTCTTTTTAACATCTGTTTTGCAAGTCTCAGAGGAAACCAAAAGCCATTTTGAGCCAGGTTCCTCATTTTTATATATTATGAAGAATCCCAAAGATCACTCCAGCTATAAATACACATTATGAATGGAGTCTGGTATGGAGTACAAAAGATGTAAAATAATGCCTGGGAGAATGAAAAATTTACTGAGGCTTTGATATAACGCTGAGAGGCAGAGGCTGAGGCCATTGTTTCAGCACCAAGGTAGCGTTTCTGTCCTAAGAACAGTATTCTACAGAGTGATTGCTTAAAAAACAACTAATATTTATTTTATTACACTTGTCTGCATTTTCTCCCATGCCCACATGTTGAAATTGCTATAAATCTTATTTGCTCAGGGTAACGTCACCCATTTTATTTATTTGGGTGACAAGCTTCTGAGCACATGCTATTTTTTTCCACACTGTTCTGTCCATTTTCCAAAAAATGGTGCATATTAGGTTGTTTTAGCCAGTTAAGGGACAGGGAAGGAAATCAGAAGCTCTCAGCACAGGTGTAACGATCCTGACCCCTGAAGAGCAGAACCGTACACAAAATCAATACAGCCCTCAACTGCAGTCACAAATTCTGCATGTGATGTAGGACCTCTTGTAGCAAACTGCCAGCTAACAGAGAGGTTGTTATGCAGCACACACACAAGGCAAAACCAGAAAACCTTGTCCTTCAAGAGACACTGAGGGGCAGAAGGAAAAAATTCCATAGGCATTGTTGTAGCACACAACCTCAGCAGGGCTGTGATTCCCTGAGGTCAGGGCTTTACACCACTAGAAAAACTTTGCTTTGTGCCCCAGCAAGAACCATTTCAGGCACACGGCACAGAGCTCCAGCCTGGCCATGGCTGCAAAGCAGCAGATTGAACAGCCACTGCAGGAAGTGCTTTTAGACTTATTCCCAAATGTAAAAGCCATTAAGGGAAGCTCAGTCAGCACTGCCTGGACAGCAGAGAACACGCTGGTGCTCAGCACCAGCTGGACACGAGCAGCACCCTTCACACTACAGCTGCACAATGGAAAGCTGCTGGGCTCAACCTAATTCACCTCTCACCCTTTCTCAGTCCAGGAGCTGCAGAGAACTCTTCTTTTTGACACATTTCCACAGGAAGGCTTTCCTAGCTTTAAGTATTTAGCCAACTATAAACTCCTTTTCTCTGTTTCCCTTCTGCTAGTGCTGAAGTGTGCAGAAGTGAAGGGCAAGTAGCAGGTCTCAGTTTTCTCTGAAAAATGACTGACAGGCTAGGTGGAAAGACACAAAGCTACACAGGCAGCAACAGAGCCTGTTGCAGTACAGAGCTGGCTATGCTGGCAGAGCAGGAGCATTAGAGTTTCTATTTGCCAAGGTTTGCTATAATTCTGACTGAATTCCAACCAGTGAGAACAAGCTCCCTTGACTAGGTTTTGCAAAGTTGCTGCATCTTGAATTTTAGTTGCTAGTTTGTTACACTTATTTTTCAGCCAACCTGTTAGCCCTGGAGAAGTGCAGCTCCATCAGATAACTCTGAAGTGCCTCTTTGCCTAGGAAAAGTGTTTCAATACATGCATCACCTAGAGACTGAGTAAGAGGCTGAGGTACAAAACACCTAGAGAAGATAAATGAGCACAAAGAACCTGTACAAGCAAATGCAACAGAAAGGAGATGGAAGGCACATGCTGAACGAAAGGACCATTGTCAATACCTCAGCATCCAGGTGGCTGCTTTGGAACAGCACCAACACAGTGCTTTTCCTCCTGACACAATGCAGAGTGCTTCATTTCTGTCATCTGTGTATCTTCTGTATTTTCATCACCTGCACAGCAATGCCTGCCTAGGCAGAAATGATAGCAACCCTGGTGACTGTCACTGTGCTGTTGCTTGCAATGGCACCATAGCAAATAAAAGAAATTGGGCCAAGCAAGATTGATTGCTGTGTTTGATCACATTACCAAAAAAAAAAGTAGCTGAAGGGAGCAAAGGAGATGCAATATCTTGACTTTCATCAAACATCCACTATAGTGCATTAAAAAAAAAAAAATCACTAAAATGTCTGAATCAAAATGGTTTGGACAGAAGCACAGTCAGATGGGTTGAAAGTTAACTGCAAACTACAAGCAGGGAGCAATAGTGCTGAGCAAGAAAGGCATTTACAAGTCTGTTTCTGCAGGGTTTAACATTAGACTCCATTTTATATAACATTTCTACTGAAGCATCTGGAACAGTAAATAAGTAACACATTAAATTTGTGAAGAGTAATTGCATAGAACAAAGAGGAGTCAGCTGGAATTGCACTGGAAGTGGTTATGTGGTCATACTTGCAAGGAACCCATAGTATTTTTAACTGGTATGAAAACACCATGGCAAGAAAAATAGTAGTAAAGCAGTAAAAGCAAAAAAGATGTCTTGCCATTTGTCCAGCAGAGTAGAAGAACCATGACTTAAGACCATCCATTTTCAAAAAAAGTTGCCATTCTCCTGAGTAAATAAGATCACAGGGACAGGACGGCTATTTATTAAATGCACCATCACTTGGTAAAAGCTGGTCATCTGAAGACTAGACAGATCTCAGTAAAGCCACAAAGTTTTAAAGAAAGGTCTCTATTACATCGTGGGAGGTTTAACTTGCTAATTAGCAAGTTATTTTATCTGAGCAGCCAGGAAGATGGAATTCAATTAAAGCTGACACTTGCAAACACTAGCAAGAAAAGGGTCAGGGAGACAAGGTTATGGATTTGAGTCTCTCAATTTGTAAATACCATCCTGTTTCTTCTGCACTATATTAATCTGGAAATAAGGTTCCTGTAATATAATATAGGTTCCCATAATATAATATAGTCTAGACATCACACTCAGGCCGACTTGACTGCTCTCAAATTCACCTGTCAAATCTGTAGCCAAAATACACACTTTCCTTAGTTTTTGTCTGCTGTCAATATACCTCAGGTCTCGCACATTATCAGAGAAACCTTCAATAACAGCCTATGATCCATTTTGCACAGCCAGCTCACAGCTGATTAAGCTGCTAGATAAAACACATTAGATTTCAGGTCCTAATTTCTTCTATCGACTATAAGAAAACACTCCACACTATAAAAATCACAAGCCTTACTGTTCAGCTTCAGTTGCACCTACAAGGCATCAGATGTACAGATTAGAGAGATTCATATCTCCTGCTTTAACATAGATGTCCAAGTGCACCAAGATGTTCTGCAACCTTTCCCTGGCAGGGTTCAGCTGCTCAAGGCCTGCTCTGACCTGACACAATGGTATCCTGGGGTCCAACTGCTGGGAAGAGCCACAGAGGGCAAGATAAAGGAGAGGTCTCAGCTGGGGCCTCTCATCCATGTTCTGGGAGGTGTTTGTATGTTCAGAAGGGTCACTGCTCTGCCTGGGTTAGCATCATCCTGGGCTCCCAGCTCACCTGGCCTTGCAGAGCAGCCTGCCCTCACTACTCCCTAACATCTAACTTGTTCACCCACCATGAGGGTAGCACACCTGACATTCAAAGTTACTTTTCACATTAACAGGAGCTAAGTAACCTCTGCTCATTTGTAATTAAACTGCATTATTTCTAATACAAACCATCCCAAACCCCTACTCTATAACCAACACTGTCCCTAGTGGCATCATTAGTGGCTGAACTTGGGCAGAAGACAGTTAAGGTAATGAGACAAAACAAGAGCTATAGTGGATATCACTGCTGACATTCTGGGCATGCTGCCTGCCTCACACCCATCCAACACTCTGCTGGTGCTGAACACACAAAGCAGCAGCACCGTGGTGACATTTTGCTCCCAAACCTATGAAAGCTGGAAGTGCCGAGGATCCACTGCTCCTGAAGCACAAGCCAGAATGGCAATGGACAGATTGGCACATTCCCATGGGTGCTCTCTAAAAGGGGAATAAAAGAGGGCCCTTCAGGCCAGCACTACTGGACCTAACGTCAGCTACGGGTGTGTGCCTCAGAAGTGGCACACTGGTCACAGCACTTCCTTTGCTTTTCTTTTTTAAATAGGGAGGAAATGGGGGATGTCAGCTGACAAGAGAGGAAGTACATCCAGGCACACTGTGCATAACACAGTAAAATGTCTGAGTCACAAACTACTACCCTAATCCCATAAACACAGTTAAACTGGCTTAAATGAAAAACCCCAATTCTGTGATCAATGACACCATGTCCAACTGGTGCCACTAGTAACATCCCTCAGAGACAGATAGTAGAGTCAGTGCTACTTAAAGTTGTGGGGTTTTTTTAAATTACCCAGATAACCTTCTCAGCAAGTTTGCAGACAACACCAAATTGAGGTTAGTGGTTTAAATTCTGATTACATATTTGCATGAATTTTTAATTATTTGTTTTTCAACCATGCAGGTGATCAAACACCAAAACAGGGGCCAAGTGGGTGGGGAAGATTTATCCTCAGAGATATTTAAAACTCAACTGGACAAAACTCTGAACAGTCTTATCCAAGCTGGCCTTGCTTTGAGCACAGCACCTCTGAAGAGATCACCCACCCAGAGGTCCCTCCCAATGTAAGTTATTTTTACACCAGCACTAGTTCATTTATCAATAGTGGGGCCTGTGCTTTGTACACCGTCTGTGCAATGTTACTACAATGGGTTATGGAAACGTGAACATCCTGAGTAACACCCTACCTTCAGGTTTCTTTTCTGTTACAGTATCTAGCTTCTGATGCAAACCAAGCAAGATTTTACTCAATACTAAGATGCAACAGACTGCCTAATGACTACAGAAACTTCCTCAAGCCACCTTGTCTCTCCTTGATAGCAATCATTACAACGACGTTTTGAGCTCGGCAGCCACTTTCCAGATGAATTACACAAACAGGTTCCCCTCAGAATTAGGTACAAACATTAGGTCAGCTATTTTATAGATTAAAAAGCAAAATAATGCACAATAAAACTCCTGATGGCCAGTGCAAGTAATTACTTGTCTAACTAAAAGCACATTCTCCCCCGTGTCCTGAATGCTCTAGAAGTGTTTTTCATAAGCAGACCAATTCTCAGCCTGCCATTCTTTGTCTATACTAACTCATTCTGCTGTGATAAATTGTTGCCTGTAGATGCACTGAATCTGCAGAAATAAAAAGGTAGCCTCTCCTGATGGTAATACAGCTAGAAAAGAGCAAAATACAAATCCATTCATTTTACCCAAAGTGCAGTGAATAATGATGGAATAAATAAATTATAACTGGTTAAATTATTGATGTCTATCATTTAAGTATCTTCTTGTTCAGCAGTAGATGTTTTCCCTCTTTAACTATTTATGATCTATGGGTGGAGCAGAGGTAGAGGGTGATATTTTGCAGCTGTATTTGGATAGCATGGTTTTGTAACCATTCAAGTGTTCTGCTGAGATCTCAGAGTTGTTGGCCCTGCTAGCAAATAGCAATTACAAGTTCAGTAGGATCTGACTCTCCTAAAGCCTTGTTTCAAGGAAGTCTTCAGCTTATTAGAATGATAGCAGTTTTCAAAATAAAAACTGAAAGATGTCCTTGCTTCTAAAGTAAGTAGTAGCATTATACATATAAAGCCCAAGACCTGCAAAACATTTTTCTTGGTAGTTGGCTTTTTAAAAATAATTTTTAAAAAGTGGTATTAACAATTCTGTCAAAGCAAATAAGCGCCTAAAAAACAGTCAAGAAATTTATTCTACATCATAGACCATTTCTTCTTAAGGATTAGGTTCCATAGAAATAGAGACTATACACTTTTCTTTTTGATAGAAAAATACCATGCTTTTCAGAATACTAAGATTTAAGCCATTATCAGAACAATAGGCCTCATGTAATTACAACCCTCCCTTCTTTCAACACAGGATTGAAGGTTACCAATTTGAAAGAAATGAAGTCTGCAGCCACAAAATGTCTCAGCAGAGTTTTGTAGCTCCCCATGTCTTAGTGTTGTTTCACTCCTTGTGAAGAAGTGTGTAGCATTCAAATCACATTCCTAGGGTCCACACATTCCAGGCTCCACACAAACACTATGGTGCACTGCAGAAGTGGAACCACAAAACCCCACTCGCTAAACACTGAGCTCTTCATAAGGCTTCAGCTGAAACACAACTGAGCTGTTGTCATGCACACTAGCACCAGTGTCACCACTCAATATGAAGCCCAGAAGAAAAATAACACAATCACTCCCTCCTGTGTTCCTCCCTCTGTGGTTTGGGGTTATATGTTCAGGGCTCTCTGTTATTATGAGCCTGACTCCAGTGTTAATTTATAGGCATTCCCAAGAACACAAGTGCTTCTTAAGGTTGTCAGTGGCAAGTGCCAAGTGCACAAAAAGCCCATCTGTCCAAAGTGCTTTCTCTTTCAGCTGCAGAGATGCACCTCCCCACACACCCTGACAAGTCTCCTGAACTTTTTTTAAAAAAGAAGCCTCTTCAAACCACTGCCCTGCTCTTTTTTCCTTTTCTTTGTTAACCAATACCTTTCCCCAGTTGTCATTGCTCCCTGCAATATGTTTTCTGCTGACTTGACCAAGAAATAGTAATTACAGATTCACTGAGAATGTGCTGCCTTTTAGCTTTGCTGTAAGGAAACTTACATGACCCCAGAATCAAGTACACAGAAAGTCACAGGTTCAGAGCCCTCCTTGCCAGAGAAAACTCAAGCACACTGCTTCAAGGAAGATGCTCTGGCAACAGACTATTTAGGACAAAGGAGAGAAAACAAGACTTGCACTCCTACAAACTGAGTCAAATCTACTCCATGTTGAATAGTTACATAATTACTTACCAAAGAAAAGCACAGTACTCAAAGTATAAGAGCAGAGGAAAACAAGATTACAGTCCCCTCCTCCCCCAGTTCATTGCTATTTTACACAACTTAGGAGTCCCAGTTCCTCTCTCTCCATATACCCAAATCCCAAAGTGAAAACATCCTACTCACTCTTTCTTCTCTCAGCAACCAGCTGTTCTCCTCTCCAAAGGGCACATGGTCTAGCATCAGAGCACTCACCCAGAAGATGGATCAAATCTTCCTAAATAACAAAAGGAAACAGTCTTAGTCCTTCCATAACACCACCTTCCCCTTCTATGGGGTGACAGATTACTTTTCTACACAAGCCCTAACAAATCAATAGCCACAACCAAGATAAACACAGGGAGATTTCCTCCTGGGGAGCCCAGGCAGCCTACAGCTGCAGATAAAAATTGGACCACCCAGAACAGGTGTTATTTACCTCTCTCAGAGCCAAGCAGCAGAATTTAAGGCACCTGTGGCACTTCAGTAACAAAACCCAAATACACCTGAAGACACAGGCTCCTCCAGCATTAATACAGTTATAAGCTTTTTTAACTTTGGACCTACAGGTCCCAAAAGCAGTGTCTTGTCCCCTAGCTCCCTCCTTGAGGATCTAAGCCCAAGTAAATTCAGGAAGAAGGGAATAAGCCTTTGCTAGGTACCACTGTCTCCCTGAGTTTTGTAGGCATTATTCATTTAGGGTTCGCTGTACATGTGGGTGAAAGCCCACCCCTCAAGGAATAACCACCATCAGCCTTATCCCATATGCAGTGACCTTGACAACTTTACACCACCAGTTTTCAATCACAGATGATGGATTCATCAAGGCTGATGTGAACCAGCTGCACTCTGTCAGAGTCTTTGCTCTGATCTTCACGCTGCAATAACTTTCTATTTTAACTGATTCCGCCAGGGGTGAGGCTGTTAAGACAGCAAAGTACTCTTTTTCTTCTTTCTACCACACACAGACAAAAGGCAATTTTCACTAATACTACTAAGGTGTTTTTTTACAATTGTTAGAAAAGTGACATGACCCAGTTTTTGTCAAATGTGTGTGCATGAACTAACTCATCACAGCAGAAACACCTGCAGTCCATTTCTTTCTGATATTTTTTATTTCAGGCTGACTGCAGGAATAAGGCATTGATTACATAACATCCATGTTTTGAATATTAATTTCCCAACCACAAATAGTGGAGACATTTTAGTTTAAACAAGAGTTTAGCTTTTAGCACACAAAATAGCAGTTTCCAGGATAAAAAATAATACCACTTTGCCAAGCTTGTACTGTACGCAGTTTGGCCCTTAGGTCTAGTGCTGAAAGCCAACACCTGAGCAAATGCTGGAATCCCAGCAGCCATGTGAATCCCAGACAAGTCACTTAACCATGTTGTGCTTCTATCTCCTCAGAGGAATAATGCACAGTGACTTCACTGGGCTAATGCAAAGCTGATTTCATTAGCATTCACAAACTGCTTTCTACCCAGCAGAGGAAAGTATTAGGGAAATGCTAAGCATGTCTCCTGCTGGGCTTCTCTTCTAAACTACCTCTTTTCATAAGTTATGTCCTACCATGCATGCAAAAACTGCTTAGAACCCTCTTAATCAAGAAAGCAAACATATCCGTATTTGCCAAACACAAGCTTGTAATTATGTGGAAACAAGGCAGAAACAACACACACATGCATGAACAGCACCATAAATATATCCTCTTGGGAACAACAGTTTATGGTCAGAAAAACAGTTGGAAAATCTTGAGTGGAGCTTATTAAACATTTTATTTTGCAAAATTAATTAAACAGAGGAAGCTTCAAGAATGCTGCAGTAGCTCAAGGGAGAAAAGGGACAGTAGTGTTTAAGTGCCCTAACTACATTTTAAGCTATTCATCCAAATGGACCCATGGACCTCAGGTACCCTGAGCAGACATTTAGTGGATTGCTGGAGAGCTGTAAATAACCAGCTGACCAGCAACTCCTTCACTTCCTTCAGACAGAGAAAAATCTCTGTCAGTAAAGATAAAAAGCACATGCTCCTCAGTAAATGACATTAGCACCCAGAAATGGTATAGAACCAAGAAGGTGAGCAGCAAAACTGGGCATAGGAACAGAACAGTCTGTAAAAAACTTGCCATCTCAACACAGGTTACCTGGAGGAAAGCACTGGGCAAACACCTGGATCTGTGTTGAAATCCAATATAAAGTCCAGGTAAAATATATTCTACATGTCTATGTTTGTAACATAGAGATTGTTCTTACTCTTACCATAGCATTGACACGTAAACAACTTCATATCATCCTGCCCTATTCTGAATTAGTTCTTTTTTTCTTTTATTCTTTTTTTTTTTATTAGAATAGGTTTATCTTTCCAATTATCATTTTTCAGCATCACAGATCAACATTCTAAGTCACATTATTTTCAACTATGCTGATGTTGGGAGATACAGAAATGATCCCATCATTGTTTCTTTACTCCCAGACTCCATGAAAAACAGTCTGATACATACTGACCCAGGTGCAAGTGATTTTGCTGCACATGCTGCAAGTCAAATGCCTTCAAGTCATTTCAGATTATACAGACGCTCAAGAGATTATATCTGTATTAGTACTACTACAGATAATAAACATTAGTTCAAGAGTTAAAGGCCTGATTCCAGCCTCAAAATCATATTGTCACAGAATAATTTTAATTTGAATGGTTCTCCTGAGGCCCTACTCCAGCTGAGGCTTGAGCACCTTCATGGACAGATATCCCACAATCTCTCCAGGCACCATTGGAGTAAAAAAGATTTTCTTTATATTAACCAGAAATTCCTGTGTTTCAATATGCACCCATTGTCTCTCATCCCCTTCCCTGTGCAACTATGAGAAGAGTTCCACCCTATCTCCTCCATGTTCTTCTATCAGGCAGTTGCAGAGAGCAATAAGGTCTCCCCTAAAGCTTCTCTATTCTTACAAATATTTTAGCTAGTGAATAGTTATAAGACTTCCAGTGCTTTTCAAACTACATGAACCTGTATGAAAGAGGGTGGTCTTCTGATTGTTTTGGTTACTATTGTAAACATAGGTGACCATTCTCTTCCAAAAGGTACACATTTGGTAGATCTTTCTCTGTGTGACATGCCAGACAGAGCCCTTTCATTTCAGCAATGGTTGAGACTGGATTAGGTGAAATAAATGCAAAGCACTTGGATCTTTTTCTAAAATAAATTCAGGATCCAATATACTTTATTAGATCTGGGAAATACAGGAGATTTCTCTATACTAAAAGCTATATTACTTCTGTTGTGTCATATTGCTGCAGCTAAGTTGCTGAGAATTCATATCAGCACCTTCCAATACCTTTAAAGTTCCAACATGTTGTAAAGTAAAGCTTTAATTATCTTCTTGTCACTTTACCGTTGTCCATCTGCTACCCCTGTCACGGTGTTAAGTCACAGAACAGAGATGGGCAAATGCTACTGATGGGTGTTCTGGAAACAACAAAAAAATAATCACCTTAGTTACATTAATAAGCTTTCCCTGTAAGGCAAACTTGCCTCAAGCTGCTGCAGTCTTAATTTCTAATTTGTTTGGAGTGTTTTGACTTTCTGTCTCTTGTTAAATATAATTCTCTTCTAGGCTGTTTTATGCATTGATTTTTGCAATTGCATCCATATTACATTGGGACCCAAATCCACAGTTCTCTAATTCAGGTTACACAGAAAAGTTTAGACAAATAACCCAATTTCTTTTTTTAATTAGAGAAATATTTTCCCCTTTGAACAAGGATAGGACTCACAGTAGTTACAGCACCGATTGTTCCCCCAGTCAAGGATATACACCAGGAATGGACTGTTGACTTTTTAAGGATATACTAAAAAACTTTTCTCTGGACTGTATTTTGTATTGGAGCAACTTCCAATTTAATGAAGTCATCAAACAGTTATTTTAATTAGCTGTGCTCCAGAGTAGCCATCAGTGCTACACTGAAGAATGAGAATACAGAGAATCTCCTAAAAATCTCTTCCACACAGGCCTCACCTCTAATGCAGCACATTATGACTTTTTCCTCTTAAATAATCACAAGTGGGTCTGACATTTTTATTTCAAGCAGGGTACTGATTTTTACAGCTACTGCACTAGTTTTAGCATGTATTCATGTAAAAAATACACTCAGAGAGCAGGAAGATCATTACCACCACACAGACCTGGTTTCTATTCCTGGCAAGTCATTTAGGGCTTTCTGGAAAATGCAAGCACATACAGAGGCAAAGTCCCCTACCCCTGCTCTCAACTCAGTAACTCCACTGCTGGAGGCTGGACTTGTGCCAGCACAGCACCATATCCAACTCAACCCAGTTGTATCCTCTATTGCAAGCAGCTCCTCCAGCTACCCAGTCTTCAAATGGAATGTAAGAAGACATTACATTCTTTTTCCCCTCCTTTTTTCACAGGGTGTGACACAATAGTTTTGATCCTCTCTGGCATTCAGTTCAAATAAATATTTTCAATCACAAACTCATTTTATATAGACAACCAGAATATTGTCAAGGATAAGAGTCTCCTTATTTCTCCTCTTCCCACCCAGTCTCTTCCTACAACGAATATGCCACAAGATAGAGATGCCCATGGTACTATTTCACTAATATTAAGGGATTAGAAAACAGCCTACCAGAGCTAAAAGCATGCTAGATTTCTTTCTTTCAAAATAGCTGAGAAACAGCCACACAGGTTTTTTGGGCTTAATTTTTGTTTGGGCTTCTGGGTGAATAAGTGAGGGCTCACTTCTCACCCTTCGTCAAGCAGAGCATAATTTGTATGCCTTTCTGATATACTGTGCATTGTCTACGTTTACTCATCACATCGATCAAAGAGGCTGGAATAGTTTAAGTAGCCTCATTGTGTTCTCATTTTAATTTTAGAGATTGCCTTCTCCTCATCATCTCAGATGGAAGAGAGCAGAGCAGTCACTGTGATGTACTACCCTACCATTGTGATGACCAATCACACAGGAAAAGGCGCTTAGTACATTTTTTAAGAAGATGGAGTTTTCTATTGCTCCACCACAGTGATTATTTTTGTGTCTCATTATTTCAAGCCCTTTCTGTTTCATTATAAAAATACCATTTGCTAGAGCTAAGGCAACCAGCACAATAACATTTCAGAGCAGAGTGAATTAATCAATGCAGCCTCTACTGCTGAGAAGCACAATGTCACTCTCGCTGGGTAGGTGCAGGTTTCATTTCAAGCTCCTCTCCACCCTCCTAATTAAGCACTTTATAACTCATACTCTACAAAAACCCTCAGCTCCCAGCTATAAAAACAAACACGTCTGTTCAGAAACAGATGGAAATACAACTGGAGTAGAACTGGAATAGAACTGGAAATACAACTGGAATAGAAACAAAATAACAATCTGTTGAAGAAAAAAATTAAAGAAAAATAGATTCAAACATGATAGTCCCTACTCCATATAGAATAGTTAGACTTGACCAATATACACCTACTGTTTTCTGTACAGTTCTCCCAAGCCTCAAAGTAACTTGCTTTATCTGGTAAGAACGGAAGCAAGAGTAAAGAGAGGTTTTCTATCCATCCTTTTCACAACTTACCACCCCATCCTTTATTCTGCGATTGCAGCCTGGCACTCATTAGAACTCAAAGAGGCAGATTTTTATTTTCATGGCCACTATTGAACCAGGAAGCTGTTAAGGGTTAAGGTTCATGATGTTATTTCGGCTTCACTGAGTAACCCATGTGGGCTCTACATCAAACATTCAGTACATTAGCTGTACGTACCAAAATTTGACTTTTGTTCTTAAAATAGGGTACTGTGTTCCACTGTGTCTTGTGAATGGAGATTATTTACACCCACTCCCTAACCCATCCAGAGCAAACCAGACCAGTGGGAGCTAGCAGAGCCCTGGGTTAATTGCTGTAGGAACTGCTTGCTAAACTCCTGTACAGCCCCACCAATCCAGTCACCCTTGGTCACTCACAG
Source organism: Chaetura pelagica (assembly GCF_000747805.2). Classification (NCBI taxonomy): domain Eukaryota; kingdom Metazoa; phylum Chordata; class Aves; order Apodiformes; family Apodidae; genus Chaetura; species Chaetura pelagica. The sequence goes on along the minus strand of NW_009953098.1, from coordinate 5,568,437 downwards.
CCCCTCTATACATGCAAATTGCAACTCAGCTTTCTCAGTTAAGAAAAATGCCCTTCAGCAAGAAAACCAGTTCAGATCCTTTCCAGTTCCAAGATGTGGAGAGGCCAGGCTCAAGGGCTGTAGTCCAATACTAGCTCTTTCTAACTTCATGATTAGGAAGCGGAAGGAGTAGCACCAGCCTTTCAGAGTGGGAGTTCTCCCCTTCCTGCAGTACAGCAGTAGAGTCATCTTCCCCTTCAGAAGGGATAGAAGTGCTAACTAGGAGTTATGCTCACCATGCTGCAAGGTGGATCTGGCAAGCACTTCTGCCTCTAGTGATCACACAGGATAAAGCAGACAAATGGGAAAAAAATATTGTGCATACAATACATACAACACTGCAGTTTATTGGGTATTATGCTGCTGGTTTTCCATTGCAATTTAATGCATGGGATTTTACCACCAGTAACAGCAGATGCAAGCAGTCAGAAAGAAATGACAAGAGTTTAGATGTGTGCTTGAAGGGCAACTGGAGTTAAAATATGACCAACAGTAGACTAACCCATACTTTAACAAAGGATTAAGCTTTCAGACAGTTCTTTCTCTCTTAAAATACAGTCAGTTCCTCTGGGGTTTGATTTGTCTGTATGTTTCCTCCAACAGCTGCCTGTTGAACAGCTGCAGTAGGCTCCAGATTTTATTACCAGGCCTTAACTTCCTGGTACAGATAATTTTGTACTCTTGACTCCCCAGCATCCTTTTCAGAACAGATACACAAAACATTTGTACACCCTCCCCTTTCAAAATGGACATTGGCTAATTAGGGAAGTCATTGCCTCTTCCTGGCATTTTCTAGATTAGTGTTGCATTATCGCATCTGCTTATCTCAAGTATCTTTGTTCCTTCTCCCATTTCTTTTCACACCACTGATAACACTGCAACTAGGCAATAACCCCTCAGACCTGACTCTGAGTACTCATCAACGCAGTGTGAGCACAATGTACTGGAGCAACATAAACGGAAGGAACAGAGCTCAGTATGCAAAGGCCCCTTGCAATCCACCTTGCAGCATAGACACAATGACCCTGTCTTTGGTTAGCTGGGTCAGTTCCCCAGTTTCAGCCTGAGAAGGGACAGAGACCACAGCGACATCTCCTCCTCCCATGCTGGGCTGACCATACACACACAGAGCCCTGACACCTCCTCAGCAAACGTGCTTTGCTCTGCAAGAGCAGAAGAGCATCTTCTTCAGCTGAGGAAAATGTGCTGGGCTGACGGCAGAGCTGAAGGAGTGCAGAGAGGCATAAATTCTGTGGCAATCTGCCCACAGGCAGAACGGCATCTGTAAGTGCACAGCACTGTCCTCCCATGGCAGAGACGGCAGAGCTACACAGCAAAGGCAGAGAGCAGGAGCAGGCTGGTACCAGTGCTTCACCATTTGGCCTAAGAACAGCTCACGGAGGGACAGTTGCAGTAAGACTTTCAAGCTGCAGCCTGAGCAACCTGCTTTAAAAATAGGGGCATTGATGTAGCACCTCAAGGACACACAGGCACACACCAGGCAAGGTAGCTTTCCTGCTAGCAACACACTTCCGGATGCTAGTCAACATGAGAGCCACTAAGCTGAAATCCAATTTTAATCTCTTTGTTGAATGAGTTCATGTAAGTTCAAAAGGGAGTTCTCTATCATTGTTATAGATCTCATCTGCTGAGACAAGGTGAGGCAAGTAAATCAACAGAAGCACCATTACTAAACCATAGGAGAAATGAGCACATTGGGGTTGAGTTGGTTTTCTAACTACAGCTTTGATTCACCTGTTTTTCTCAAGACTTCCTCATCTGTCAAGCTTTCTGAACTGGTACCATGTCAATGCCTGGCTGAGCTATAAAGTTTCCACTATTCCTCATGCAACTTAATGGAGCACTCAAACCTCTATGCTAAAAACTGTGGCGCCACTTGGTGATAATAGACACATTTAAGTTTAATGCTCACTATAGCCAACAGTCATTTATGTTAATAGACACTTTTGTTTCTTGGAATTAATCTTCCTCTAGGAATTTTTTATTATTTTTTGTGTGTGTGGCATAAGTCAGGACAGTTTATTTCCCTTACAATTAAGAATACTCTTCTTTTTCAGATACTAATTGCAGAGAAAGACAATCACAAGCCATCAAATTACCATATCCTAATGAATTACCATTTGTCAGCTGAGCTGGAGTTACTATTTCCTTGCACATATCAGGTAAACATCAGAAAGGCTTGAGGAAGGTGATTAAAGCCAGTATTTTTAACTCTACATTTGCACTAGGCTGAGAGCACTGTCAACCACTTACAGCCACTTAACTTCAGATTTCCATCAACTGCAATCTCTTATCCTTACTCCACATTTCAGGCTTCTCCAACTCTCCCAAACACTGGCTATTCTACCTGTTCCTGATGAATTTCCCGCTAACCTCTGAGTGCCAGAGGGAATTATACTCCTGAGCAGTACAGGTTTCTGGGAAGTGACAAGGTTTGCCTGGGGTCCTAAGAAGCCAGAGAGTAGCTCTATTCTCAGCTCTGCAAGGGACATTCTGACACTTCTTATGCCTCCTTTTCCTCACATCTGAATTGAGAATAACTTTACAAAACATCCTGAGACCCATGGTGATAGAATAAGATATGTAACACTCCAGGAGAAGGAGATACCCAAATGCAGCAACTTGAGTGACTGCAGCATATACACATTTGAAACCTCAGCTACTAAAAGAGAAAATAAAAAATAATCCTCACCTATCCAATATAGGGTTAAGGGTTCAAAAGAAAAAGTTTTAGTGATTCTGGGTGCGATATTATCTCAGATAGAGGAGTTGAATGCATATGGCATATTAACAGTTCCCAGCAAGGAAACAATTTTGGGAACTATTTATTTAAGCAATAGCTTTCACTCTATCTAAATACCGGAAGCAATAAAGGCTCCTACACACCCAGTTAAATACATGAGGAAATGGGATAGTATGCAAATCAGAGAACAGCAGACAGATGTCAGAGTTCCAGGAACAGAAGGTAGTATTTTTACTTTTTCTATTCCAGCTTTGTGTACATTAAGGGGTACATGCAGAGCCCGCTTTGCTTTTCCAAACAGCATCTAAAGACAGGAGCTTGCATTCCCCTCAGGAGAATACAAGATGAAAGAGAGAAGTGCTTCCAACAGAGGTGGTGATTCAGAGGACCAAGAGATTACATGCCTAAACAAGGAGGAGTGAATAATCTCCTCAATTGGAAAGCAGCTGGACTTGCCTCAGCTCTAGCCCCTTAGATACTCGGCTACTTTTTTAAACCCCATTAAAAAATCAGAGAAAGCTTAGTACAAGTGAACTCCCTCATATGCAGCACAGGAAAAGCAGTGCATGCTTAGCCCCAGTCTGTCACCATACACTCATCATGCCTTGCAGCAGTGTCACATCCTGCTACAGTCCTTCTTACAAAGGCTTGATCTCCCAGGCAGCTGGGGATCACAGAATGGCTCAAGCAGCCTTTGGCTGATCCACACAAAAAATATGTGAGGACTGTGCAACATAAGTCACTGGGCATAAATTTCTCTAGATACTGAATTTTTCCAAACAAGATGTCATCATCATCTGCATCTGCTGATGTCTGTGAAGACAATGCACAAGTAGCATCACATACTTCAGCAAAAAATACTAAGAATCTGATCTTTCCTTATAGAAATAGATATTATAATTGACAAGTTCCTGGGTGCTTTTGAATCCTGTTAATTGAAATCCAGAATGAAGAACAGCATATCTCACTGAGACAAAGGGCAACAGTGCACTGGAGCACCTTAATTTCATAACCATCAGACCATCCCACCAGTTACATCAGCACTTTGCAGAGTCTAAGGTTTTGTCCTGGTTCCTGTCATCCACCATTTGAGTAGACTTCAATACTGCAGTATTATTTCCAATAAAAGGCTAGGCTGACACAAGCAGGAATAATCACTGCTCTTTCTCCAGGAAGATGTATGCAGGCTGCTGGCAAGTCACAAAGGAAATTAATCCCAGAATTAGAGCAAAATCAGTGAAATGGTTTATTTTGTACAACTTGCTGTTGAACCATTCTATTTGGCCACATATGGAGACAGGTGCTAAGCTACTGCTCTTTAATTAAAGTATACCTACCATTTTTCTTCAAAAGGAACAAAACTTCAAATACAAAACTGAAAAACTCTGAGGTATTCAGGAAGCCTACAGAGTATCTGGCACTGCTCTTTGAATGCAGCACTGCTACTGCTCCACCAAGTCCTCTGCCCTGTCCCATCAGATGTGTTGGTGTACTCTGCCAAGCCATACTTTGAATACCAGCTACTTCTGGAATCACCTTTTATACTTTTCTTGTTCAAGCAACTTTTCAGCAATGCTTCCCTCAACAGGATTTCAGCCTTGCTGCCACCTAATCAGACTAAACAGATCAGCACTCAGTTTCTCCAGAGTATGTAGAAATGGGACTTATTCTAAGAGAACCCTAAAGGCTTCTGATACAAGCTGAAGCCTCCTCTGTCATCAACCTAAGGAGAGATTAAAAGCATTGAACATCTTGCAGAGAAATCTGTCTACGTTCAGCCACCAAGTAGGATGTGCACGTATCGTACACAAGAGCCTAATAATTCACTTGAAATGTCTTCAGTGCTATCATTGCAGGGGGGAGAGGACATTTTATCACAGCAACAAAAGTCTCCTTTTTTAACATTGCCTGAAAAACTGACAAAAAACCCTACCCACAGCCACTGACAAGGCTTTACTTCAGGAGACACAAAGACCTTTCACTTTTCTTCAAGGCTAAAAGAGCTTTCTGCAGTGCCACTTTCATGTCCTATTTTCATCATCTCTGCTCTGCCCACTTCTTCTGAGGGTCCTCCCTGCTTCCCTTTGCCAGATCTGGGTCCTCTTTGAACAGTCTCTGTTTTAGCAACTGGGAGAGGAAAAACAGACTATTTGCTTCTTATCTTCTCCCTTCCCTACCACCAGCACTTTCCTCTCTGCCCAGCAAATTGCAAGTGTGGAGCCTGTGTGCCTGGGGGAAGAGCTGCTCTGAACTGGCAAATCCTGTATCTAAGGTAGGTGGGAGAGGCAACAGAAGCAGCTGTGCTCCCTCAGGCTGCTTCACACACCAACCTCCAGCACAAGACAAGTCTCCAGAAGCACATCCCAATACCTTGGCAAAAGCAGAGCAGCAGGGGCTGGGTGCAGCTAGGAGGGAAAAGTCCTGACACCCTGCCTGAAAGGTTGAAAAAAAATCAACAGTGCTAGTGAGATGGTGTTTGTTTTGTGGAAGTTCAGCTGACAGCACATGCCACCATGCAGTGAATGGGTAGCTCACATGTGCACACACCCGTTGTTCTATGTAGTGTTTGCATTTCTGCAAAGTACAATGAGCCAGGAAGAACAGGCAAACAAGAGAAATTAAGCTTGACCTGCCCTGTTGACCTTGTAATAGTCTTGTAACCATTCTGGCCTTGCTAAAGGTTCTGCAAATCTGGCTATGGTTCATCATGATGACATTTGGCATATTGGCCTGGCAAACAGACTCTCCAAAGCAGAGGCCACCTGTGCTGCAGTGCTGATTTCTGTAAGCTGCCATTTCCTGATCTTCATTGGCAGCTACAGGAATGTTGTATATTCGTGCCAGGAAGTCCAAATGCAAAAGCAAATACTAAATAAAAAAGGACACTGTCAAAGAAAATCTGACCTTTCTGATGTCTCTGACCTAAGTACTGTAAATGTTGGATGATTCTCCTCCTAAATACTCCTGTAGTCAGCCATTAAATATTGTACAATAAAACCATAGACTCACTGCCCCATACTGAAATTTTTGCTTAAGCTCTTACAAAGTCATAGCAGGGAGAAGCAAGGCCACCCATCCTACAGAGAAGCATTTCCATCAATCAGAATTATAGGGCCACCACTGACAAATACAGCAAATCTGTCAGTGGACATATAAGTGACTGTCACGATCCGTGACCTATTATATCTCCTTATTGGAGTGTATTAACTTATCAGGATTTGCTGAGAGATCCACACGTGGGTATCGCCTCACACAGAGGATACAGGAACTTATGTCCCGACTTTTTTGAGTGAATAACTCGCTCAGTGCTTACTAAATTTCTAACAACAGCAAGGTTTATTGTGGGGAAAACAAAGCAATTTGGGGCAGGAGGTTCAAAAGGAGTGATTACAACACATTAAACATATATGGGTACACCTTAGTTACACATCTTATTCACGTGAGGGAAGTAGAGGGGAGGGATTTGCCCGAATGGCTGGATTATATTTTCCCCTATAAGCTGGGGTAGCCGGAATTGTCTCACCACGGCAGTGCAGGTTCGATGAGCTGGTAGCAAAGAGGCTGCAGGCACTCCAAGTGCAGGTCGCCCCCCCCCCACCACAAAGCGGCGGCAGTCGGTGCGCGGCTCCGGGACCGTAGGTGTGCAGACGCTGGAAACGCGGCGGTTTAAGCGGCGCTGGGACTTTTGGCAGCAGCGGCGGCGGGCAGGCAAGC
>NW_009953098.1:5551311-5561413 GCF_000747805.2 Chaetura pelagica | reverse complement strand
TGTGTGTGTAGACGACCGCCTCGAACACACGAGGAGAGAGCGAGAGAGAGAGGGGCGTGCCGCGCTGCCTCTCTCATGGGGTTCTTCGGCGCCAGTTTTGCATTTCCGGGCTTTTCAGCCAATCAGACGGGACCTAGTCCTGCCCCTGCTTCCGGCCACGGCTCCTCCCCTGCAGCAGCTGCTCCCCCCCCCATACACACAGAGGGGGTTCAGCGCTGTGTGGAGACACCGTGTTAAGTCAGTTTTGTCGGCTGACTCAAAGGACATTTCATGTTCGTGTAAGGAAATACCTGGTCCTTCACAGTGACTTTGAGGGGAACATCACCTTCTAAGAAACTTGTACCCAAAATTAGAGGGGATTAAAGGCCTCACAGGTTTTTTTGCCCCTCGTCTCTTCCTTTGAGACAAGTCACACATGGTGATGAAGCACTGAGCACATCAAGTTTCATGTAACTCACTGTCCTGGCTTTATTTCTTGCTGATTTGAGTAATTTCTTAGAACTGTTATTTTTCAGCAGTTATAGTACTACAGAAAACTTGGGCATAGGTCTGGAGGGACCTCATGGATCACTGAATCCAGCCTCCTTTCCTTGAAACTCTGCCAATACAATCTCACTCACAAGACTTACAAATTCAAGCTTCAAGCTAGCAAGGCAGTTTGCTCCCGGTGCTCTATGGATCTGGTTTTTCAACATAGTGCCCTGATGCTTAACTGTTTCTGCTGCATTTTTAGCAAGTTTTATATAACTCTCTTTACAGCTCCACCTGCAAAGCATTTCAAAAGATTCTCTGCTAAGACTACCACAGTAAACCTGCTGACTCCATAAGACAAATTCCAGGTCAAACCTTTAATGAGAGAGACCTCTCTAAGCTTCTTCTCACCCTTATTAAAGAGATTTACAAAACCATGAAGGAGGCTGGAGAGTTAATGATGTGCCATTTAAAAAGGCTCCATTAAGATTCGGGTATTTTTATCGTTTAGAAAAAAAAAAAAAGCATTTGCAGATTATAACTCTAAGAAGACAATTATAAGAGCATTCTGAGAGTCTTTTCACTTGATCTATAAGAGGGAGAAATGGTACAGCAGAGTATAGGGAAGAAAATACACAGCCTAAGCCTTTTTCTTGAATAGGATCCTAACTAGCCACGTTGCAGCTGCAGTGAAGTGTCTTATGTTCCTGTGATTTATTACTATAAGGGCCACATCATCTGCCAAAGTGTGCTTGTAAGAAATTCAATGGTTTCCAAAGGAAACATTACAATAAGACATATTTTGGATTTGCATTTTTACCCTGAATAGTGTCTGAAAAGCTACTTTGAAAACTTTTGTATCAAACACAAATACAAAATTATTGCCAAATGCAGTTTGAATTTGGGAAGGTTTCAGGAAGGAAGCCCTGACACACACAGAAAGGGATGAAGAGACTGTTTACAGAAGAAAGAATGCAGAACAGCACTGAAAAATAAAGGAAGTGGCAATCTTCCAACATGCTACACCTTGGACCAAATTGCTGTCTAACGTGATGAGTTGTTCACAGGCCTGAGTTACTCAGTTACCCTTTTAGCTCAACCTCAGACACTAAGCTTCAATCAAATATAAGTAACAAATTAAGGGCTTGATCTCACACTCAAACTTGCCTTTCACTTCAAATTGAGGAGGGGAAGGTGGTATTAAGACCTGTATTAATGTTGATCATGGTGGTATTCCTGATGGAGTTCCAACCAGAAAAATCACCAAAGAAAACACCCACAATTAGCTTAACTACTGCTGACAAACGAGTTGGGTTCATAGCAGAAAATGCAGTATTTCCTTTGATTGCAATAGCATCCATGAACTTCAGAGTCAGCCTCTCAAGATGTTTTTTAGGACATGAGCATTTCTGTCAACTTGTATCGATTTCTCAATTTCAAAGGGAGAGAATTTCAGTCTCACAGTTCATAGGTGTAAGACTCTGCTCTGTTGTCTTGCTCTAAGTCAGGAACACTGAGTGCAACTGTAAAGAAGCCCTAATACAGAAAGACCTTGGGAATATAAAATTCAAGTGTATGACATTTTATTATTTGTCATTTTAGCATGGAAAGAGGCAAAACAAAATAAAAATGCATGGGAAAATATGCAATAATATTAACAGATTGGCAAACTGTAACACTGGGTATTCTGTCATGAATGCCCAGACGTTTACTGCTACTAAGAGGCCAAACAACTTTCTTGGTCAGTATGAACTTGACTCATGATGTATAAAACACAAAAAAACTATCAGTGAGAAAGGACTGACAGCTTGCTGGCCTGAAGAGGTGACTTGATTTTCAAAAGTGCCAGAAAGCTTCTCCTGGCAAATTACTGATGTCTCAAATAACATGCATTCTGTAGAACAATTCCTAACTTTAGTTTTCTAGGATAGGAATCAAAAAGCACAAATAGTTGCCATGAGACAGTGGGAACCAAGCAGCTTTGGTTGTTAACATTATAGAGGAAAGTTCTCCCCTGAGTTTACACAGTCCTCAAAGTGGATGTAAAAAATCCTAGGCAATAATCAGGTGCATGAACAGCTGGAAGTGTGTGGCTAATCATGAAAAAAGAAGGGGTTTTTGAACTGGGTCTTCCCACCTTTATCTGTATTTCACCTAGAGAAGTTTTGCAGACTTTCTATGAGGCATTATTTCTGATTTTTAATTTGCAATAGCAGTTGTAACCAATAGCAGCTCTCTGTAAGCCATGAACACCTCTGTCTGCATGCAAGGAGCACAAATTATACCACCTCAATATCTCAATCCATTTGCTTTAGCACCAACCTAAATAAGGATGACCCGTAACTGTTCAGTCTTCTACCTGCCTCCTTTTCTCCTTTCACAGTCAAAACAAGCACTTCACCTAGACTACTGCAAATTTCCTTGGGGAGATAGAATCACACAGGGAAGGCAACTGGCCTGGTTGAACTGGGAGGTCTTGCAGGGGCTCAGGGAAAAAAAAAAAAAAAAAAAAAAAAAAAAAAAAAAAAAAAAAAAAGAGAGAGAGAGAGAGAATCTGCCACCCTTGGAAAAAGGAGCAGGCACCTCAGGAAGAGTACAGGGATTTAGCAGCCTGGTGAAAAACGATCTGAGAGTATTGGTGGACAGCCAGCTGAACATGAGCCAGCAGTATGCCTAGGTGGCCAAGAAGGCCAACAGCATCCTGGCCTCTATGAAAAGCAGTGTGTCCAGCAGGAGTAGGGAAGAGATCGTGCCTCTGTACTCAGTCCTGGTGAGGCCACAGCTTGAGCACTGTGTTCAGCTCTGGGCACCACAGTTTAAGAAAGACATCGACATCGTGGAGCATGTCCAGAGAAGAGCAATGAGGCTGATGAGGGGTTTGGAGGGCATGTCATATGAGGGGAGGCTGAGGTAACTAGGGTTGTTTAGTACGAAGAAGAGAAGGCTCAGGAGAGATCTTACTGCTCCCTACAACTACTCAAAGGGAGGTTATCAGAAGTCAGTGTTGGTCTCTTCTCCCAGGTAACTAGGGATAGGATGGGAGGAAACAGGTTGTGATAGCTGGGTTACGGTTGGACTTGATGATCTTGAAGGTCTCTTCCAACCCTAATGATTCTATGATTAAGGCCATAGGATTTGTTTTAGAACTATAAAATGTTGGCATCAGCCCATGAGAATCCTTCCAAGTGTATGACTTAGTTCTCTTCCTATACATTATTTCCAGAATCCCATTCCAATTATCATGTTCAGAAGCCTTTTTCTCATGCAGAGAAGCCAGGTAATACTTGAGAGCCCATTCAAAATAATTCTGACAGCTTCTTTGACACATGTTCAAGACATGCTGTTGACAGTATATTTTTTAACTGCTTAGGATTAATAATTATAACTGCTTCAGCACTGAGAATGATCTAACTTTGTTCTGATCAGAAAAAATCATGTTCAACTAGATGACTAGTATCATTAAAATTCTATTTCAGAGAACTGCTGTTAAGTGGTAATTTTGCTCTTCAAATTAGGAGAGAGGATTAATAATTGAATCCAAAGATCTAGTTACATATTTTGGTGGGTTTGTTTCTTAATAGGAAGAATGACTTGAGCAGAAATCCATTAAAATTTTTACTATTCCCATGCTAGTCTGATTCTAAGCTTTTCCATTAAGTAGCACAGTCATAATGGCATTAAACCACTTAAGCAGCAAAAACAGCACATAAATTATCACTTTCAATTCAATCTTTCGGAGTGTGAATAGATACTGTGCATTATTGACAATTCACACCCCTAAAGAGATTTTTCTGTTCCTTCACAGCAGCTTCACAGCCTCTTGTACTGATATAACTGACCCAAACATGTATCATTTTTTTCTCAAGAAAAATTCCTTAGAATAATGAGATAGCAAAATTAAGCTCAGATGAAAGAAGGTGTAACAATCAGCTACTGCATTATTCTACCTGAAGGTAGATGTTTAGATATCAGTGGCAACTAGGACACCATTATCCACATATCAGCATATCAACATTTAAAACTATGAGCATGATCTCAGAATTATGATCATGTTAGATATTGCACATACTTAAAAAAAAAAAAAAAGTCCCACATAGTGAGTTTAAAGTACATGGAAGCTCTACAGAAATGAGAGAACAGAGAAGTCTATGCAGCATGCAGCTTCCCCTCCCTCAAAAGACCCCACTGTATTTATCATCAGGGACCTCTTTCCCTTGGGAATTAGGAAGTGGGATATCTTATCTGTACCTGCTGCCTCACAGCAGTAGCAATGGTTTGCTCCCTGCTGTCAAAGGACTGCTGGGATGTGCAGCTGGCGTGAACAGAACCAATATTTGCTTCACTCCACTGGCATCCCTCAATGCCAGCATTCAAGGAGCCAGAAGCAGCACTGAGTGTTGCAGGGTCAGAGATCCCTCAGGTGCCTTTCTCCTAGTGGCCCCTCCCATATGATTAAGCCTCTGGCACACTGTAGATACTACTATAGCACTAAGGAGCAGGGGCACCTTTGCAGATTTGTCTATGTCAAAGGGATCCGTAAAGGCCAATAAAAGGCAGCACACATGAGCATGTGGTTTAGCTGTTGACTGCAGTGCCTCTGCAAAAAGCTGCAGCATGGTAGCTGCAGTAACAGAAGGATATGCAAGTCAGGACTGTAAATACAGCCCACTATTTACAAACCAAACTGAAAGAAACCGGCCCACACGTTAAGACTGGCCAAATGGAGCCCCTGTGAGACAACACAGGACTGTCAACATGTTTGAAAGAGGCTGAAATCTGACACTGACTGATCTCAAATGCAGGAATCACAGACCCTACACACTCTGCCTGCAGTCTGTGCTGTTCCCTGCTCACTCGAGCACACTATGAGCACTGCTCACATCCCTGCACCACCAGAAAGCATAAAGCTCTCACATCTGAGTACCAGGAACCCCTCCCACACAGAACAATCTCTCTCTGTCGTCTACCTCAGCTAGCAGGCAAGGATGAAGCAGTTCTTTCCCCATCCCAGGACCAGGCATGTAACATTCATGGCACATCTCCTGTCTGCTAAATCAGAGATGTACAGTTGCAGTACAGGGCCCTGAGCTGCTGCTCTAACATTGTGAATAATTCCAGATCACTGCAAACATGTGACATTTTTGCTTTGCCTCTGCACATACAGCTTGGGAGTCTCCTATTCCAACATCAGTATAGGAAAGCAAATGTCCACTTGAAGAATCTGACACTTCAAAACCTCACCTTCCTTGGTGAAATGAAGGGATGTCAACATTTGGCAAGAAAGCATCTCATAGAAGCAACTGACATTCAGGCCTGTCAAATGCTCTGCTATTTCCATCCCTCCTCTTCCTCCTCTTTTCTTAGTGGGCTAACATCAATAGAACTTCACAGACATTTCTATCTAGAGACACTATTTACTCACTATAACTTCTTTTACAATAAATATCATGCCAGAAGCTTTTGTGTATCTCCAGGTTGCAGGTAACAAACCGAGGCAATGTCTAAAGACAATTTTCTCAGACACTGGACCGGAACTCCTGTAAACCAAAACAGAAACTTAGTCCCATGCTCATGCTCCACAAACTACCTGTAAATCTTGTCCAGGCAGAGCCCAAAGAGCAAGGTTCCCCCTCTGGCTTGTCTGGGTGCCATGAGGCTGCTCATCACTGCTGCTCGCAATGATGCTTCTTACCTGTGCCATCTGAGCCTGAAACTATAATTTGAGACCATTATTTTCTGCAGAGGCCATGTTTCAAATAACCTCAGACTGACAAAAGCAAGGTCCCTAAAGATGCAGCAAAAGCACTTCATAGTTTCATGCATTTTATTTTAAAGCACTACTAAGAATCTATTCTTTCTGATATAATTCTGTTTTCATCTCCCCTTTTTTTTTCCTTTGGGAGCTTGAAACATAACATTTTTCTATCTCTGTCTTTATTTCCTGACTGTTTCTCTTTGATCGGGAGCTTGAAACATAACATTTTTCTATCTCTATTTCCTGACTGTTTCTCTTTGATTAATGATTATTCTTTTTTTCCCTGTGTTTCTAAGAGTTGACATTAAAATGTCTAGTTCCTGTTCTCCTTCTGTTGTGTTCGTGCATCAGAGCCATTCACAATGATGTCAGCTCAGCTCTGGGCATTGTCTTTGCTAGTTCAATTCCAGCTGAATTGCTGGAGCTAGCACTCCACACACACTTGATTGATTTAGCATGTCCAGATAATAAGATGGGGTTTGCATTCAGCTACACACATTAAAAACTGAAGAAAGTATAAAGCAGTCCAAAGTTGCTAAGTTCTTTTGGAGTCACGCATCTTTTGCTTCTCATATGTCTTCCTGTGCTTGAGGGCACCATTTAAATAACAGCTATTTCAATGCCAAGCCCATCCTTGTCAGTGCTCATGGATGAAAGGGGAGAGAAAAGTGATTTAAAACTATTGTTTAACATAGTTAATCAATTTAACAGATTTCAAGGCTAAAACATTGTATTATGCATGATTTCCTATAAAATGTAGTCTCTACAGTGTAATTCCAGTATTGTGTCCAACAAATGGAGAGAACCTCTTCTCAGAGTAAATACTGGAACCTGAGTTTTGAAATTATATTCAAAATATAAGTCTCTCTTGTTGGCTTTAGAACTTATTTTCTTTGTCCAGTGCCTAACCCTGTGACAAGGTCTGGGTGTCATATGTGGCTGTGCACACTTGCTCAAGATACACAAAGACCAACAAAGAGTCCTCACCTTTCCAGATTTCAGATTTTGAGTGTGAAACTGAAGTGAAGAAGAGGATGCAGCACGAAACTTCTAGAAGAGGGTGCTAAAGTTTGGCTCTAGAATCCGTCCACCCCCAAAAGAAACAGGGAGCTGAGCAGCTCCCTGTGAAGTGAATGAAGAAATCTACATTTATGCACCTGTGAACTAGAATCTCCACCTCACAATTTTACGTCTGTAGAACCAGGGATTCCCAAACCTTTTCCAACAATAGGATGGAAGATCTCAACAGATGTGTTTTTCAATTACACACTTTCTAGGCTGAATGGAACAATGGAAGTATTATTTCCAGCATTTTCAGCATTATAAATATATGGGTGATGTGACCACAAAGTCAGTTGTCCCAGTTCAAGCACACCTCTGCATTTCTCATAATTTCAACGGTATCTTCTGATTAGGGATTCTTTCTGTATGACCAATAGCATAACTAGTGTTTTAACTGCCCAGAAACACCTGCAATAAATAGCTCACCTCTAGCTTTGGTTACACATTTGGAAAGCCACTGCCCTGCTCTAGCCCAGCCTCTGCTGCACACTTCAACAGAGAGACAGATAGTGCCTTTCCAAGCAATTTATTATCATTAACAAGCAGTCACTGTAAAAGATTACAACGCCTGTGTCAGCTGAAACATTTCGCATTAATTGGAACAAAGTTCCTATCAAATATGTTTTGATAATAGCCAATCTCTCATGGACATTTTGGGCCACACAATGAGAACATAATGTTTGATGTCGTTGCTCAGAGGCAAGAAAGAGCATCAGAAGGCAATGCAGCTGCAGGCAGCAGGGAAAGACAAACAGAGCACAGCAGGAGATCAGCTGTCTGTCAAGACAAGCAACGAGCCACAAAGCTGTTCAGTTCCATCAGCAATTTAAATCCTGATTCAGATCTGCAGGTTTCCAAAGTGCTACTCTTTGAGAATGTGGTAGAGATACTACAAATTACCAGTAGCAAGTAAGGAGTGAAGCTTCAGCTAAAGAACATCTCAATGAATCGCAAGTCAGTTCTCAAGGCTGAAACCTGACCAATATCCTGTGTGCACACATGACTCATGTTTTAATATGAAACTAATGCACAGCCATTTCTGGTGACCTTACAAGGAGCCAGCTCTTCTGGTCCATCCTTACCAGGTGATTTTCCTTATTCATCTTCCATCTTAGGGGTGTCCTTTCCTTGGTCATGGCATTTGACTCGTTCCCAGCCCATGGTGGAATTACTTCAAACACTTCCATCCTGCAGTTCTTAAAAACAGTTTCTTGTAGCAATTTGAGATTAACGTTTTACAGGGGCACATGTGTGTCTGAAACTCTAACATAGCTCCAGAACACTTAAAAATGGCTGTTGTGAGATCTTATGCATTGCTTTGCCATTTTAGCCCTTTTCACACCAAGCAACAATTTCAAGCAACACAGAAGCCAGAAGAGTCTCTTCAGGTTCATAGCAAGATTTACATGCTGCTTAAACTTCTTCTTCATTGATCTGCTGCTGGGTAAAGGCAATGCTGAAAAATATATTACAGTGACATCAAGATCTGTAGCTACATTAGTCACCCTGCCAGAGCTTTCAGAAGAACCTCACTGAAGTAAAGCAGGAAAACAATTTGTTGAAGCATCAGCTGAAACAGTGAAGTTGCAACTCCTTCAAAGCTCTTTAAAGTACATGATCAAGCAACTGCTGAAGCCCTGAAAGCCACAATTGATTCTCCAAATGGGAGATATGTAACACCAACCTAAAACTGACCTCCAGTCTCTGGTATGTGATAACAACCTTAACATCCACCTATTTATACCTTATAAGCAGATAGGTGGGAAAAGATAAGGTGAATGATGTTCCCTTAGTGAAGTATCAGAACTACCTGAACATAGAAACTAATATATTCTGCCACAGTGTTTAGGGTTTTGTTCCACCAAATGGAGCCATTCTGGACACACAGTGATCCAACCAAAATCACTGTTCTCTAACATTTTTACCTGAACCACAGTCAGTGGTTCCCCAGACCCAGAAGAACTGAGCAATCCATGTTCTTACAGATCTTTCTGCCAAAAATAACATTGTTAAGCTTTGAAGTCCACAGTACAGCCACAAGCCTAAAAAAACCTTACCTGAATAGCTGGGGCACCTGGGGACTCCAGCCAGATGCCAGAGAATCCAGAGCAGCTCAGCTGTAAATTGGCTTAAATAAAACCCACTAAGTTTAGCCAACCAGGTCATACTTCACAATATAGGGAAAAGCTATACAGGACTGTATCCTAACTACTGTGTGGGCCTAAGGATACACTGCTATCAGCAAAGAAAGAAATAAAACATGTAAAACCTTTTATTTTTTCCCCAAGAGACTGGTGGGAAAAGGGCACAAGCTGCTGCCCAGCAACACTCCTTCAAATCAGGTGTCAATTCTAAGCTCTTGGAAGTCGATGTGCAGGAAGTGATCCTGACCTACCTCCCTCAGTCTGCAGCTCAGGGATTCACCGCTAAAGGGAAGAAAAAGGGACGTTAGTAAAGAAATGTTTTGGCTTCACTCTCTTAAGTATGAACTAACCTCGTACGAGTGTTGTGCTCTGTGCCCGGGGAAAGGACAACAAGGGAAACGTGCTGTTTCCAGCACTGCTTGCTGTGTTGGTTTGGAAATTCAGGGCAGTGTATCCAGCTGGTGACAGCAGGTTGGTCCTGGGTATGACTTGGGTCCTGCACCTTGTCCCCATTCACACACCTGCTAATGTCACAAGCAGTGAGTCTGTCCTACAGAAATGCCGTCCCCGCTGGCCACGCCAACGCGTTCACAGCGAGAGATGCAGGTGAACACAGAAAACCAGACGCCAACCGGCCCGGGCAGCGGCCCCCGCACCTCCCCCGCAGCCC
>NW_009953098.1:5539352-5550101 GCF_000747805.2 Chaetura pelagica | reverse complement strand
TGGGGGTGAGGAGAGCCGGGGCGGGAGCGCTGCCTGCTTTCTGCCTTCCCGCTGTGCCCGGGTGCGTGGGGCCGGGGAGCTGCGGCCGGGCTTGGGCACTGGACAGTGTATTAAAACTAGAACGATAAAATCGTTTTGGTTGAAAAGACCTTTAAGATCATCAAGTCCAACCGGTAACCCAGCACTGCCAAGGCCACCGCTAAACCAAGCCCCCCAGCACCACATCTGCCTTTCTTCTAAATCCTTCCAGGAATGGTGACTCCACCACTTCCCTGAGCAGCCTGTGCCAGTGTGTCCTGGTTTGAGTCCAGTGGTGACACAGTGCCTGGCACTAACATCCAATCTAAACCTGCCCTGGACAACTTTAGTCCGTTTCCTCTTGTTCTGGCAGCTGTCACTAGAGAGAAGAGGCCAAGACCCACCTCACCACAACCTCCTTTCAGGTAGTTGTGGAGAGCAGTAAGGTCTCCTTCCCCCCAGCCTCCTTTTCCCCAGGTTAAGCAACCCCACTCCTTGTAAGACTTGTGCTCCAGACCCTTCACCAGCTTCAGTTGCCCTTTTGGAGGGAATCTGCAGCAGTAAATATATTCCTGTAAATTCTCATGGTTTTCTCCTTTTTAGGAAAAATGATTTCTGAAGGCACTTCCTTCATGAAGGGTGTGGTGCTCGGAGGAGTATTCTGCATGTTGGTGACACTCCTTGGACACATCAGGGTGGGCCACGGGACTAAATCACATCACCACGAGCACCATCACATCCAGGCTCCCAAAAAAGAAGAGGTCTTAAACCTTTCAGAAGCTGAACGCATGGAGCTTAGTAAGAGTATCCGTGTTTATTGTATCATCCTTGTGAAGCCAAAAGATCTGGGACACTGGGCTGCAGTAAAAGAGACATGGAGCAAGCACTGTGACAAGGCGGAATTCTACAGCTCTGAAAAAGTCAAAGTGTTTGATTCTGTAGCCCTCAACACAAATGATATGTGGGTGATGATGAGAAAAGCTTACAAGATAACCTATGAACGCTATAAAGATGAATTCAACTGGTTCTTCCTTGCATATCCAACAACATTTGCTATTATTGAAAATCTCAAGTATTTCTTACTGAAAAAAGACCCCTCGCAGCCTTTTTATATAGGCCACACTGTCAAATCTGGTGACCTTGAGTATGTAGATGGTGAGGGAGGAATCGTCCTAAGCATTGAATCGCTAAGACGACTCTCCCGTGTTTTTGGAGACACTGACAAGTGCCCAGAGCAGGGAGGTATGATTTGGAAACTTGCTGAGGACAAACAGCTAGCAATCTGCCTGAAGTACACCGGAGTGTTTGCTGAAAACGCAGAAGATTCAGAAGGAAAAGATGTCTTCAACACTAAATCAGTCAGTGCCCTCATTAAGGAAGCCATGTCCAGTCACCCTGACCAGGTGGTGGATGGCTGCTGCTCCGACATGGCCATCACCTTCAGCAGACTGGCCCCCAACCATATGCACGTGATGATGTTTGGTGTTTACAGGCTGAGACCCTATGGCCACACATACAACGATGCCCTTGTCTTCCTTCCACCTGAAGGCTCAGACAACGATTGACTGCCCTTCAGAGAGGTTGGATCTTTGTATCTGGGGTTTCTGGTGTACAGCTATGAATTTTTTTTGCACATTGAGGTTTGGTAAAGCTCTCATTTTAAAAGTGGAAGGAGAACTCTTTTCTATATCTTTTATACAGAAATGCTTCTGGCTTTTGTCAGTGCTGGAATGAAATGTTGAAGTTGCTAAGGTTTATGATAAAAGGAAACTAAGTTTATATGGGGGGTTTTTACATGTAAATATTTATTAATGAAAATTCCAACTAACTTTAGTCTACTGTTACAAATATATTTTTGCAAGATTTTGGTTTTTTTTGTTCTTCCAGGCATTTCTACAATGTCTTTCTATCTTTGTAAGAGGTACCAATAAAACTGAGTAGTCTCAAAGACCAACTTTGATCTATTTCCTTTGCACTCAATTACAGAAGAGCTTGAGCTCTGCTCTTCGTTCAGCACCTGTCGCTTCCTGTACAGCCACCTAGCACAGTAAAGAGTTAGCAGAAAGCAAGCTAAAACAGAGAGATCTGTTAGGAAGTTACAGCACAGTAATGTTGACTGTTGGGACTGCCCTTTTCATGTAGACAAAAGAAAGAGATAACTGTATTTGAGTAAGAATTAATACGGTCAGGTAGCCTGTCAGCACAAGAGTAATTGCCCATTTAAAATTTCACTTCATATTTGAATATCAGAACAAAGGTTCTGTATTACTTTCATTCCTGTAAGTGGTGCTATTTACAAGGACGTTGGTTATCTGTTGGTACACATCTAATGCAGATGACTTGCAGGGATTTTTACCACCAAGAGAGCAAGATGTGTTTGCACACCCAACCTTTCTTGGAATATTATGCAAATCTGGTTTGGGGGGTGGACTGTGCCGTGGTTTTTGGTATTGTTGCTTTTTGGCTTGGGGAGGGTTTACAGTCAGCTTTATACATGTTACCAACTTTATACAAGTTACACTCCCTTGCAGGGGGAATAACAAACAGTACTTTGGGATTTACTCCCATTTAGAATTCACTAATGTGACTTTCAAAACTTGAGGAAGGTACCACATCTAGCACTACCACAGGCTTGGGTGGTACTAGTGTCCATAAAAGACCTTGGAACACAGTGTGTTACCTCACCTTTCTTTGTAGTATCTTATCCTGCTGCTTCAGAGCTGATGACAGTATCCACATATTTCGTTTTAAGCATCGGGTCCTTCATTTTTTACAAAAATGGGAGGACAAATGCTCAGACCCTCAAACAAGCTCCCACAGCTCAGCTGTTTCAGGAACTGCACCTTGTCTCACTACCTTGTCTAAGCTTTTGCACTTTCTCCCCTCCATGTCAGTCTGAGCTCTGACATAGCAAGACAAACATGTCCATGATTGCTGCCAAAACCTAGATAAAACTTAAGTTAGTATTTTTGACATATTGCTCAATTCATATACAAATTAAGCATTATTTAACTGGTATCTTCTCACAGCATCATTTTTAAAGGTTAGATCTACTCTGACAAAGCCAGACAAAAAAAAGTAACATGTTCATTTCAGTGGTGTCTCTGATGTCAAAGACAGTTCTGACCCCACTGCAGCAACAGCAGTCATGGGACAAGTCAAGAAAATAGACTGGAAATTAACAATTCAAACCAGAACAAATATCACTGATCACCCATTTGAGAGGTACTGTAACATGACAGGAGGAAACAAGATGGAAGGGGAAAAAGCAAGCCACAGAACTCCAGACTAGCTCATTTTATGCAAAGAAAAGAACCACTGAAGCACAAACAAGATTCCCCCTGGCACAAACAATACATTAGTACATATATAGCAGTCTTTAATATGCATAAAAATGCCCATTTGCATTCTAAAGGGAAGGTCTGAGATTTGACCAAACTTTTTTCTGCGACACTGCTGTAATCACCTTAACTTTTGTCTTCCTACATTAATAGCTGCAGATTTATCCTTTCATTTCTAAAAGTACATTTTTGTAAATAATTTAATAGGAGAAACTTAAAATTAGCACGTATTAGGTAACACACTCCACCTCCCATGTCTTAATTTGACTTTAGAATCAGATGGAGAAGACCTCTGCCAAATCTTCTGTAAAGGCCCCAGAGCGGGGAAATCAAACATGCAGAACAGCACCAAGACAAGGTATTTGCATACAAAATTACATTCTGCCACTATAAAATGTGTTAGAACTTAGACTTGAAATACTAATAAATGCTTCCAGAGACAAAAGTTATGAGTAGTAGACCTTAAAGTTTCCTTAGTTTATTACAGGATTCCATGGCACAAGCTTTCCCATAGGCAAAGCTTTGGGTATGCAGTGGTTGAACAGAGTTGGATTGTCCAGACAAATACACAGTGCTCTTCAACCCATTCTGTAGGTGTACAGACATGTGGCAGTGTGCACAAGCTGAGAGCTCTTCTGCAGTCCCACCTCAGGAAGTCACTTCTGGCTACACTGATAACCATGTTCTGCTATCGTGCCTTTGCTAAACAGTGACTTTGTTTCTGCTTCTAAAAATAAGGCAGCAAAGAGGGAGTAGAGGATCAGGCACTGAGCTGGCAAAGACTGTTTGGAGTCTGCCAACCATGACTATAAACTCCACTATAAGGAGAGTGATATCAAACAGTGTTGGCAGGTAGAAATCTGAACATAGATAAATTCTTCAGGTATGAACTAGCATAAATTAATTTCTAGTCCACACACTAGTTTAAGTTTGTAAATACTATACAGATATATGCATATTAAAAAGAGAAAATCCTTAAGTAAAACACTGAAGTTAATGCTGTTAATAAATTAAGTTAAAAAAATAAATGTCAAAAAACTGATTTCTCCACATTCCAAAACAAGTAGACTAAGATGTTACTCAGAAGAAAAAAAATCTGAAATGTTCCAGAGGTTTTACAAACCGTATTAATTATATTTCACATACACTTCGTATTACTCTTTTAGAAGAGCATAAAAATGTAAACATTTCTGGCATTTTCCTCCTTTTTGTTTCAAATAGTGTACTCCCAGTCCATACAGGATCTTTCCACCAGATGTCTTCAGTCACTGGAGACTTGGATTTAAGACAAAATAAAAGAACTGTAATAAAAAGAAATTTAGAAAACTATTGTAGCCTAACAGTACTTTCGCATTCACTTGATTTATTTAGCATAGCCACAGAACAAAATAATTTGTACATTCAGTCACATTAAAAACAAGGAATTACAAAGCAGTCCACATTTAATCTAAGTGCATTCCTTTGGAGTAACATGGTTCCTTGTGTTTCACTTGTATGTCTTCATATGCCAAAGGCCATCATTTAAATAGTGGATATTTTCGATACCAATCCCTTTGTTGACCTTCTCACTGCAGAAGGAGGAAAAAGGTACAGAAATATTAGCTAAGTTAAATATTAGAGCAGTACACAACATAAAATATTGAAAGTAGAAGGTGCAATACTTCTCAGCAGTTCCAGAAGCTATCACACACAAAGTCATGAACAACAGCAGGTGGACAAGAGACAGTATTTGTTATTACAGGCTGCCACATTGCTGAATGTGAGATGAGGATATTTGCCTTTGTGTTTTGTCAACAACTGTCTACAGTATTTTAAATTACTTTGTGGGAGGCAGCTCTTCAGACAGCACTTCTGCTACTTTTCCTAATGTTAGTGTTTTTCTACCAAAGTAGCACAGCAGCTGTGACTCTCCCTCTCCTAGAACAGGAGCTGGTGGAACATGGCTGGAATGTGGAATTTGACAATTCTCCTTCCAAATGCACCACTGACACAATCAGGTCAAGGCATCTACCCACTCAATAAAGAGCTATAAATGCAAAATATATGTGCCAAGGACTTGCAGAATGTTTCAGACAGACTATCCTTCTTTATCTTTTGAGTCATGTCATCTTTTAAAAATGGTTGTTTTGTCCATCTGCATTGGATTTGCGTTCATCTTTTTTCCAGTATATTATTCCACAGAATCTAGTTTTGCCATAATAAACAAGCAAATCTCCCCTGGATAATATAATTTACTGAATTTATACTCAGTGTTCCATTACTTATACAACTTGCCCAAAAGTAATCAGGAAGGAAAATACTGCTATGTTAGTTGCATTAATACATTGTGTACCACAATCACACCAAGTGACTGATACCACACTGTTTCATAACTTTGTTTTAGCAATATATCACAAAAACTCATGCTAACAAGCTGCACAGATCAGTATAATTTAATTTTCCTCTCTGGTTCTCACAGGAACAGGACATACAGCTGCAAGACTGCTGAAGTTAGGATTAGGAATAGCTAATCTTGGTTTGCAGTGATCACAACAGATCACAACAGACAGGACTGGGACAAAAGTAGCTATCCTTTCCAGCTACTCTTGGGGTCTTTTGAAAGCACTGAGGAATCCTGAGAAATTTAATTCCTCAACAGCTACAGCATGTCCAAATCCAGGTTGCGGCAGCCCCGCTCTGTCCTCTTTAACACATTCCTACCTCTCACCTCAGGACCAGAGTGACCCAGCACAGAAAATGATCCTGCTGAGAATTATCCCCATGAAAAGCTCCCTCGCCCACACAAGTGCTAGATCGGGCTGGAAGCAACACAGCCCAAACCTGTTGGGTGCATCTTACATCCTGCTGCAAGACATAGGACTTAAAATGACAAAGTGGTTTAACCACTTTTAATTAGCACTACCTGAATGCTGAGAACAACTAACATTCATTTTTCTCTTTTCCTTCTCAACTAGTTCCCAATTGATGTTTCTTCTCTACATTTCAAAAGAAGCTCAGCCAAGCTGGTAAGCACATCAAGCAGGAACCCTGCATGTGGGTACAAAGAAAAACTACCTCCCCTTTTCCACAAGGGCCCAGCTGGTCAACCAAGTACCAGCAAGACCTCAGTCTCTGCTGTCCCTGCAAACAAAAATCACTTCAACATTTTCAACCCCCTCAAATTCAAACTACATCTCTTGACCAGCCCAGGTAGTAAGTACTCTACACAAGTATTTATTTGCTCAGCAAGAACTTTGAGAAAGTACGAGCAGAGAGCAAAAAATACAAACATTGAGCACCAGCTCTAATGTTGTGCATCTTAAAATCCACATGCAAAGGACTATTTTGATTTCCTGTAGTAAACAAACAAATGGGGAAGATGTTCCCTGCCCCCTCTTATTTCCCTGAATATTAATTAACAAAACGGAATCTTAAGAAATGCTGTACTTGAATGACAAACTACAACAAGAATACAATAACCCTGACAGTGGGGCTTATATTCCAAGCTAACATAGGAATGATGTGGGATAGGTTATATTTCAATTTTTAAAACACTTACATGTCCTCAGCTGACATCTTCATTACTCCCACACATAATGCATGTTGTTTTCCCTCTGCCATTATCGCCTACAAATTACCACTAAGGAAAACAGTTTTTTTAAACTATTTCAGAAAAGTAAAAGCAATATAAGGAAATTACTTTCCAGAAAATTTAAAAACACCATGTTGAACTTTTACCCTTTCAGTAATTTTAGCTCTTAAAGATAAACAAAACAATGCACTGCATTTAACAATTGAATCACAGTGTGTAGAACAAAGCATGTATTTATGAACTTAGAACAGCAAGTGCAGAGAAAGATCTCCCGGCACTACATTTCTTCCTTTGTGCCTAACCCAGAGATGATAAGTCTCACCCGCTCTGCAACAAAACCGCACGTTTGTGAGGTCATTTGAAACTCCTAGGTACTGAATAATTGAGGCACATGCCTAAAAAAAAAATATACATGTGCTGAAATCAGACGTCCTTTTTAAAGCTCAGTAATACATGTTGCTAATTGCTGAGCTTTTCCTATAGCATCTAACAACAGCAGCACAGCTTAGTATTATTAATGCTGTATTTGCTCAGAGTTCCTTTCTCAGTAATACAAGGAGTAGGAGTGAATTAACATATTTTCCTCATTTTACATAGGCTAACTTCATCAGACACATAGAGAAGTCCTGACTATAGCAAAGCTGTAACATCTGAACAAAGCTGAAACATCTTTCCAAATTCCCTAGGAACAGGAGCAAGCTCTTCTGTAACTGCAGGAGATCCAGGATTGATCATGGAGACAGAGCAAATTACACTGTACTTTATCTATTTTTACAGTTCAGCATACATCAGAAAGGAGCTCCACTTATCAATTAGATATCACCCAAAAGCACAGCAGGAAGTTATTTGTTTTGGAACAGCACATCAGGTAAAAAAAAATTCAAAATAAATTTAAACTTTGCCAAATAACATCTGAACCCCTGCAGCTTTTTTCAGATTCCTATTTATTCCATGAAATACCATTAAAACCAAAACTCAGATTGTGATCAACTGAGAACACAACAGAAGTTTAACTCATCTCACAGCAAGCAGTAAATCACAGTTAAAGAAGGATACAACAACAGTATCAACAGCAGCAGGGTAAAGTTTTGCTCCAGGAGATGTCAGGCCAGGGCACATTATATTAGCTCCACTTAGTACAAATTTAATGGCGCCTTTATCAACCTGCTGATGTGGTAGAATAAATGGGTCTAGGAGGGGAAAGATACAGCATTACAATTCATACAGTAAGATGACAACATGGATAATGCATTCAATCAGTTTAGATGGGGCAATTAGATACAGTGTGCTGCCGGGGTAGGAAGCTTGACAAACAGTGACCAGAGCTACTGGTAGGCTGCGCTGTCCCAGGACACAAGTCCTGATGTCCCAGAGCTCTCCTTCTACCTGAACCAAAGGAATCCAACACTAGGCCTGTGCCTCCTGCACATTCATATCCCACACTGAGTAACCATTGTAACGAGTTAGCCCAATGAAAAAAAAAATCACACAAGTGCCCACGTACTAAGAGGTCTTAAAAACAAGGGGTCTTAAATCCCTCAAATTACATTAATAACCTCTTACATGAAAAAGAAAAGAGTTTCATGTTAACAGGACCAAAAAAGGCCAAGATGGACAAAATCCATGAAGGCTGTCAGCTCTCCAAACTATCCCTCAAGCACACACACCTTCTCGAAGTATTTCAAACATTAAGATTTGACTGAATAACCTTCTTAGAGATACCTGTGCTCATCCAAATCAGAGTAATACAATCAACCAGAACAGTGAAAATAGCAAGAAAAACATTGCAAGTGAGCAAACTGCAGAAAGTAAAAAGCATGAAGCATCAGTTATTACAGGAGACAAGTACACATCACACCACTAAACTCATTATTAAAGAATATTTTTCTAGTAAGAACTTACAAATACTTGGAAGGAAGCAAAAAGGGTTTAAAGAAAGAAAGAACAAAGACTGAAGCCAGCAATAGGAAATTTGCCTAAATCTCTGTCCTAGGCAAACCTCTTGATATTTTTTGCAGATGTCTGCACAATTAAATTCTTACAAATCTAAATTCAGCTTGTTTAACATATAGCACTGCAATAATTATGGGGAAAGCAATCCATATGGGCACCTGAAATAGCAAAGCAATAAATTACAGTTGAGAAGATATCTGTATCTCTAAGATCTATTCTGGAATATATATATATATATGCATCTAAGCAGTAAGTTCTTTTTAATTTGGATCTACAGGAAGAATTCTTGTGGAGTATCATGCTCACCCCTCTCTCCCCACCACTACCATCCTCAGGAAACTTACATTTGTGAAGCAACCTTAGTGTTGGGTAGAAAATCCCTTCTCTTTGTCTGAAGAACAGCAACTCCCCATTCACAGTGAGGATTTCTATATGTTCATGGCTGCAAGATTAAAGAGAAAAAGTTATTCCAATAGCTACTTAAGTCTTTTACAGACAAAATGAAATATTTCACTTTGCAGAGTCTGGTCTATCTTGGCATCTGAGAATTAAGACAATCAATTAGCAAGAAAATTTAAAACTAAAAATATTAAATTTTGTATGACTTGTTTTTCAACACCTTCCTTCCCCTTTCAAAGTAGGAAAAAAGTATACAAACATTCGTCTGTTCACAAACTGCTTTTCTTCAGGGTTTTTTTAAATGCAATACACAGCATGGACAAGGATATCCTGAATCAGGAAAAAAACACTTCCCTCTATGTAAAAAAAACACAAAAAAAAAGAAAATAATCCAGATAACTCACAGAAGCCCGAAGACAGTAAAAAAAATGCTATTCAAAGGAGTTTGAGCTGCTATATCCATCACACTGAATGCTTCCCTTCAACAACAGGCTGATCCCTGGAGTGTCCCTGAGGATGCTGCACCTTTCCCAGCAGGCAGCATTTTTGTGTTCCTCAAGCACCCAGCAACACACCTTCAAGCATGTGATCACAGGCAAACTTTTAGGTCTGGGCATAATAGGGACTATTATCTGTAAGAAATTAAATGCTTTTCAAAAACACCAAGTTGATCTACTACACAAAATAAGCACATGAAGGAGGCAATCCTATCACTTTGGAAGAAAAAGGTAGGAAAAAATTAACTTACCATCTTACGATTTTGACTGGGTCTTTCTTTGGCATAATTTGGTTCAGCCATGGTTCAATAACAGGGAACTGGTCTATCAGCTGATTCTTAATACCTTTAATAACTGAAGTCTTCAGCTGGATGCAGTTTGATACATTCTCCTTTTCATCAAATCTATCAAGGAAGTGAAAGTATTTCAGAAATGCATGATTTGCTGCCCCAAAGATGTACTATCTCAGCAACATTCTTCAGAAATGTTTACAGATTCTCTATAACACTTTAGCAGTCCCACATCTGTCCAACCTTCAAATTTAGGATTTCCTGAGGTTTAAATGTATCCCCTGAAAACACTGGGCCAGGGAAGGGAAAGGGGGTTCCCACTGGTAGGCTGTCTTTGATCCTACACTTTGTTTACACCCATGAAAGATGCATGTGGTCCCAAAGATACACCCTGGACACGGCAGTCTGGCATTTTAAGCTCATATGACACCTATGGCCCTGTTCAGATGTATTTATAAAGAGCCCTTCACCTTTACCACGGACATATAAACGGCACTTTGTACCACCCCAAAGTTCAGACAAGGTAATGACTCAGCTTACATTTTAGCGCTTTTTTTGCTTGCAACAAGCAAGTGCCCAGCAGCCCAGCCCAGCCCAGCGCGCCCCAGGGCTCTGCCCGTGGGCTGGGGGGACCCTGCGCCCAGGCAGGCCCCAGCACCGCGGGGGACAGCGGGGTCGGC
>NW_009953098.1:5536570-5538813 GCF_000747805.2 Chaetura pelagica | reverse complement strand
GCCGGGCGGGGGGAGCGGCGCCGGCTCTTGGCACGTGCGGGGCCTGTTCCCGGGCAGCGCGTCGGTTTTCCTGATGGAAATCCTTCCGAAGGAATCACAGCGGGGAAAGGGCGCGGGCAGGCTCCAGGCAGCACGGCAGGGGCTGCCCGGTCCCGGCCGCGGGGCAGGACAGGGCTGAAACCGTGGGTGTTTCTGGGCAAGGAGACCCTGGAACCGGCCAAGGGCCCACACCCTTCACGGTGGAGAAGCAGCAGATGCAAAGTGCCTCCCGGGGGGGTGCCGGGCGGGGAGGGGCTCTGGGGGGTTGTGAGGATCAGTTTGGCTTCGTGATGGCTGCAATAACTGTGAACGTGAAGAGAAAAATATACATAGAGGGAATTTACCATCCTGGTTTTCAGCTCTTAGAAAAGCAGACACACGGGTTGTGTTCTCCAGGCCATCGGAGTAACGGGAACCTCCCTGCTGGCACGTGGGCAGGCACGGAGCACCGGGTCAGCACTGATACTCACTGCCAGGTTCTTTTTTTTTCCACACAAACCAAATTCATCAGCTTTGATACTGTGACAACTAATTAAAACCTAATACTAGAGAGTTCCATCAATCACACCAAGCAAAACCAAGCCTTAATAGATGGTATAATTTATTCAAATAGTGAAATACAGAGTCAGGAACACACTAGTAACTTTTGAAAAGGCCAGGAATGAGCTATGGCATCAGACAAACATTCAGGCAGTTAACTCCTCAACGCCACCTCCGCCCACTTTGTAGCATCACTAAAAATACAAAGCTATAATCAAGAACTTTGTTTGAACTGAAACACACCAACATTGCTCACACCCAGATCAGAAAGTGAGAACAGGGGGTTATCACACCAACAAACCATTCCACACATTTTGTTGTGCTCCTGGAAACAACTGTTATTAAAGCATACTTTGCCAAGCACCCAGCCCTTGCAGGTGTGCTCACACTTTTAAAACCTGTAGTGAAAAATTCACCAGACTCCCACTTTGAATGTTAGAAACAAAAGCTAAACTTTTACCCTCACAGACCTCCAATAAATATGGCCCCTCTCACTGAAGCCCCCTGAGCCACTGGTTCCATGCTAGCCTGAAACAGCAGGACTCACTCGTTTCTATTTTTCAAAAATTACTTGTGACACCAGGAAGCTTTTATCTCTGCTCCTCAGCCTCAAAGCACCTGGAGCCCTGGCTCCCTTCAGGGCTGAGCTCCACCTCAAGGCTGGTCTCACCATCTCCTCTTCCAAATGCTTTTTGTTGCTGTAGCTGCAAAGACCTCAATGCCAGCCAACTGCTTGCCCAATCTCACTTTGTTTGTACAAAGGATTTTGGAAGAAGGCTATGAGCACCTAGACTGGAATGTTGCAGCACAGCTCTCATTGCTCAGCCTCACCCCAAAGAGCTGGAGACACTTGCTCTGCTTGCAGTGTCAGTATTAAGGAACAAAATTTTAAAAGCAAAGTACCTGGATAAGACTGACCAAGAGGCATGTCAAGCAAATGGCTTTACCACCCCAACAGAAACCACCCTTCAAGGTGAAATGTTAAATCGAAAGGATTTTCTTCACATGTTTCAGTGGGAAAAGGGGAAAATCCATTGCACCTGGATTCCTCCTGGGAGCCAGACACCTGACCTCTCCCACGTACCCCAGACCACGACTGGTCAGAAGCTGCGTGTTCTGACCTATTGGCACAGCCACTGACTCCTCCCACCGGGACAGGAAAGGGACACTTATTGTGTCTCCTCTTTCATAAACCCAAGTGTTTTCCCAAACCGAGAATACATAGAAACTCAGGATCTCTTACATCTCTACACCCCTTAACCCAATTTGGCTGACATGAACATGGCAGTTACTGGGAACACAGGAAAACTTGACAGCATAATCACCTGAGTTTCGTTTACTTAGCAAACCTGTTTGTTTCTGTTACGTCTGACTTGGAATGTAGCTTATTAGTACCTGGGTGCCACGCAGCGTGTTCCAAAGCCAGTCAAAAACCGGCTGGAGCTCTGTGGTTTTGTTATTCATTTATTTTTAATCTGGGAGCAGCACTTCCCTGCACAGCAGCAGCACTGGGTTTGAGGCCTCGGGAGCCACCTGCCAGCTACTCAGACCCAGAACACGCTCCAGAAAACCTCAGTACCGTGACACTCGTGTCTGTGCGCGCCACAGGTCGCGCCAGGACAAGTCAGCGTCTGTTCCAGCACACAGACCTGCCGCCAGCGCGG
>NW_009953098.1:5507299-5534918 GCF_000747805.2 Chaetura pelagica | reverse complement strand
ATAAAGTGACTCTTCTGAGAGAGAAGAAAGCGAAGGAGAGGGAATACGGAAGGACCCCACCGATGAGAGAGAGGAGTTGAAAGACACCCTCCCCTCCCGAAAGACACCCGAGACTGGCTCTACAACTCTCTCTCCCTTTGTCACACCACAAGGATTTGATGCCCCTCAGCCTGCTCACTTCTGTGTGTTCATGTTTCCCACAGGTTTCTCTTCCCCCAACCCCCCAGCTGCAGCCCAGGAGGTCAGACCTGCCACTGATGGTAATACCAGCAGCAGCTCCTCCTGCAAGAAGAGAAAGTTAAATAACAGCAGCAACAGCAATTCTGAAAGAGAAGAATTCGATTCCATTTCTTCCTGCGCCTCTTCTCCTTCCAAAAACACCTCCTCATCATCTTCCTCCATCATCACCACCTCCTCGTGCTCCTCCTCAGGGGTTGCCTCCTCCAACCATCACCTCCAGAAGAAGCTGCGCTTTGAGGACTCCGTGGATTTTATTGGACTCGATGTGAAGATGGCTGAAGAGTCGTCTTCCTCCTCCTCCTCTCCTGCTGCCTCTTCTCAACAGCAGCACCAACAACAGCTCAAAAATAAAAGCCTTTTAATTTCGTCAGTGGCCGTGGGGCACCATGCAAATGGTCTGACCAAAGCTGCCTCCTCTACTGTTTCCAGTTTCGCCAACAGTAAACCAGGCTCTGCTAAGAAATTAGTGATCAAGAACTTTAAAGGTAACAGGCCATAATTTGTCACAACCCGTGGGGAGCTGATGCTCAACTTCGTGTTTTGTTTTCAAACTCGAAAAAACCGGTTGGCTTTCAAATAGCTCAGAGTCTTACAGGAAGTGCTTTTCTGTGGTGAAGGCTTCTATGCTTATGTAAAGAGGCAGTAATGTTTTCTGATGCATACTTGCCCAGTCGTGTAGATAGATGTCTTGAGCTACACTTCATAGCTTGGGATTGTTTTTCGTGCTCTTTTTCACTCTGCTGTGAAGGCCTTAACTTGCATGGTAGACAAAAGATTTTACTACATAACTGTGTGTATTGCCTTTCTTCAAACTTTTAACGTTTGATACCTCTTTTCTAGTAATTCTGATTGAGGGCAGACTGTATGTTTTAGTCCAGTTATCACAAGGTCTCTGCAGTTTTTTTAATTGGGCCTAAATCTGTATGTCTTGCCTCTCTCCATGTTGTTGTAGGTTAATCTGCCTGTGCTTAGTTTTAAATGTTGAAACTAAGGTGATTATCAGGTTATTATGGCGGATTTCCTTTCTGTTTTTCCTACTTGCCCTTAAAGCAGGTAGTTCAGTTTTTTGCTGAAGTGTTTTCCTTGCAATATCTTTGTTGTAAATTTTTCTTATTTAACTCTCTACTGTCTTTTCTCTGTCTTAACATGCTCTCACTTTACAAGCCTACCCTATTTACAAATTGTCTAAAAAGATGTGTTTGAGATTTGTGAGTATTGTTACTAGAAACCAACTGAAGCAGAGAAATTAAAGTTTTTGGCTGTGATGTTTCATTTTCTAGTAAACAACAATAGAAGTAGGTGTGAGCAGAAAGCTTAGCTAAAATTCTAACTTTTTTTTTTAAACCTTATAAAGACGGGGAAATCATAGGCCTTTCTTATTTCCTGCCTCTTGCTCTCTTCTAAAACTGTCTGAAGGTTTGCTTTCTTGTTGGGTTGTTGTTTTTTTTCTTTTTCCCCATGTTTTTGGGGTAGGGATGAGGTAAAAGAAATTACTGACATTAAAATCAACTTCCAAATACACAACTGAGACAAGTGTTCCACAGAGATATAGCAGAAGATAAGGATTAGGATTGTTTTAGCCACGGTGAAGTTTTACAGGAATTAATGATCACAGTGTAACTTTTTCCTTTAAAGTCCTCTTAATTCTCAAAAATGTTCTCTGCTCATCACATCATAATTTCATTTGACTGATTTTAACACTTCTGCCTATGATGCATGGTAGTGAGAACTAGATGCCACTCTTATGCTGCTTACACACTTATCTCTAAAGGAAATCAGCTTTTCACGTTCCAGATACTTGTTAAATGTGATGGCTTGCATCGGTCTGTGATCACTGTTGCTTATGAATTGGTATTTGAATTACTTGCTTTACAAGGATGTCTCAAGAATCTGCTAGCTTTGCTTTTCCTTTACTCTCAGATGTTAAACTGAGTAACAGTCTGAAGATTTCTGTCTTTATCTTGGTATGATATCAATAACATCCTTTACGACTAAGATAACATTCTTTACAACTAAGATAAGTTCCTAAAATCAAGAATCCTGGTTGTCATTAGTTGTCTCTAGCTTCTTATGATACAGCTTATTTTGGGATACTGCCAATATTGAAAGAGAGTGCTTGGGAAGACAAAATCAATTACTCCTTGCTGTTATTTCTCGAGAAATCATAAAATTTTGCCTTTTTTTTTTTTTTACCTTTAAGTATGTAAACATCGATTTATAATCGATGTATAAACTCGAGTTTCCGAGTATAAACTCTGGGCCAGGTTCACCTGTTGGTGGCATGGATTTGCACGTGACTTCCTCCATGAATTTGCTTCCTGCTCTGTTTGGAAACACGAATTATCACAAATTATCTCTGTTTGGGAACACAGAATTTTTTGTAAAAAGTCCTGGTATTCTGAGGTTATGACTTGGGGAATCTCTCTCAGACTGCTGTAAATGCAGATGCTGCATAGCAGGGTTAACTAGAGAAAAGGAGCTGTAAAAAAATAATGGAAAGAGTAAAATCTGCAAAGGTTGAGCTATTTGAACAATAAAAGAGGGCTTAACTCTTAACAAATATCCACTGGCCAAACCCAAGAGAGACATAAATGGATTACTTTAAAATATGGAGGTTTTCCTTTCGGCCATAAAGCCTGTACTATAATTACAGTGTTGCCATGCATGTTTCTTGAGTTCCTCTGCATTGGTTGTGCAGAGTTCAATTCATGAGCAATAAGTTAAAAAAAAAAAAAGCTATACACAACTCTTTTAATTCATCCTTTCCAGCTTTTATGTTTGCTTTCTTTTAGTTGTGTTGTCTGATAATGAAAAAGAGTGTTGAAGATGTAGCTAATTCTTGCTGGTTCTTAGCTTTTTATCCCTTCTTAAACTACTCTGATGCAGTGTTGTGATTCTTACATACCACGTGTGCTGTTTAGGTTACAGATGCTGTGATGTGTATGTGAAGAGCAATGTTGGATTTTTACAATGCATCACTATTTCAAATATAAATAAGCTACTGCTTTTACACTAAAGCTTTATTTTCATGTAGGTACAAAGTAACATCTAGAGCATCAGCCTGTCCCTCTTTCCTCTCTAAGCCACATTTTGTATTTCTGTGAAAGTTGAAGTGTTCTGCTCTTTCTAAATGCTTTCTCAAACTCTGTATCGTTTCTTCTAAAGATAAACCCAAATTGCCTGAAAACTACACAGATGAAACCTGGCAAAAACTGAAAGAAGCTGTAGAAGCTATCCAGAACAGTACTTCCATTAAGTACAACTTGGAGGAGCTCTATCAGGTAAGTGCTTTAAGTAAAGCAATGGGGAAAGGTTTTTGGTTTCCTTGTTTGATTTTTTTTTTTTTTCTTAAAACACTTTTGATACAGTGGTAAGAATATGACATTATGCTTGATACCTGCTGTTGTCACCAAAAAACTCATCTATTAGTTTCTCAGATTTTAAAATCAGCAGTGAAAATTTCACAAGGCTTAACATTGAGCTTGTAAATTAATTTACTTGCTGCAACATAAGCCAAGATACGGTTTCTCTTGCAGCAGTTCACAAGAATTAAATAAGGCAAGGAGCTGTATTCCCTTTACTGTTTGGGGGTTTATGGTGTGTAGCTGCTAAAGGAGAAATGTGAAATTAAAATGTTGGTGTTTTGGTAGGAAGAAGACTATTTGTATTAAAATACAATCCTTTTTCTGATGACAGTGTCTGTTCATGATTGAAAATCATAAATTATTTTAAACCGAACTTCTTATTTAACTTCTTAGAAGTAAATAAACTACCATTTTTCCTTATTTATTTTATTACTTTGCTTTGATTGTAGCTTTTTTATAATTTAGTCTTCTGTGTGTTCTAACAAGAGAGAATCATCTTATTCCCAGCAACAGCTCTGATGGTTTTGCCCTAAATGATTCAGGAAGTTATCAGACTGAACTGCATTTCCTAACTTTCTTTATAAGCTCCACTTCTGCTTTTTCAGATGATGGTGGCAGGGAGACTTTTCCCTCTTCTCACCTTGTCCCTACTGACATGGCAATACTTAAGGTTTTAGCAGCCTAGGAACAGTGCTGCTTTAGCTTAGTATTAATGAGCACTCCTGCTTTTTACTCTACTTTTAAAGCCTTTAGTACCTGGTTAGTTGATAGATTAGTTCCTATGTGTGTATAGCCTTATTTGCATCTGTTTTTATTGTCTTATCTTCCCCTGCCCTCCCCTTTTCTATAAACGTTGCATTTGGATATGACTTATTCCAGGGAAAAGTTGGGGAGAGAAAATCCTGTTTGCACAAGGTTTGGGGACAGATTTAGGGAAGGATAAATTGCCAATCCTGTGGAACCAAGAGCCTCATGGGACAAGTTCCTCAGTCCAGTGTGTTTTTAAGCTCATTGTAATCTTTTGTAGTGTTCAATTAATCTAAAAACAGCTTTCTTTAACAGTTTGTCATTATAATGTGTAATATTGTTAAAGTAACAATAGTATTGTTACTTTTGCAAAACTTGGTGAAACTAGGCAAATTACAATCCACTGTATTGGCTGGTATTGTACATTACTTTAGACTGAATAGCAATGCAAATAACTGTTAATTAGATATTTGAAGAATATCCAAAATTGTTTAAAAATACAAGGTCAATTGAAAGCCTTGCTTAACCACTTAAATTTCTGCTCAATTTTACCACAGGCTTAATCTAATGTTGCTTGTGCTCATAGAACCAGAAATGTGCTTTTTTTCTTTTAAATCTCAGTTTTAACATTGTAGCAACCTAGATACTTTTCAGTGAAATAGATTGCAATCAAGTATGAAATTTTTCTTTCTTATAAATCTAAAAATAAATGTATTGACTTAAAAATAGAAATAGGAATCACTAGTGTTTTTAAATGCTAACTAAACTAATGTCATTTCAGAACAGCTGCTTGGTAAATGGATCTGATGCCAAATATGCCTTGGCAGGCACCATTATCCAAGCATAGAGAGGAATTGCAGAAGACTGCAAAAGTTCTTTTTTAAATTAAGTTAAACCTCTTGAGTTTGGTTTAACTCTTGTCTGTGTTGTAAAATCCCACTGAGTAAACATTTTGAGGCTTTATTTATTTGTGGGACACCAGCTTGGCACTCTTTTCCTCCTCAGCAGGAGAGGAGATATGTCTTAGAGTAGCTGAAGAGCTGCAGAACGGAAAACTTTGCTATTAGCATCATTTTCCTTAGACTAGTACCAAAAAATAGTGATCTACATCTTTGGTACCAATCACAGAGTTAAGTACTTCTGGAAAGTCCTGACTTTCTTTAATCACAGCTGTGTTCAGTACTTTTTCCTACTTTTCCCCAGTGCACAAACTGAGGTGTGACTGCTGCAATTAAAAAAAAAACCACACCACTTAACAAATCCCAGAATATGTGTTTCACAAAGGAAATATGCTGCTTTGCCTTCGGATGTTCTGACCATCTTTAGGGCACAGATTGCCTGATTAGGAAGTTTTATTCCACAAATTCAGAACAAGAAACATTTGTGAACCCCTCAAGTTCTTGGGAATTTTTGATGCAATTACTGTTGTGTAACACCAGTAATTAAATTTACAAAGCATAGTATTTCAGTAGTGGTGTTATGTTCCACAGAGCAAGTCTTAGTGAAAGGTCCTGTACTTTATGTGCCTAGAAAGGTTGCAAAATAAAATTACAGCACTTTTCTGGATGTTGTCAAAGAAGATGCAGAAGTTTTGCATTCAGTGTTCAAACACTTGATACTAGCAGACATGTTCAAACCCTTTGGAATTTCTGGCACACAAATACAAAAGCACAGCTTTGTATGAACACTACTTTGTATGAACACTACGTAAGTGTCACTGATATATCTTACTTCTCCAAGAGTTAATAGTGTGTGTTTGTCCATCTACATGCAGAGGCATCTTTTAAGTATTTGTATTAGCATGGTTAGATAGTACTTGTTTTGGTCAACAGCAGTTACAAAAGTGTTGGTAGTTGAGATGGATGAACTGACGAGAACAGTGAAATGATCACTGATGTCCTAGGCTGGTTAAGTAGAAGCAAGGCTACTTATGGGTAAGCAGGTGACTAGCAAGTTCTACACAAAACATTCATCTTCCCAGCTCTCAGCTGGCTTCTTCCAGAGTAAGTGGCAGAAAATAAGAAATCCATTTGTTGAGCTCGCTGAAGGTCTAACCAGGCTTAGTGCTTTCCATCCCCTTTTTCTTTTGGAATCACAGCAGTGGTTATTTCTTGTGCTGCCATTTCAGCTAGTGCCTGACCCTGCAGGCACAGTAGCAGATCAGAGTTGAACTGTGTCCGTAACCTGCTCTGAACAGGGAACTGTGGAACACATTTTCTTATCGCATCATTGTGTTTGGTTGGGGTTTTATGAGTGTTAAGGCTGAGAGTTGAATTTGTTGCTATTTCCAAATATTTAAGATAGTTACTTCAGTGATAGTTCAGGCTTTCCTAATAATCCTCATTCAGACCTGATTTAGTTTTAATTGGCATGCTCACTCTTGCTACACCTGTTGCTTTCTGACAGTAAGCTTTTGCAAGTTTGGTTTTCTTTTGTTGTTGTGTGAGGTGCTTTTGTTGTGGGGTTTTGTGGTAATGCGGTTTTTTAACTCCTCTGTGTCCTAGAGCCTGTATTAGCTGAAGTGCAATTGCTTTAGAAATTGTTTACTGCTGATACTGTTGACATTCTAGGACAAACTGAGGAGCTCCTTGTTTAGCTGTGCTGATTGTTGCTGTGCTTTTAGTGGTGGCTGCTTACTGTGTGCTGGTGGCTTTTGTTTGGACTGCTAGGAGATATTCTGGGGGACTTCAGTGCGATGGAGATTTGCTCTATGTACTTCTGACCTGTGCTGTCTCTGCATGGTTCCCTGCAGCTGCTGGGGAACAAACTTGATCTTCCAGTCCTTTTTTTTCTTATTAGTTGGTTGTACTGGCAACTGAAGTGTTTTCCATTAAAAAAGACAATTTAAAATTGAGAGGTATTAGTTGAAAATCATATTTACATCTCCTGTAGCTTCTACAGATGTTTTATGGAATAATCACATATGATGTCTTTCCCCAGTCTGTAAAGAGTTGAAGTTGTTCGGTTTCTTTTGAAATCTGGGCAATTAGTATAAATTTTGCAAAAGTCTTGAGTTACACTTATGGACTTAAGGATGCTTGTTTGCTTGATGTCTCCAAGACCCATTAAGCTTCTTTTGGCTTCTTGCTGTGAAGCACATCAACAATACTAACACTTGATTATGATCTAGAAATCTGAGATTTGTCACTGTAAAAATCTGGAATGTCATACTACTAGTAAAAATTGATCTGGATTATAGCTGAAGTTATTGATGGGGATTATATTTATATATAGATGTATATGTACTACTTGGGGATGAAGGAAGCTTCATTAAGGAAAGGACTGCAAAAGGAAGTAACACTAGCTGTGCTTTTCTGCTAATGTCAGTATGAGTTGCAGAGCATAGCAGTTAATAAAATTAAGACCTTAAGTGTTTGCTTTGAAGTAAGAAACCCAGCAGGCTGCCTGAACATATTAACCCAAACATCCTGGTTCTTAGAGATGGAAGTCCTGAAGTTCCTTTGAGATATCTGTGCTGCCACTGCAACTGATCAACTGTGAGCTGGTCAGGGTATGGCCTTCCTTTACTCCTAGTGCCATCATAGTGCCACGTCTCTCCCTAGTGTTTGGTGTGCAAGTGCTAATTATGTTACAAGTAAAAGCTTTTTAAAAAGAATTTTGAGTGAGAAGCAGAAGAATTTCATGGTTGTTGGGGAGTTGGTGTTCCCTCTTCCCTTGTAAAACCATATCTATGAATATAAATCAATTTCTTAGTATTTGTTTCCTTTTACTTCAGGCTGTTGAAAATCTCTGCTCCTACAAGATTTCTGCGAACTTGTACAAACAATTGAGACAGATCTGTGAAGACCACATTAAAGCACAAATCCACCAATTCAGAGAATATCCTTTTTTAGCTGTTTTGTGTGACAAACCAAACATTTTTACCTACCAGTATGTGGTGATGACTAGTCCATAACAGTAGACCATGGTCATCTGAATTCCTAGGTTTAGCAGAATTTGGTCTGTTTTCATTTTATTCATGGGACTTTGGAAAATACCACTAGTTCCTTTATGCCTGTAACCATCTGAAAAGTGTGTAAGAAATTTTAATTGGTATTTATGAAACACTTTGACAAGGTTTAAAAAGGCTCTGTTGTCTGAATCACTTCAGGCTTCTTTATATGCTAATCTTGCCATGCTCAGGTAAACAGAAAAGTCTTCCAACAAGTAGTTCTTGTTTTCTTCATGACAAGTGCTAGTGGTCTGGCAGCAGGCAATGCTGGTAGCTCGGAGGATCAAAATGTTTTATTTTCACAAATTTTGAGTTGCATCAGATGGAGAACCTGTTAAGTGGATATTAATTAGTACCAGAACTATACAATTGAATAAGACTTAATGACTTAATGAACTGAATAGAAGTTAAATTTGAAGTACAACATTTCTCTCTAGGTTGTATCTCAACATGAGCTGAAATTATAGTCAAAAAACAGGTGTGGGGGTATGTATGTTTGTTTCACTCCTGAGGGATTGGGAATTAGAATTTAAAAGCATTAAGATCCTTTCTTTTAAATCATTAAAATAATTTTGATTTCTCATTATGAATACAAGGACCCACATTTTTTAAAAAAATGCTGCAAGAAGTTAACTGGTTCTTTTTGGGAATAGGAGAGTTTGTTGTGCTCTGATAAGCATCTTAAGAAAAATAATAATGTTGGTTCATTTAATTGCTAACACTATTAATCATAATTTTCTTAACAAGTTTTTCATGGATTCATTGGACAGTGTCCTTTTTCTAAAGAAAATAGACAAATGTTGGCAAGATCACTGCAGACAAATGGTAAGTTTTATCTTTTTAAAGAAAACCAGTTGCCTATTCAGCCAATGTTTTGCTTATCTCTGTTCCTTTACATACTGTGTTTCTGAAATGTTGCCTTGAATTTATATGAGGCTTTGTCATTAAATACAACTGTATCAAGTTTGTTTGAGCCTTGGAAAGGCTTGTCTGTCTTGTGTTTCTTGACACATTGGTCTGATCTGGGACAACCCCACACACACTCAACTCCTAACTGTTGTTCCTATGCAAACCTTTCTCCTTTAATACCTATTATAAAAGGATCTGTTCTTTCATACAGGAAGATGCTAAATATCAAATTGATCATCTCACTGAGATGGGCAGAATATTTCAAACAAATCAATGCTATCTAAGAAAGCACTGCCTGAAACCTGTCAGTGGGACTTTTTGGTTGTTGAACATAATCTGTGTTGGTCTTCAACATCATGAGTAAATTGATTGTGGCTTTTTCTTATTCCTTCTCATAACAGATAATGATTAGAAGTATCTTTTTGTTCTTGGATCGAACCTACGTACTTCAGAATTCAATGCTGCCATCTATTTGGTAAGGGCACAAAGAATAAAACTATTGGGGTATATTTAAATTATTGCAAACATCTTGCTGATTTTCAGTGTTCTTTAAATAGAAAATTAATTGCAACCAGTAAATTAGATGGTGGCTGGTTACATGCTTGTTGCAAAGGGAGATTTCACTTCTAATTTATTTGCCATGAATTACAGGATTCTTTTACAATAGCTGTGATAGCAAATTGCAGCAAAGTAGATACCAACCTCCTGTTTGCACAGTAAGGGAAGGGCCTGTTCAACAACTGAAGTTGCTGCTAATCAAGTGAAAAATAAAATTGCTGCAAAAGTTAGGTGGTTATCTAGGAAAAAGTAAAAACTATAGTTCACTGTTGATGCTTTTTCCTGACTTATTTTAGTGTTTGTTCATCCTGAGTGGTTCAGGGGCAGAGGAATGAGAAATATGAATAATGCTATTATTTATTGATCTCTCTATTTGATCTAGATCAAATCTTATTAATAGACAATATATGGGATTGATTCTTACACAATTTATTGAACAGTCTATTTTCTTTTTAGGGATATGGGGCTAGAATTGTTCAGAACTCATATAATCAGTGATCAGAAGGTTCAGAACAAAACTATTGATGGCATTCTTCTGCTGATTGAGAGAGAAAGAAATGGTGAGGCTATTGATAGGAGTTTACTGCGAAGCCTTCTAAGCATGCTTTCTGACTTGCAGGTGAGTTAACTTGTTTCACCTTTAAACTACTAAACAGCTCAGTTTCTTAATGCTCAATAAGCTTTACCCTGGATTGCTGTTGTGTTGTTTCCCTAGATTTATCAAGACTCTTTTGAGCATAGATTCTTGGAAGAGACCAACCGTCTGTACGCAGCAGAGGGACAGAGGCTGATGCAGGAACGAGAGGTATTTTCCATCTTCAACAATATCTGTTATGCTTAATGATGCAGTCAGGGAGAGGAGCTATTCTGCTGCATTAGCCAGTGCACAGGGCAATAATATGACCTTTATATTTTATACTACTCTAAAAAAGCAAATTCACATGCACTTTTCTTCAGTCACAGTGTTGATGATTTCTGCTTAAAACAAGCTGCTGTCAAACCAGTACTGTCTTTTTTTCTTTTCCTTTCCCCCCTCTCCCCTTTTTTTTTTTTTTAAACATACAAAACTACTCTGGCATTTTCAGGTCCCAGAATATCTTCACCATGTCAACAAGCGCTTGGAAGAAGAAGCAGACAGGATAATCACTTATTTAGATCAGAGCACACAGTAAGTGCAGTCTCTTGGTATGGTATTGTTAGCTGTTTGGCTTTTCTTCTGTTGAGGGACATCTAATAGCTACTATTTATTTCAGTTATTGACTTAAATGCTTCTCACTTCCCACAATTCTTTGTTTACAATGAAGTAGTCTTGGTTCACACAGTTAATATCATTTTCTTCTAAGCCAGTAGCTATTTAGACATAAATGTTGTTGGGCATTTGGTTAGAGAAATAAAGACTGCTATCCCCAGTACAAACATCTCTTTCTTGCTGAAATCAGCTGTTGTCCTACCTGAAAAAGATAGGACTTATCACGAAGAAGTCTCAAGCTGTAGGCTCTGAATATTTACATTAAAATATTTGCATATTTTTAATGGAATCTTGGAAATTACTGCGTAATGTCAGTTTTCAATCTTTTCTACTTAGAGGCAGGATTTCCTCAAATACTATCAAGTGGAGGTCATGACTGGTAGTACAGGAGAGTTGTTCTAATAGAAAGCCATGGCTGTTGTATCCTAGAGGAAATGTAGGTCACTAATACAACAAAACTCTTTGAGCAAGTGGTAGCAACTTCTTAAAGGGCAGCTACAGAGGATCTCTTCAAGAAGGTGTTTTATTGCTACTATCATATGTGTTTAGTTCCTTCCTCCTTCAGGTGTTAAAAACATTTGGCTTGTTTAGTGGCTTCCTTCTTCCACACCATTATTAGTGGCCAACTCCCTAGTTTGTTTTAATACCTCTTGACTCATGAGGTATGTTTTTTCTTCTTTGTCTCCCAAGACATAAATCTCCTCCCACAAAGGCAGGAGAAGGTACATTCTTTGACACACCATTGCCCAGTTTCTTCACTGATGGAATCATCATTGTCCAGCCCTCTAGAGGTCACATACAACAGGCTTATTGCATTAATTAAATCCCCAGTCAGCAAACAGGAAAAAGATTGCTTCATGGGGAGGAAAAAGGATAAATAAATCATTTCAGGTGGCTGTCCACAGATAAAGCACTCCCAGTGACAATTGTAGTGAGTGTAATCTCAAAAAAAAGAAAACTGTCAATAATGGAAAAAGGAAAAGTAATTCTAAACATTTTTTTTTTCTATAGGAAGCCACTAATTGCTACTGTAGAAAAGCAACTTCTAGGTGAACATTTAACAGCCATTCTTCAGAAAGGTAATCTTTCTTCTTTATATAAATGTTTCTAATTCCTGCTTTGGGGCTTTCAACTCTTGTGCTGAAGGAGAAAGTGAGAGATTGAGGTGCTGGGGGAGGATACAAACTGCATCATTCTTTGATGCCCTTTGCTACTCGGTTCATGAAATAGCATTAACCATTTTGCAAGAGGGCAAGTACCATTCTTCTTGTCAGAAGTGAGGAGGTGCAGTGCTTTCTGCAGAGACACAGCAAAGCAAAAGGGGGAACTAGAATGGGGGACTCAAGTTCAGTGTGTTAAGTAACATTTTGAAGACTAAGGTAAAGAAGCAGCCTTCAAAGTTATGGCTATACCAGAAAGGGGAAACATTGATTTGCTTCTCACAAAAAGCAGCTTGTTTTAAAAATTTAGTGCAATTTGAGAAGTAGTCTGGAAATAGGTATGGGTGTAGCAAGAGCTAAATCATAAAATTAAATTATGAAGCCCTTATTAGCCAGAGTCTGGATGAAGCAGATATGCGAGCATCTTCCAGCACATCTGAGACAGACATTTCACTGAGAGGAGTAACAAGTTTGCAGTATTTACCCATCTACTTCCTTAGAACCTTGTCATGGAGCATCAGACCATCTCTGCCAAGAAGTTAAAAAGTGAAAGATATTTCTTGAAGCTGCTTACCTTCAGACTTCTATAAAATTTAGTTTACAGCTGGAGTTAAGACCTGAAGTGCTGTCTTGCCAGGGAACCTTTTCCTGCAGATCAGTAGAGTGTAAATTTTTCAAATCTTTAGGTAAGAGTAAAGCAGAAGCAAGCAAAGGTGTTGTGATGAGTGTGGTATGTAAAGTACATGTAGCCTAAGATATCCAGTTCAGTAGCAAGGTTTTGAAGGTTTGAGCCTTCTGTTTCATTGTTAAATTAGGTAGCTTAAAAAAAACCTCACACCCCAAAACAAATAACAACTAATTGCTTTAAAAAATACTAGCTTTGAAGAGGTCTCTTACTGTAAATAGTACGCTGTGCTTTTTTTGGATTGCTCTAGTTTTTATTTCTGTTGAAATTCTCTCGTGCAGGTTTAAACCACCTTCTGGATGAAAACCGAATTCAAGATCTGTCTCTTCTGTATCAGTTGTTCAGTCGTGTAAGAGGTGGAGTGCAGGTTCTCTTGCAGCACTGGATTGAGTACATAAAGGTACTATTTCTACAACACTGGAACAGATACCATTACTGTATCAATGGGGTTTATACACAGATATTTGACTCGTCTGTATAAACTGTTGCCTTTTTCTAGGAATTAAAGGCTGCTTGCTTATAAATGTATTTTTAATGGGCAGCTTTTTGTACTAGAAAAAGTACAATAACTGTTCTAGCCCTGTTGAAGAAAATGCTGAATGGTCATTTAATAACTAAACTCTCAATAAATGTGGAGGTTTTAGCTTGCTTATAGTTAGTTCTGAGGGACAACTGTATTTTTCTAACAGACATTTTGGTAACGGCAGAACATTTCTGTCTTCTCCCCGTTAAAATTTCTTGTCAGAATGGGTGGTAGCTTAAGTTACCAACCAGTGGAAGTTCAAAAAGCACTGAATATCATGTAAGATGTTTCATCTTAATACTCAGTGAAAATGTCATGAAGAAATGTTTTGTAATGGCATGGTACTGATAGATAAAGTTTAGTGGGAGCTTTAGCTGCGTAAAACCTGAGGGTACAGATGTTTAAAAAGAATGTGTTGGGTTTGTCATGTTTAAATTTATTTCTTCAGGCAAAAGTTACTAATCTGTTAATTTTTTCATAAATTGGTTTTTAATCAACATACAAGGTCTAGGAATTATTATCTAGCAAATCCTTTACAATGCTATTGCATCTCTTGTCTTAGTGGAACTAATACCAATGCCAGGAACAAGACATTTCAAAGATAACTTGGGCTTTAGAAGTCTTGTCATTTACATTTATTATTCAGGCTAATTGAAAGATATGTTTTATTTTGCAGGCATTTGGTAGCACCATAGTAATTAATCCAGAAAAAGACAAAACCATGGTCCAAGAACTACTTGATTTTAAAGACAAAGTTGACCATATTATTGATGTTTGTTTTCTCAAGAATGAGAAGTTTGTAAATGCCATGAAAGAAGCCTTTGAAACATTCATTAACAAAAGACCAAATAAGCCAGCTGAACTCATAGGT
This sequence comes from Chaetura pelagica, assembly GCF_000747805.2. Classification (NCBI taxonomy): domain Eukaryota; kingdom Metazoa; phylum Chordata; class Aves; order Apodiformes; family Apodidae; genus Chaetura; species Chaetura pelagica. The sequence goes on along the minus strand of NW_009953098.1, from coordinate 5,520,659 downwards.
ATTTATTTTCAGTTTCTTCCCACGTGAGAATTTGGGTGGGAGACAAGAGGGAGCTGCTGCTGCAGCTTATGGGTGGGATATGATGGAATTATATGGACAAAGCATTGTCAAAGTGGGGCTCTACAGTGTCTTACTGTGCAAGTGAATTATTTGATAAGATGGCATTAAACATGAAAGTCTACTGATCAATTCACTGGTTAGGCTGTAGAAGAGTGAAAAACATTAGAACTTGACCATTCCAGCAATTGACTGGTGTCCAGATGTAAGAGCACAGCCAATAATTTGACTTTTTCAGAGGCTTACATAACTGTGCCACCAGCACACACGCACAGAACTATTAGAGGCTCTACATAGATACCTGTATTTTAATATGCATTAACTTAAGACAGATGAGGATGTGCTGTAAGTCCCATGGGGAATGAGCCTTTTTAGTTTTCAAAGAACATTGTTTACAGATTGTGCATTACAAGCCTGGCTCTCTGCATGTCTGAATGCCTTAATCATTTCCCCATACAGTGAATAATACCTGCTTTGCAATCTATTTTGCTGTTGTGCTTGGGGAGTAATGCTTTCTGTCCTCCTTTTTAAAAATTAATTCTCTAACTGTAATGTGCTTACCAAACCATTTGAAATTAAAACAAACAGTAATCTGCTAGAGAGATTCAGAAGTAATAGTCAACACATTTAAATAACTGGCTTACATATTTATCTTCTGATCTTTTTGCTTCAGTTATAACCATGTCAATCTATAGCAATAGTGACTTTTTATTTTGAGATTGTAATATGGACCAGGAATTTTTTACATACACATTTTTTTTACCATTGTGTATGCTAATAAAGTCAAGATGTAGCAATTGCTTATCTGAAAAAAAGATACTAGGTCATAATGTTTTTGTAACTTTATAGCCTCTATGAAAATTTATCAAGCTAGCTGTGATGAAACTGATTTAAAGGTAATTTAGGAATCTTTACCTTTCAAAAAATATTTTAAAAAATAAAAAATAAAATTTAATTACTGTTTTGTTGTACTAAGCACAAGCTAAACTTTTAATTCCTCAATACTCTTTTAGCTAAATATGTAGATTCAAAGCTTCGTGCAGGCAACAAGGAAGCTACTGACGAAGAACTTGAAAAAATGCTGGATAAAATTATGATCATATTTAGATTCATATATGGTAAGTGTTGGGGTTTTTGTGGGGATACAATTGTTTAATCAGTAACATAAAGGTACTTGGAAATTATTTTTTTCGGTCTGCATTTTCAAGTGTTCATTCTCTGTATATGCAGTTTGTTGGTATAGGGCTGGTTAACTCGTTTGTGTGATAAAATGTCAGTGACAAGACCCGACTCAAAATCTGTGGGAATCTTGATGTGAAGGCCCCTCTTTAGCTTTACTGAGCTTTGAATTTGGCCTCTTGTGGGTAATGCTTGTTTAAAACTTATGATTTGTGATCACTGTCAAATTTCATCTCTCACAGGAAAAGATGTCTTTGAGGCCTTTTATAAAAAAGATCTAGCAAAGAGACTATTAGTTGGGAAGAGTGCATCAGTAGATGCTGAAAAATCTATGCTTTCCAAACTGAAACACGGTAAGTACCTGTCAGCTTGCTTGCTTTTAAAAATTAGTCATTTTAACAGGCTTTCCCAGAAGTGCTGTTTGTATTTCCCCTTTACATGAGGACAAATACCTCGTGTGCAAGTCTTGAATGATGGTTGGGTTTTGAGGAGATTTATTTGCTTTTTATTTTAGTAGTTATAGCAGCAATAGCTGAAAAATAAGAGCATTAAGTGCATGGTGTGTCTTGTCCTGTGGGATACAGTTGAAGTTCCCTGCTGGATAAATCAGTGATGTGCTCAGAGAACTAGAGGAAGACTTGTGCTGTTGTTCGCTCTGTATGAGGACTGAAGTGTGAAGCTGCCACTAGTCTGGTCTCCATTATTTCACAGGATGGAGTCATTGGGTGGCAAGAGTAAGAATTCTAGAACTTTATCTTGTTCTACCATCAGGAGACAGTTTGGCAGGCAGCTGGTGGGGATTAGAATTGTCAGCTGAGTAACAAGTTATCAATTGAGTCCTAGGATGAAGTGTCATGTCCACATGGAAAAATAGTTGGGTTGCAAAACAGCTGCCATGTTAAAACATTTCCCACCTTGTTTATAACCCTATTCTGTGTCTTAATTTGAATCCAGGTCTTTATGTAAGGGCATAAACTGAAATAGGTTGTCTGGCTTCCAAGTACGTTCTGATATTTAGGATAACTGCTCTGATGTTGAAAATAAATCTTAAAAATGAGTCTTGTTTATATCTTCTCTTTTATAGAATGTGGGGCTGCTTTCACCAGCAAACTTGAAGGAATGTTTAAAGATATGGAGCTTTCAAAAGACATAATGATACAATTTAAACAGGTACTTTTGGAAAGCCTGACTTTGCTCCTTCATTTACTCTTTGAATGACTTGCCTAATGAGAGGGTGCAGGATGTCTTCAGTTGTGAACATTTTTATTGCAATTGAGTTAAACTCTTTGAATTATTCCAGTGCTCTGCAACCTTCTTTCACTACAGGGACTTTGTAGGTGATTTCTTTAAAAGAAAAAAAAAAAGCCCAACTGGGAAAACAATCACTACTGAAAATCATTTGGAATCTATTTCTTAATTCTGTGCTGTTTGTGATTTTGAACATTTTACTTAACAACAAAAGCAGAACACCTGAAACAAGAAGCTCTTAAAAAAAAAAACAAAAACAAACAAAAAAAAACAGAACCAAACCCCACCTACAGTAATAAAAGAATTGTAAACTTATCAAACATTTTAACACCAGTTATAAGACAATGTAACAACACTATATTCTGATGGACTGGCTTGTAAGTTTTTGGCTGTTGGTTCTGATGGTTCTGTAATGTTTTGATGACAAGCAAATTTTAACATTTTTTCCTTCATTCACACATTATTAGATACACCTTCATATCAGCCTGCTACAACACTTTTGCTGTATGGAAGTACCTTTAGAACTTCAGAAAAGTTTTTTTTTCTTGTCCTGATTGTATTGTATATAATGTGCAGTTTATATAGCAAAGACAAAGTCACTTGTCTTCTGTGCTGTCATAAGGCCTGTTCTAACTCTTCATTTCTACCTGAAATGTTCCATAAACATTGCTTTATTTCAATGTATCTTGTTTCTTTCTACAGTATATGCAAAATCAGAATGTACCTGGGAACATTGAACTAACAGTGAATATACTGACTATGGGTTACTGGCCAACCTACGTGCCTATGGAGGTCCATCTGCCCCCAGAGGTAATGAACAGAGGTGTATTAGATCAAGTATCAGCCTGTCAGTCATGCATCTTGATATCAACTGCAGCCTGCTTTTAGATATACATATAATCTCTAGAGATAAATGCAGAAGTGTCTTTTTTTAATTTTTGTTGGAATTGCTTTCATCTTTCTAAGACTTTATTTAAGGCTTATTTGATTGTGGAGGAGGGAAGGATGCTTTTAAAGTAGAAGCTGTGCTTCAGTGTTTTGGGGTTTTTCTTTGGTTTTTTTTAGATGGTAAAACTGCAGGAGATTTTCAAGACCTTCTATTTAGGAAAACACAGTGGTAGGAAACTTCAGTGGCAGTCAACACTAGGACATTGTGTATTAAAAGCAGAATTTAAAGAGGTGAGTCTGTTGTTTCTCTTATTCCTGTTGCTTTGCTGCTTCCAAGTCTGGGTTGGGCCTTAGGGATCTATTGGGAATCTTATTTTGAGCTGTGATGGAAAACTTAGCACTGTTTTTGCAATTACTTGTAACTTCTGACTTCTTGCTATCATTTCTGGAGTTGGTAGTTCCTGAAATAGGTGTATTAAGGTTAAAGAAGATGCATCTGATTTCTGTATTGGTGGGAAATAAAACAACTGTTAGTCACTGCTTGGAGTTCAGTTCAGTATTAAAAATGGCACTAATTTTTATACTGGTTAGAAAAAAAAGGGAGCCATGTTCCATAGAGTACTTCATCTGACAGCATTCAGCATCTCTACAATAAGCTTTTTGCTACTGAAATAAAGGAGAGTTTTGGATTATGCAAGAAAACTGTAAAGGGCTTCCAGTGATACCCCTGTAGCATGTCCTCATGGGAACAATTTTATTTCAAGAAAATTTGTCTTGGAGTAGGAATGCTTACCAATTTTATTTTGCAGGAAAAATGTTAATGGTAAAACAAGTATTACTGAGCTTGGTTATCTCAGAGATCCTGTAGTTTCTAGTGCTGTGTTTCTTAAACTAATGTTTGAGTTACACTTTGACTTAAAGTTCTTTCAAATTGTAGCTTTAAGCACTCACTGCTTTGAGATTTGTCTTGAGTATGTTGATGCATCTTGGGTGAGTTTTGTCACTGGATATAATGGTTTAAGCTTCTGACCTCTGGTATATTCTGCATTTCACAGCAAACACAAGGTGACCTGTCACTTTTATTCTTTCATATTCCCAAATGAATAAAATAACAGTCACATTGTTTAAGTGAAATAATTGAGAAAGAAGAGGGACTAGTTCCTTCCTCTCTGCCCCCCTGCTTCCCCCTGCTCCCTCAAAAAAACAACAACAAAAAACAGCCTAGTGATGTCTGTTAATTTCCCTTCTGACAGGGCAAAAAAGAACTTCAGGTCTCCTTGTTCCAGACACTGGTGCTGCTAATGTTTAATGAAGGAGAGGAATTCAGTTTAGAGGAGATTAAACAAGCCACTGGGATAGGTTGGTATTGAAAACAGCTGTCTGCTTCCAAGTATTCCTACTAAAAACAACTAAACAAAATTCCTACTAAACAACTTGTTTCTGCTTTAGAGGATGGAGAGCTGAGAAGGACACTTCAATCTCTGGCTTGTGGCAAAGCCAGAGTACTGACTAAAAGCCCCAAAGGCAAAGATGTGGAAGATGGTGATAAATTCACATGTAATGATGATTTCAGACATAAGCTCTTCAGGATAAAGATCAACCAAATTCAGATGAAAGAAACGGTATATTCTTTTTAATCCTCTGGGGTTTAGATCCTTGGGTTAAGTTAGATGCATCATTTGGATACATACCTAGCAGTGCAGATTTAAATGTGTGCTTCCATACTAACTTAGACACCAGTGATGCTGGATGTTTCTAAATAAGGTTGTTTAAGAGAAGTTCCAATTAGTCAAGGTACTTTTTCACCCTTGATCACTCCCTGCAGCTTTTACTGAATGGTTTGTGAACACAGAAACATGTTCACAGTGAATTTTCCATGACAAACATCCAGTGTAAAACCTGTGCAGATATTTAAATTTCTTGTACAAATGTTTTTTAAAAGACAAATCAGTCTTAATGTTTGTGAAGATTTGTGTCAGATACTGGACAGCAGATGTTTTACTGTCTTAGACCAAGAATTGTCTTGGAGATAGAAATAATTCTTTTGACAGTTCTGGTGCTTTCATTAACCTTTTCTAAATGGATCCCTCAGGTGGAGGAACAGGCAAGCACTACAGAGAGAGTGTTCCAGGACCGGCAGTACCAGATTGACGCTGCAATTGTACGAATCATGAAGATGCGCAAGACACTGAGTCACAACCTGCTTGTGTCAGAGGTGTACAACCAGCTTAAATTCCCAGTAAAGGTGTAGTACTGATTTTTCTTCTTTTAAAACTTTATTACTGCTTTTTATATCCTCTGGCCTGTCCTCAGTCAGTCCACAGACAGTGCTTCTGCCTAAAACAAGCATCTTTGTTACTATTACAGGCATTACTCTTTGTTACTATTCCAGGCACTGGAATAGGTTACTCAGGGAGGTGGTTGATGCCCCCTCCCAGGAGGTCAAGGTCAGGTTGGATGGGGCTTTGTGCAGCCTAGTTAGTATGAGGTGCCCTGTTCGTAGCAGGGAGGTTGGATCATGATGATCTTAAAGGTCCCTTCCAACCTTAACCATTCTATGATTCTATTAGAAAAGGCAAATACTTTCAGGATTTTTTTAAGAGCCAAATGCATTCATTTATCTGAATATTGCCTCAGGCTTTCAGTAAGTTAATAAAGCCTGTTACCAAAGGCTTTCAGAACCAGAGTCTGTAAGCAGTAGCTGTGAAGCTAGCTCTCCTTTTGTGCTGTTCTTCATGCATTTAGGTGGTCTGGCAATGTGTTCTTGGAGCTGAGGTGAAAATTATCCAGATATAAAATGCAGTATTGTTTTTGACTCCTAATGTGGCTGATACTTTTAAATAAATTACTAGCCAATAAATGTACAGTGTTTTTTCCAGATTATACTGGTTAGTATATATATACACACACATTATATATATGTAATGAAAATTAGATACTGGTGCATGTCTCAGTTAAAAAAGCCCACAGTTGCAATATAAAATTAATTAACTTGCTTATTGTGTATAAATGGAAATGGCTTTTCAAAGACACTGATGCCTCTGAGTCCAAATGTACAGTGTTTTCTACCTGTGGAAATGCAAAAAAGGTACTCCCATCTCACTCTGTTTTATTACAATGTCATGTTCCTGCAGGCCTGTAAGTATTGCATAAACTGCAGTTGGGCTTTGCAGGGCTATAACAGATTATTTAAATGCTTTTTCTCACTCTTTTTCAAGAGGCATTTTAATCAAGTCCTTCACTCAGCAAAGTCATAGGGCACCCCAGCTGTTGCAAAACTCGCTTGCATAGAGATAAAATGAAACTTGTACTGTCTTCTACCAGGTAAAAGTCAGAAATAGAAACACTTTGGTACATAATGAATGAATTGCAGTTGTGTAGAGTTTGGTTTAAGCAGCAGCAAATATCTTTCCCTGCTGTAAAACGCCTGTGCGTAGCTGCAGGTGACAAGCTGATTTTGTAACTTTCTCTTCAATCAATTATACTTTTAAAACTTTGATGCTTTAAGGGATGTCTCTTTTAAACTGTGATTTCTGTTTCCTCAGCCTTAAATACTCTAGATGATTGCCTTCACTAAAAGAAAAAACTGAGAAACATTGACTGCAAAGTAATAATGCTGCCATCTGCTTTATTTTACAGCCTGCTGACCTTAAGAAGAGAATAGAATCCTTAATTGACAGAGACTACATGGAAAGAGATAAAGAAAACCCGAATCAGTACAACTATATTGCATAAACATATGTTGGCCTTTGTTTTACTGCACACTTGGTGTCCTACACAGTTGCCAGTGGATAAACTAGCCTGTTGATCCCGTTAATTGACTTTTGATACTACCGATGATTGAATGACAGCGGTGTAACGGAAAAGTGTAGTAGAGTGGACTTCTTTCAGTGGTTAACATGCCCATTTAAAGAGTACTATTTACATTTTAAGAAGAATGCTGTTGAACTCTTTGCATGTTATTTAGTAAGATGTGCAGAAAGCTGAAAGGAAGTACCTGGTCTTTGTGATTCCATTTGTCTCTGGGTCTGAAGAGGAGTCCCTTGATACATGACAGATGTCTTTCACACCTTTACATGGAAACAGAAGGTTAATATAAGAAAATAGCCTTTAAAATGCTTAAACTGCATGCAAACTTTTAATTTACTGTACAGAATGCATTTCAGTTAGTAACATACCATTGGTTTGGTTGATGCCCACACTTGGATTTTCCTTTGAGGGAGGGAAAATAGGGAAAAAGCCAAGCTATACCTTCTGCTGATGTAATGGAAAATATTCTTGGTTGCAGTTAAGACAAAATGGTACCAATATAAAATGATGTATAAAGTTTGCAGTGTGGGCATATATACTGTATATACAAACACCATTCTTAAATAACTGCTATAACAAAACAAGTCCAGATTAGATTTATATGGCTTGCCTATAAGACTTATTGTACACCTTTGGGAATTTTAAGCATAAAACAGCCATAATGGAAAAAGTGACAGTTTTTACAAGTCATGGGTAGGAGGCCTTCACCTCTTGGCAGCAATACTCTAGACAAGATAATCTATTTACAGGTATCTATGAAAAGCCACACTGTTCTGGTGGTAAAGCTGTAAGAACAAAAATTACAAATGGATTTTAATACTTGTTTTGCTTAGCAACATTCTAAACTTGAACTAACCTCAAGGTTTAGACAGGGCAGCTCTTCTAAGACTGCCCTGCTTTGGATTGCTTTAACTTAAAGCTTTAAGAACTCAGCCCTAGAAGTGGCAGGCCTCCTAGAACCCAGAAGCCTACCTCTCATATAGAAAGTTAAGTATTGCTACAAGGCATCTAAACTGTTTTCTTAGATGACCAGAGAGCATTCTTAAAAGACATGGGAGAATAAGTCACTTGAATGTAGAGCTTTGTTTCAACAAAATGCATTTTTTTATTGCTATAGCAGCATGTGCCAGGAAAATATGGGGGGGGGAGGGGGGAAGCGTCAGCAGAAAAGGTAACTCCTCTACGTAATAGTTCTTCCTTACCCAGCCAGGCTTTAGACCTACTATCAGCTGTGTTGCAGAGCACAATGAAAAACCTCATTCTCTTTCAGGCACTGATAGTCCTGGGGAATACCAGATACTTCTAGAAAGCAAGATGTTACTTTAGTTTAATGGCAGTGTAACTTAGCTCTCTATAACTTTTATCACTGTGATCCCACATTCAGGGGGGTGTGTGTGTGAGAGGGGAGAGTGTGTGTATTTTGTATCTGACACATCCCATCCTTATTTGCTTTTTTGATCTACTGTTTAATTCCATATTTTCTCTAGTTGTGTTTTCTCTAAAGCTCTTTTATATGCAGTCCTCAGCTGACAGATGAAGCAGATTAATTTTTTTCCTCCTACTAAATTATTTGCTGTCACCTACTAACTGTCATACAGCTCTTTGTGATCTGCAGAAAATCTACTTTATCCTTTGACTCTATTGCAGCATAACCACTGGTAGACATCCAGGACCACCCTTGCCTCTGTAAGAAAAATATTAACAGTAGAGTTTTCTGGTAAGAAACTTGAAGACTGCTCCTGCAAATAAGTATTGGTTCAAATAGAGATCCACTGGGGAGGGAAGAATGGTCCCCCAAAAAATATTCCATGTTTTGCATTCAATGTTCCTTTTTCTTGTATGTGTTTTGTATCTTTAGCCAATAAAAGATTCCTTTTAAAAAGGTGTTTTGGAGAAGGGGCATAAAAATTAACTTTTTGGGAGATAGGAGATGATGAGTATCAATATTGAATTGGTTCCACTCAGTCTGTTGTAGCATATAAATCTAACACCACTATGTCTTTAAAATACCTATTCTGGTAAAATCCTCTCTTGTTAGACAAGTGTGTTGCATTCAGTCAAACTAACCAGAAAGGTCTGCAGGTTTATTAAGTATTTATCCCATCCATTTCAGTAACATAATATATATATATGGAAAATGTCCTCAGATCTCATCTAACTTCATGACCCTAAGCAGCAATCTAGTTAAAGCAACCCAAAGAATGGACTTTGAGAGCCCTGGCTAGGCCAAGAGAGGAGGTGAGAGAGGGGAGGGGAGAAGAGAAGGCTTCTTGTATCTTCATGGGTTTTCCCCAAGAACTTGCCCATCTCTTCTGCTAAGGTCTTGCTCATTCCTGGTTATGGACAAAGCTGCAGCCAAGATCTATCGTCCAGCCGTACAACTCTGCAACTTCTTGCTGGGATCATGTGCCTGCCTATTGAGCCATATATATCTCTGTAAGAAAATAAATCAAAGTGGGCTTGGACCACAACTCATCTGGCTATAACACAGCTTGTCTGTTTGGCCACACATTTTTAATCTTGACTCTTGCATGCAGTTTATAGCACCTTGTTCATAAGAAATTGCAGTTTATTCTTAGAAATATATATTTTAGGTTTTTTAATCTTTATACCCATAAATGGACTATTTTTTTGTCTTGGCTGGTTTAAAAAGTGACCATTTTGTTTAAATGCTGTAATTGCAAATGTGTTGTAAACGTTTTGTTCTATAGTTTACACAAAGGTGCCAAAGTAAATAGTTAATAAAAAAAACAACAACACAAACCCTAGCAAATTGTTAAGTTGCTTTAGCTGTTCTTCATATTTTGGTCTCTGCTCTTTTTTTTTTTTTGTCAATACTTTCATTTTTTCCTAGACATATCATTTGCCCTAATGCTCTCTTTAAAAAAAAAAAAAGTGCATCTAAAGAAATGTTCAGATACCACTTTTTTTAGTGATTTCATATAGTAGGAAGAATATTTTCTTTGAAACGTTACACTAAAATTGTAAGAGTACAGCAGCATTCAAAAATGTAATATACTTTTTGTATAACAGTTCTTCAGAGTATGTCTGGAGTGGGGGGGAGGGGGAAACTAACCCTGTTACTTTTCAGAAGCCTCTTCACTTGGCTACCAGAGTATCAAATTGTGCTTTTTCACTGCATCAAGAAGTTATAGTTTATGCAGACTTACAAACAGGGCATGTATCACCATTGTATCCTTTGATGCAAAAAGCAGCAAAACCTTTTTTATGTTTCATAAGTCTGATATGGGTACAGAGAGTCTTTCTTAAGTTGGTAAATAATGTAAATACATGTCCTTTCAGAGAGTGAGTCTGTTATCTAGGTATTTTGTGTCATTTAATAAATATTAAACAGTTTTGTGTTGATAAACTCTTGTGTGTAAAATGCCTTTCTTATTCAAAGTACTGTATGTTGGGCTTACTAATGTTTGTGGCTTCTTTAAATTCTTTAGCTTGTGCTTTGATAGCAAAATACCTGTTTGCTACTTAAATATAATAAGTAGTTCCTTCTTCATTCAGTCATTAAAATCCCTTGAGTTTTCTAAGTGGCTTCCATTCCTGAATTTATTTTTTCTTACTAAGTCTTCGACAAGGTTATTGGAGGGGAAGGAAATAATCTTCCTTGCAAGCGCTGAATCAGGATTAGAATGTGTGTAGGTGCCAGAAATGGTACAAAAATCCCAGAAGGGGTGGCTGGTTGCTAGTAGAGGTGGCTGCTCTCGTGCTGCACAATTATTCCTTGTCTCCCAGTACTGTGAGGAACTTGTTTAATAGCTCTGGTACAATTATTGAAGTACAAAGGCCTGGGCTGGATAGGGAACTTCCTTCAGTAACTGCTGATGGCAGACTGGGCCATTTCTTAATTTTTCTTCAGCCATTTGGTACCTTTAGACTAAATCTGAGCAGAATTTGCCAAGAGTATCTTTCCCAGTGCATGTGCTCTGAGGAGTTGGTGGAGAGGGGAGGCAGTCTCTTAATTTTCCTTTCAGAGCTCTGGAGGAATGGTGTGGAAATGCAGACAACTGTAGCTAAGGAAGTGCTGGTGCTCCAAACTGATCTGTGGAAGGCTGCAGGGAGGCAGACCCTGTGCAGTGCTGCTCTAATGGCAAAACAAGGACTTTGTGCAGAGGCTGTCTTGTAAAATATAGAGTTAACTGGGAAGAGGAGCAATGGATGTTGATCAACCCTAGAATGGAGCAGGTTCTTCTGGGTAAGTAACTGTTTCCTGATACAAGGCCATGTTTAAAATGGCTGCTATAACTTGTCTTTCTGCTGCTTCTGGGAAATAATCATTAGGATATATGCAAAAAAATAAATTTGAAAGTTAATTTTCTAAAATCAGTGAGCTATTGCAGCACTGTAGATAATCCCTCTTCAGTTTAGGAAAAGTAGGTCACACCCAGCAAATACTAAATTTGTGTTGTTACAGGTTTATGCATGCTGGACATCACGACAAGGTCTGAGCCCAGGACCCCACTGAGAATGCCAAGTAAAAGTGAAGGTCTCCAATTAGTCTTTATTAGTTCTTTTGTTACAGCTTGAAGTCGGTGCCTCTGGAGAGGGACCCCTAGCCCAATTCATGCCTCTTAATTACACCTGTTCCAGCCAGCACCCCATCCCCAAGTCCAATCACTGAATTCTGGTTGGTGGTCTCCTACTGGTTTACACTGTCACTGGGCTGGCTGCCTTCTGGAATCACTTCATTCTCTTGGAATTGTCTCCTTGGTCTTTATCTTCTTCATTCTGCTCATGCCTGCCAGATTCAGTGAGTTCTGTTAACCAGCACCAGTTTTACCAAAAGTTTCTGCTCAGTAGGCTCCTGCATCCTAAAGCTTCAGCTACTGCAGCTGCTAATTAATGCTACTAATGCAAAATGAGAGTACTTAGAGAGAAGAACAGAGTTAATATAATTTCTTCTATAATGATGATAGTTCTTTAGCTTGTTCCTTAAAACAATCAGTTTTGTCAGCTTAAAACACTTGTGCTTTAGAGCTGGAGGAAAATATGGATGTGTTAGAATGGTTAAGCTAAGTAATCTTAGCTTGCTTTTGCTATGAAATGTTGGCCTTTCAAAAAAGTCATCTAGAAGTCCTGCTCTATCTAATTATATTATCTGTATTAAGGAAGCTGCAATAACTGCTTTTCTAGTACCTCCAACATTTAGATGCTTTATGCAGTTAAGGCACAGAGGGTCAGGCTTCACACTGATAATGCCCAGGCCATTGCAGGGCTCAAGGGTCACAGTGCTGCTCCACAGCTTAGTCACTGACTCTGCAAATAGAGAGGGGCTAGTATGCAAGTAAATTGCACATAAGAATGTATGGATTTCTTTTTACTATTTGGAGTGGAAAGTAATTTTAATACAGCATGAGATACCAGTGCTGGGTTATTTGCAAGACGTTCACCCAGACGAGATCTCATATGAAATTATCACAGTGCCTGTTCTGTTTTACTCTTATGTTGTTTCTAAAGCATTAAGTGTATCTGAGAACACTTTGTTACCATGGTCAGGAACAGATACTGTTTTCAAAAGCAGTCCCTTAGCTATAGCAAGAAATTATTCCAGTTGGTGCTAGTTTGAGGCTCCAAAGCCAGGCTGCTCTACTAACTTTCACTAAAGGCTGTGCAAGGCCAAGTTCTGCCAGGTGTGTGCTGGGGAGGAGGCACAGCTTTCGGGAGTGAGATGGGAACAGAGACTACAAAATACAGCCTCTGCAGAGGTGAGCTGGCACCTTGTCACCGTGCAGGTCAAGCTTGCTCCTTAGGCTGCAGTAGGGGTAGGTCAAGAACTGGTTCTGCAGTCACAGAGCTGATTCTGCTGCTTGCAGAACCAGCACGGTCTGTGTATCCCTTCAGCTTCCTTTTTATTCCTACAGCTGCTGCTGCTGTTTCCAGTCCTGGCTCCAAAAACACAAAGCAGATGTCCAGCCCCAAACTGGGGAGTGATCACTCCCTGGAAGAGTTTTTTTGCTCAGGAGAATGCAGTTACATATATAATTATTCCATGTATCATCTCCCCTGATGTGCTCTCTGTCAAAGGGATCTAATGTTATTCTAGGTCACAAGGGATCCTGTAGCACTGAACTCCTGCAGTTGAAATATCCAGATATGTATAATCTGCCTTCCAAACCTGTATTTTTAGATACAATTTTCTGCTGAAGTTTGAAATTTCCTGCTG
>NW_009953098.1:5502203-5507161 GCF_000747805.2 Chaetura pelagica | reverse complement strand
TGCTGAAATATCTCAAAAGTTACAGTTAACACATTTCATGAGAGTTGTAAGTGGGAGGTGCCTTGTGCAGAGTCAGTCATTTTCACAAAATAATTTCTGCTCTGAAGCTGAGAGATGTATCTCCAACAAGTTAGCAATGTAGGTTGATAAAAACACAAAATAAAGAGTACTGACATTTTTCTACTTTGCTGTCACAAGCCCAAAGAAGACATCAGTCAAACAAGTGTTTGGTGAGTTGAGTAGGGGGAGGTTGTCCTCTGCTGTCAGAGGAGCAGGGTCAGGGAGAGGGCCTGGAGCAGATCCCTGCAGTGGGGCAATGATCTCCACAGCTGGTCCATGAATGCCAGGGACTATGACCACTTAACAGGAAGGAGGAGGAGAACTGGTCCTCCATTTCATGACCACATCTGCAGGGATAAGGCAGCTCCCAGTTGGCTCCTGCACCCAGGGCTGCTTGGGAGCAAACCCTGCGCAGGCAGAGAGAACAGAGCAGGCCCTCATAGTAGGGCAATTATCTCCACAGCCAGTTTGTGGAAATCATGACCTGTGCCCCCTCAGCAGGCAGGAGGAGGAGGTGATACCCACTTTGCAGCAGGCAGTGACCCCCCATGGGGAGATGCAAAAGGTCAGAGAGCACCTACCAGCAGGGCTACCTGTGCCAGGGAAGGTGGCTGCTGCCCAAAGCAGCCTGTGACCCTGTGGGCAGCCTGTGCTGGAGTAGCTCCTGAGGGACTGTGCCTGATGGGAGGGACTCATGGTGGAGGTTTGGTGAAGGACTCCCTCCCATGGGGAGAAATGGGGAACTAAGTAATTTAGGCCCATGTCACCGTTTGATCAGGACAGCTCAGGAAGAAGGGAGGAGCAGGATGAGGTATTTAAGCTCTGGACTTCGTCTTCTCTTTCTCCTGTTTGCATCTTATTACTGATAAATTAATGTGTTTTTTTTTCCCCTAGTCAGGTCTGCTCAGCAGTGTCATGCCAAGGGATTTCAGAGTGCTTTTGCAGGAATTTCTGCAGCTCCCTGCTGCAACCTATTCTCCCACCTCCGCGCCGAGGTTTCTTTTTCTGGTGTTTCACGTGATTGCCCCAGGCTTGACTCAGCACTTTCCTGCAGCAGCATTTCATGGTTTGGTTTCCTACCACCACTTCCCGCAGAACCGCGGCACAGCTCAGGAACGCTGCCATCTGCTCGGAGCAAGCCTCAGCTACAGCTTTCGTGTGGTTTAGATAACAAGCGATTTTTTCCGGAGCTAGGAGGGCAGAGCTGCCGGGAGTCATCCCGGTTCTACCACCGAGCAGGCAGCACAGGCACGGCAGATGTCACACTGTGATGGACCAAGTAAGCTTTTCATTATGCGGTCAGATCACAGCAAATCATTATTCCCCAGGCTACAAACTGGGGCTGCGTGAGAAGGAAAGCTTTGGTGAACGGCTGTAACTCTCGCAGTTGTTGGCACAGCCCCAAGAAGGTCCCTGTGGTTCATCCCCTGCTGCCAAGTGAATGTGTGACCTCTCTAGCCAGCACTAATCTCTTCCTTTTCCCGTCCCTCCCTTGTAAATGGTGCCAAATCCTTCCCTTGCCCCATGAAAAAAGAATAATTGTTTCTGCTGTAATCTTGTCCCTGGAAAAAAATAGAGAAAATGCCCTGTTGTTTAAAGAGACACCTAAAAGAATGGATAAAAATACACTGGAATAAAGTAGGGATTACTACATGTCCTAGGCATTATCTCTTTTTATCACAAGCTGCGCCAGAGATCAGAAACATTCAGTTACTCAGTGCATCTAAATTAAACACTGGACACTGTGCTTCTGACCACACACATCCATGAATTTGCAAGTCCCAGGATTAAGCAAAGTTTGATTACAGATACACTATCTAACCAAGCTGAAACTGTTGAAGGATTCACAAAGGATTAAACATACTCCGGATATAAAGAATACAATGTGAATAAAAGCCAACAAGCAGCCTATGCATTTGAAGTTAGGCATGAATTTATACTCCTTGATGAACCAAAGCTTTAAAAATAAATCAGAAGGGTTTGCATATTTGTTCTCAGTACATGTGAATACATTCTTAAAACTACTGAGATCAGACCGAGTGTAACACACAATAAAAATGTAACACCCTACAGAAATGTTGCAGTCCTTGTTTTCACATCCAGCAATAAATATATCAAATGTCCTAGAAAAGCAGGATCAGCTGGCCATCCATCAGTGGCGCCCAAAATCATCTCAAATGCAAAATAATTTCTGTCTTTTAAGAAAAAGGGCAAGACATTTGCTCTGCATCATAGCAACAATCATTTTTTTGTCATGAACGACAATTCACACTTGTCATGAAAGAAAAACAGCTGATCATGAGTTTGATCTTATGTTACTGAAGTCTCTCACACAAATCCTACCATTCTTTGAGATGGCCACAATGAACAAAGAAATTACTCATCATAAATAAGATGCAGTGGATGTTTGTAGAGGTTGAATCCCACATTATACCTTTCAATGGAATTTAAGAGGAATTGGACAACATCTAACTCCAACAACTAATTTGATTTTGGTTTTCCTTCCTAAGGAAAGCTGGAAGTTTTCTGTTAAACAAAAGAGGAAGTGTTTCATTTTGCTCTCTCCGCAGCACATGCCTTTTAAAAATCAACTAACACATTCAAATGGCAGGAGCATGTGGGTTTTGCTGGGCAAACTTCATCCCTTACATTAATGTGACGTTCCTGCACCAACACCCTGCAGGTGGAATTTGATCCTTTGGTCTCCCCAGGGGCTCCACACAAGGACAGAATTCCTTTGGACAGCCTTGGTGGCTGCTCCATCTCTTCCCATATTGTCGCTAGGGTCAGCCTTGATGTACACACACCTCAGGCACACCAGTCCCTCTTGTGATATTCTGTGGTAAAGAAAATAAACCACCAGTTCGCAGCTTCTGGAGCCATACAACTTCATTGTTCTGCCAAGCTACTCCTGTAGCCAGTAGGGGATCAACTTAACCAAAAGCAGGATTCACCCATACATTATTTTTCTGTAGCTCCAAGGGAGAAACTGTCCTCTCATTTATCTTCACTGATAGAGCAAGCAAGAAGTAAGAGTGAATAAAAAGTACACCTGCTAAGATCACAGTCAAACACTGTAATACCACAAAGAGCCCATGAAAGGCAGTTTTATGACAGGGATGGAGATACAGGAAGGGCAGAGCAACTAGATGCAAAGAAAGAAAGAGAAAAATCTGTGTTCTGATGTTAATTACGGTATTTCTGATGCTGCAAAAAAAATAAATATTTTTTTCATTATGCTAAACTGTACTGTTCTTTTAATCTCACACCAGTTGCTACTTTTATTCTTTGCTATTAAACAGAAACCAATTTGCTTGTTATGACAACTACTGTTTTATTTCATTTCAGGCTTAACTAAATTGTCATAAAATAAACAAGGTAATCAGTTTTCTTTTTTATGTCTACAGATCATCTAATAATTTTAGTCTATTTCTTATCTGCAAACAAGAGGTACTCAGGATTCTCCAAACAAGGAAGTGTTTGCACACACCAGTGTTTATAAGTAAGGCTACATGCCCTGAAGTAAACGTGCCAGCTGATACAAAAGGTGACATTCCACCACACAAACTGCCTGGAACATAACAATCATTTTCTCCTCCTCCAATTAATTAAAGCCTAATTCAAAGTCTCTCTCCTACTAGTCAAATCCTCTTAACATAACTTCTCCTAACACTCTGAGAGATCCCTTTTAAAAACAGGACTTTGCAACAGAACTGTGAGGCTTGAAGAAATGTAAAAGCCCCAGCAGCAGGACTCTCCCTTGCTCTCAAATGCCCCAAACTTTGCGGTGGAGCTGAGAAAGGCAAAAGACTTGTTGCTTTCAGAATTTGTGGTTTTGTCTGTGCTGCTATTACTGGACTCTCCCCCACAGCCTACAGCAAGCACGGGCTCAGTTATTAAAGCTTATTTCCTCAGATAAATTTTCAGTAAAAAAAGCCTACAGGCTAAATAAAAAAATATTTTAAGTATTCTGAAAGATGAGGAAATTTTATGTTCACATTTAGTGATGCTTAGATATACACGTATGTATTACTCATGGTAAGTCAGTTCTAGGTGCAGTTACGAAGCACAAAACCAAACACAAGTACTGGATATGTCTGACCATGCAAGCATTTGTGTGTGGAACTCCCACTTGTACAATGCAGGGGTTTCAGTGGTTGGGTCTGTGATAGTCTTTGGAAAAATATGGTATTGCAAGTATAGAACCAAAAGTATTTAACTGACATCTAATCACAAATTGCATTATTTCAATTTCATCAAAACTTCATAACCTCTTTCCTATCAACCTCTTTCCTATCCTACACTCCCACTGTCTTACTGTATCAGGTCAACGTGCTTTATTGTCTTCTTGAAGAGCTTTCATTTTCTTCCACCATGACTGGGCATGTCTTTCGGTCCCTGATTATTGAAAATGCAGTTCTCCCACAGCATCAGAAACAGGAACATGTCACTCCAGGAGGGCCCTTCACTGACAGCCCTCCGGCCTTGCCCCTGCCTCCTCAGCACCTCAGCATCTCCCGCCTCAGTCTCTTCTTCCCCATCTCCCCTTTCTTTGCCGAGCCAGCCTTTCTCTTTATACCTCCTGCAGTCACAAACCCACCAGGTTTCCTGCCCGCTGCCTTCCTCCCTGCACCCCACCGGCCCTTCCCCCTCACACTTGCACCAGGCCGCTGCTTCCCGCCCGTGCTCCCCATTCCAGCAGCAGCCCAGTGAGGGTGCCAACCCCCTCCGAGAGTCACCGAGCCCCCTGCTGAGAGGGTTTCCGCCCCGTCCCGCCGGACACACGCAGCCCGCGGCCCGGGGAGGCTGCGGCACCGCCCGGGGGGCAGGGGGACGGACAGGGGGACAGGCCGCGGGGCTGCAGCGGGGCCGGTCCCGGGCAGGGCTGCCCCTGGGAG
>NW_009953098.1:5494068-5501503 GCF_000747805.2 Chaetura pelagica | reverse complement strand
TCCGGGCCGGCGCGGAGCTGGGTCCGCGGGCACCGCAGCGGGGCCGGTCGGCCCTGAGGCGCTGGGGGCAAACCCAGCAGCTGTGACAAGTTACCTGAACGTGGACAGGGGATTTAGCATCCCTGTCTTTTGAGCCAGAAGCCGTGGGAACACGGTGAAGGCACCCGGGTGTCATCTCTTAGGGGTCAGCTGGAGCCAGACCGCTGAGGAAGCAAATAGGAAGGCCTTGGTCTGCAAGTAGCACATTGTTTATGTGCTGCCTTCATGTACTTCGGTGTACTTTGTCACGAGAACGCTAATGCTCACCTAGGTTATTAGGTCTTTGTCAGGTAAACAAACTATAAAACGTTACCCTAATTTTTACCTAGGTTTGGTAACTTCATGATGTGCTTCCCAGTTTTAATACTTTGTAGCAGTCTCGCTATTCTTCCAGTATCTGGCAAGTTGAATCTAGTCTGGAAATAATTTACTACTTTGTAATGAAGTAGGTCTAGAAAATGACGTAAAAGCAGTGTCTTATTAGCTAGTAATTGTATCTTGCAGGTTTTTTCCAGTCCTATGCAGTGGAAGTAGATGTAAAGGATGCCTCTAATGCCACGTGCCTCTATGCAAAATGGATGATGAAATTCCTGATAAAATATGAAACAAACAGTAGTGATTATGTAAGTATTTGGCCGTAACTTCTGTTGAGAACTGTATTTTGTCCTGGGTAAAAGTTTAAGTATGCTTTTTTTACCTAGGATGTTTGTTTTTTCACTTTTTGTTGTTGTTGTTTTTACTAAGACAGTTGTTAAGAGTATTCCTAAATATTAATTTTTAAAGTGTAAGTTCTTAATTAATAGTACAAGCAACTGAAAGCACCCTGTTGCTCTTATTTAAATGGCATACTTGGTCAAGCTTTGTGGGTTTTGTTTATCAGTGTAGTAGTGTTCTTAGCCCAACTAGTAAATGTAAATTGCAGCTCAGAACATTCAGGATTTACAGCCAAGTTAGGTTTGTATTTTTGTACTTGAATCTGATGTGACTCCTGTCTTAGATGTCAGGGAGCCTTTTCAGAGTTTTGTAGCATAACCTAAAATAATCTTGCTAATGTTGTGCAAGGTTCCATCTGACTCCAGCAGCTCATGGGGAAGAACTGCTACCTGTCAAAACATTTTAAATCACCCTTTTTGTTCTAGAAAAACACAACCTTGGATTTGTCACCCGGTGTGACGCACAATGGAAGCGTCTGTGGCAATGACACACAAGCTGCTCTTCTGGCCGTGCAGTTTGGAGAAGGCCACTCCTGGAGTGTTAACTTTACAAAGACCAATGAAACTTACCAGGGGGACTTTGTCACATTTACCTACAACACCAACGATACTGCTGTGTTTCCTGATGCTAAGAGAAAAGGTAACATCCCGTGCAGAATCCTACTTACAAGTCAGTCTTGGCTGAGTCTGACTCGGTTGCAGGAGCGTCAGATCTCCCGTACCTGACCTTGTTGGCTTTTTCAAAGTTAGGACTACTCACATATCTAATGACTTTTATGCCATATAGTGCTTCACTGCTGCTCATCACACCTGCCTGCTAGATAAGGACACAGACTAGTTAGCTTCACTGAAGGTATAATCCCTTTAAGTGGAACACAAGGGGAAGGTGAACTGTTTGAACAGGTCAGTGGTGCTGCTAGTAGACGACAGGCATATGGGAGATTAATTTAGTGTGTACTACTTGACCTTCCACCTAAAAAAGCAACACAGTGTTAGGCTTTCTGTGTACTAATACCTACTAATTATAGGAATTTTTTTTTCCTTAAATAAAAACTTAAGTAAACGGGTTCACCTTTCTAATGGCTTGTCTAGTTCTGGAAGCTTGGTTACTTCTCTACATTACTTAGCACTTCAGGTCAGGACACAAAGGTAAAGCCATCAAGAGAGGTTAGAATTGTTAAATTATTTCTCTCTTTGCTATATGGAATTACGTAAAATATAACACTAAATGTTCCTGTAGGTCATCAGGCATTAAAATATTTATGCTTCTTTGTAGGACCAATTACTGTTGTTGTGAGGGATACCATGAGCCCAGTTCAACTGAATAATGTCTTCGTGTGCCACAGCACTGACTCTCTTGAAGCAGAAAATGTCACACAGATTTTCTGGAATGTTACTGTGCAGGCTTTTGTTCAGAATGGCACAATTGGTAAAAAAGGTAAGCATTTCCATGTGTGAATTGCCTTTTTTTGTATTGTATTATTGTGTCTTAGTGCAGAGAGCAAAGTCCCACAATAAAAAAATCCACCAGTTCTAAGAAATGCTGTGTTGAATAATACTCGAGTAAATATCCTTTAGTACATTTTTCCTTGATCCTGGAAAAGTAGAGGAATAAAAGAGATTTAGTAGTATCCAGTAATGTAGATTGTTCTCATGCCAAGGTGGTAGTCCAATAAAGTGTGTATTTCAGTATGTGGGTTATTAAAAATAAGTATTTTGGTTCTACTGTCACTGACTTGATCGTTGGAACTTCAAGTGTTCTGACTTGACTGCCTTCCATTTTCAGTGGTAGCTTCTACCTTTTCATTTAAATAGTCCAGAGCTGCTTGTCTTACCTCACAGTTCCACTGCTTTAGAAATGAGCACATGATCCTGCTACACACAGCTTAATAGGATTGATTGCTTCAGCTGCAGCACATACATATTGCACTTTATCCACTTAGCTACCTTTGCCCATGTGTCAGAGGTAAGTAGTACTACATGTGCTGCATTGATTAAAATTGTGGACATGACAGAATTGCAGAGAATAAATGGTAGCTGCAAATTGTAATACTGTGCCATCGTGCTGAGTTTGAGACTTGTTGTTGAGCAAGCTCCCAATGATTTCAGCAGAGGAATGGGTATATTGGTGTCCGTGTTGAACTGACCTCTGAATCATAATATTTTAATAACATTTCAGCACTGAAATGGGTAAAAATTTATTTTCAGAGACTAGATGTCAAGCCGATACACCTACTCCTGAACCTACCATTTCACCCACTACTGCCAATATGACTACTGCCTCTACCACCACTGCATCACCTGCTCCAACCACTGCTCCAAAACCTGTGGAGAATCCAGTCACAGGAAACTACTCCCTTAAAAGAGGAAATGCAACGTGTCTTCTGGCTACTTTTGGGCTGCAGCTGAATGTTTCCCAAGACAAGGTGTGTCTCTTGTATTTTAGAAGAGTAGACAGGTTGCTGTAGTTGTTTGGTATGGAATGTGAGTGCAGGGTGTTCGCTGTATACCCTGCTGGCTGTCCAGAACTGCTTCTGAGTATTCTACACGGCACCACTCTAACATCAGAATAGTTGTATGGTTTATATAGTTAGCTTCAAAACATCACGTGGATTCCACATAACTCGTTCTTGGGAGTACCTCTAACGTTAAAAACCTGGAACTTTCTTAGCTTTTAAGGCTGTAAATACTGTCCTTCCCTGCAGAGGGAGCCAAAGCTGACCAGTTGTATTAGGTCAACAGCACAAGACTTCACTGGGCCATTTGTTCGCTTCAGTGTTAGCAGCATGTCAGCCAACTCGAGTAGCCTTGGTTCAGTAGTAGCCAGGCTCAATCTTTCTACTGTCTTCCTCATGACAAGCTCTTCTTGCCTGAGACTGCTACTGTCTGAAGCAGTCCTTAGTGGCATCTGAATGTCTGATGTGGTGTGTCTGTTTCAGCCTCATCTGATCAACATCGATCCAAAGACGACTAGTGCAGACGGTTCCTGTGGTAACACAACAGCTACTCTGAAATTAAATGATGGAAATAGCACACTGATTGCTTTCACATTTGTTGTTGTAAGTAACTACTTTTGTTTTAACCTGAGTTTCCATTTTAACAGCATTGCATGGTGGTCACTCACAGTAAAACCCCTCTGTCACTTGTTGGTGGTTGGCTGTTCCCGTAGAAGGGGAACTGGCTAGCTGACTGCCTCAAGACAAATGGACAGTTGGGTGAAAGTTGTAGAAAATGTAAGACTGATAACTGTGTTATTTGTAAAGCATGTGTTCCTGAAGTTAAAAATACAAAATTGCACACTGACAGTTGGTTCTGTCTTCCTAAACAGAAAAATCAAAGTGCAACTATACAAAAATTTTATCTGAAAGAGGTGAACGTTACACTGCTCAACCACCTGAATGGTTCTGGTAAGAAATAATGTGTTCCTTAAAACAAATACAAGTTTTTATCCAGTGTCTCTATAGAATACTTCTGACTGTTTTTTTTAGTGCTGTTCATGCTTACTATTGCTTCCTACTTGAAGTCTTTTAAGTTGGTAGGAACAAAAGTAATAAGCAGAAATGGCTGTAAGTGTTACTTTAAACATCATTGTGTGATCATTATCTTCTGCTGAAATTTCTGCTAATGGGGTCTCTTGTGATAAACGTGTATAAATTAAGAGACCTTCTTATAACTGTTTTCAGTAACATGATTTTTTGAGGTGTGAAATACAGTTGTACCAACTCTGAAGCTTTTTTTCTAAACCAGCTGTTGTCTTCTTCAATTGAAGATGCTGCTGTATCTTCCAACCACTTCTATTTAATTTCCACTGGGAAAAGAGACCAGTCCTTCAAAAACTAGTGCATACTTTTTTCCAAAACAGAAGTTTGTTTGTTTGCTTGTTTTTAAGTTGCTGGTGACCACTGCTGCAGTTAAAAGGGCGCTAAAGCTAAAATGCTCACAACTCTGCAATGTTGGGATGAGTGGAGGTACAAGGAAAGCCTAATGCCATGTTTGTGTGGAGGACAGGTTACTGCTAAGTACTGTAATAATTTCAGTGCCTGACTTCTTTTGTCTGAGCAGATCAACCCGGCTTCAGACTACCTTGTTTTTAAGAGTAGTCAGTGTTGAAAAGTTGGCCCCTGTAGATTCAGCTGCTTGGTCTTATGATTGTATTAGCAATTCTCTTGTATTTACAACGGGCATGCAAATTTTCTTCTCTTTTTCCCCTGTGTTTAGTCATTTCAAGTGCAGATAACAACAATTTCAGCCAGTGGGATACTTTCCTTGGTAGCTCTTACATGTGCCGAAAAGAGCAAACTCTTGAGGTTAATGAAGATCTTCAAATACATACTTTTAATCTATGGATTCAGCCATTCCTTGTGAAGGCAGATAAGTTCTCTACAGGTAAGAGTTCTTTTTTTGTTAATTCTTGCAATGCCTGCAAAATTCTTGCTTGCTCAAAAGCACCAGCTTTGGGCACAAGCACTTGATTTTTGAAGCTCTTGTTCCATTGTTCTGAGTCTGACATTTAAGTTCAAGGAAAGCTTTGTTCTCACTTTAAAAATGTCTGCTGGGTATGTTGGTTCTCCTTCATCACTGAAGAGGGGCTTGAGCATTACCTTGCAGATTATGTTAAATTTTATCTGGTATCATCCTGACATTTTTGTAGCTTGAATATATAAGAAAATAGGGCAAAACTGTAGGAGAAATGGGCTTTGGTAATACCATCAGGTGTGTCATTTCTCTTTATCTGTCGCTCTGACGAACAGGAGTGTTGGGGGGAAAAATGAACTGACAGAGCTTCTTTCAGAAGCAGTCTTGAATATCCTGACTGAAGAAAGATTCCAAGATGTTTGTTCTTAATCTTTAGTGTAACCTGGTCTTTGTACTAAGTGATAACACTTGCAGCACAGTCTTATTAGACTAGACTAATTTGAGTGAAGATTTTTGAACTTCATTTTTTCTAGGCAGAGTTAAGTGAACTCCCCAAACATACACAGGGTTAACAGTATTTACCATAATACATTCTGCAGAGGTAGGGTCCTCTGTCACTCTCTAGTTCAGGTTGCAGCTAGCTCCTGTCTTGTACCAGTTACAGCTGTTTTATCTCTAGCATGTCTCTATTCTGGATAGGTTCTTGACAGCAAATCTGGATTACTTTTTTCTGAATGAGTAAAAGCACCAGACTTCATTAAGCATGAAATAGATAAGTCTCATGTACCCATCAGACCTCTGCAGTTCTTTCTCTCTTAGCTTAAAGATGTAGTAATACTAGATTTTTGAACTGTTTCATATTAAGGAAGACAGATCTTTATACCACACTTGGCAAGTATTATGTCTTTATTTATTCCTTGTTGCAACCTTTTTCTCACCTACAGCCCAGGAGTGTTCGCTGGATGATGAAGGCATTCTAATCCCAATTGTAGTTGGTGCTGCACTTGCTGGCTTGATTGCCATTATAATCGTTGCTTACATAATTGGCAGAAGAAAAAGCTATGCTGGATATCAAACTTTGTGAATCTAAAGGTGGTTCCTGTTCTGATTTCACTCTAAACAAAGCAAGTGCAAGTTCTGAAGTCCAAAAAAAGACCCAAAACTTAAGAGTAATTACTAGCCACAGCTAATTGGACTTGAGAAACAAAGAGAGAATGTTTATCTCAGATGAAGCAGAACTACGTGTTTAGTTTTCCTGCTACAAGAAGACAACGTGGGTTTCATAGTGTTGTGAAGATGTGAAATTTTGGATTAATTGCTAGGCTCAGGATTTTACCTTGCAAAAACCCTAAAGTGTTCAGGATTTATTTCTGCTTTTTACAAATTGTAGCCTGAAACAAGAACACATTCTCAACTGATGTGCATTGGGCAACTCCCAGAATAGCATAGAATTTGTACTTGCTTCTCTCCTCCCATACCTTAGTTGTCACACTTGTGGGTTAAGCTGGCAGCATTAGTCACAATGGTGGTGACTCATGTAGCATTTAGCAAGGATTGTACAATGCCCAGTAACAGCTTTTCACTGAATTGAACTTCAGGCTGGTGATTTAAGTGATCATTTGGAGTGGCAGCAGTAACTTAGTTACTGGGAATTTGAGTAGTTTACTCCTGCCCTAGTGTAGTTTCAGGAATCATTCCTGTGCCCTGACTGTACAAACAAAATGGGTAACCTGTACTTGCCAAATGGTGGATATATAGGGAGACTTCAGTGCTGTTTCCAAATGCATTAAAATAATAATAATGAATTACTGTTAGGCACTGAATTCTTCATCATTTATTATACCTTGGCAATCATCTAAAGTACTCAACTGAGGCCGAGTTCTGCTAAATTCATGCAAGCTTTTTTGCTGGCACCAGTTTAAAGGGAATAACCTTTCTAAATATTCCAGAACTTTAAAGTGCACTTAACTTTATATCATACTCCGCACAGAACTGGTCAGTCTTGTTGCTTTGAATGACCATTGTTTAAAGATGCTTTCATTTAATGAGCCAGTATCTGCTGTTGCAGCTTGAGCTGTCTTTAAATCTTCATCTTGAATGGTTCTTTCCCAGTCAAAATTCACATTATACCTGCCCACCATTGGCATTCTGAATGTTTAATGTATTTTGTGTTTGATTGTTTGCTGTGTACCATTTATTAATGTTAAGAATGCAAAAGCCACATCTGAGATAGACCCACAAAACCTATTTTTCCTTGCTGTAGGGAA
>NW_009953098.1:5487681-5494010 GCF_000747805.2 Chaetura pelagica | reverse complement strand
AAGGATGACTAGCTTAAAAAATTAATTGCAACTGGACTGTTCTTAAATTGCAGCTCTGTAGAGACTAACCCTTGCTGCACAACTTCTCTCTGGCCTCTCTGTGCTGAGATACGTAGTTTTTACTGCATGGGGAAAAAAAGAAAAAAGTCTTTTAGATAAATGTGGCTTTTTTACATGTCATACCATGAGCTGCCTAAACTAGTTATTTAATGAACATAACATTGTCTCCCCCTTTAGAATGAGTTTAGCCTTCATCAGAGCTGGTTTAGTGTTTTTATTAGTGTTTTCTAGGGCTGTAGAGATAGATGTCTGTGGCATGTTTGTATACAAATCATACAATCCCTTCTTTCAGTAATCTTTTTTGGGGGTGAAAGCAGTTTACTTTTGACACTAGCCAAGGAAGCAAGTATGGGTGGACATTGCTCACTATAGCTTGTACTCTACAGCTTGAATTTTGCATCAGTTACTGAAATTCACATTAATGAAAGTGGGAAACTACTAAAAGTTTAATCCTGAAACAGGCTTCGAGACTTTCCATTTTAATTATTAAAAAAAAAAAATAAAAAAATCTAATGACTTTCATATTAATATATTCTCAAATGCAGAAGTTGATAAAGATTTTTAGCATTTTTGTGGCTGATGTTCAGTGGCACCAGTTATACATGCATTTCTGTTAAGGAGTAGCTACCACACTTGCGTTCATCTGATCTTGCAAATTTTTCAATTGTGCACTGTTTCCAAGTGACAATATAGAAGATTAGTGCAAACTGCTCCCAAAATGCAACAATAGTGGAAGTATCTTTGCAAAAACCTGGCAATTAATCTTTATTTTCAAATGTATTGGCTCAGAAATTAAAGTCCTCCTAGATTGATGTGCAGATAACTGGTTCAAAAAACATCTAATTTTCACCTGATTGCCTGTTCTTACAAAACCACTAGTTTTCCTGTATGTATTGCTCTGTAGGGAACTGTCAACCTGTTCAATATGTGCTCTAAATAATAAAGATTGTTCTATTTCTTAAGGAAACTTGTTCACATTTTTTAACTGATTTGAAAACAGACATCTTGTACTGGTTTGGTTTTTTTTAAGAAAATAAAATTAGTAAGGTCAACTTCAATCAGTCTATATTTGAGATTCTGTTATGTAGCTGGTGAAGGTGCTCTTGGAAGAGCCCTCTGCTGTCTGTTCCTTAGTGGTTTGTTTTGCAGGACATTGTGAAGTGTGCTTGGGTATGATCCAGTAGCAGAAGACAGCTTGGGAACTGTTTGAGACACTGGACATCTAGTTCACCATTAGAGATTTGCTTGTAAATTTTCTTTGTCAATTATAGCTCCATCCAGATAAGAATTTTTTATGACTTTATTAGGAAAAAGTGCAGTCTAATGCTATACCCTTTTTTTTTTTTTAAGCCTGCATTGCTCATCTAATCATTACGTTACAGCTGCCTTCTTATGTGCTACACAAAGTCCAAATAATGTTAGGACCTTTCTGAAGTGTAAGCTGAAGCTTTTTTAATGTGAAGAAACACAAATATTCTAATAAGCTCATGTTAAAGAGCTTACCAGTGGTATTCCTGAGGATGCAAATAAGTCATAGTGAGTTTAAACTACAGTGGGACTGCAGGCATCAATTTTCCATCAAGTTATCAGTACAAGAGTCTATGACAAAACTTAGAACAACCGTGAGTTACTGCTGTCCTGTAATAAGTGTGAAGACTTTTTTTCCATCCAAGCTTTTCACTAGTTCTATTTCTAGCATTGTTGTCTCTCCTGGAGACTTGTAGTAAGTATCTCAACACTGGAAGGCTGGACTCTGGTGTACAATAATGATAGATCTCCAGTAATAAGCAGATAAATGCTTTTCAAGCAAGTGCATCATGGAATTACAAGTCTGTTAGTTTTGGTGTTTGGGAACAGGAACTATTGCTGTTGTATTTTGAGGAGAGAGAGGTGATGACTGACTGATGTCCTGTTGGGGAAAGGCAGAACTGCTTTAGATAATTAGAGGGAGATTATAGTATTAAATTATTCCATTTAAATACACTTATTTTTCAGACTTGCCCTTTTTCTTGTTAGCTGAGGACTGTAGCTCAGAGGTGGACAACTAGTCGGATTAATTGTACTTACTGGCTTGCTTTGTTGGTTACAAGAAATGCTGTCATGCTGGATACAAGTAGTTTTGAAATGAGAGAGTTTATTAAAAAAAAAAAACCAAAACAACAAGCCACAACTAAATCTGAACTCAAAACTGGCTTGTGTGCAGAGTCAAGCAAAGGGTTTGTTAAAAACAACCGTGGTTACGTATTGTCACGGCTTATGTTTGAACCTAACAACTTAGAATATGTTCTCAGTCATAATTGATTAATTGCTTCCAAAACACTGCATTTTTAATTTCTGAATATTAAAGACATGCAGTGGTGTTACATGAATAAAAATAGTTTTGCTCTAGTCTATGAAAACAGCATTTAACTTGTATGTGCCTGTGGGTATTGAATATTAATGTGTGTAATCCATCATAGTGTGGTTTGTTGTCATTACTGTTGACTGTGCCTTATAAACAGTTTACTAAATATTAAAGCTGTGCTCTAAGATACCAAGATTTCTGATCTTTTAGCTAGAAGATGTCGTGCTAGTACTCCTCAAAATAAGCTTTTCCAGCCAATGAACACTTTTCTTTTTTAAAATTTTTTAATTTACCAGTGTTCTCTGTTATATAGCATATACCAATAAAACGACCAGATTTGTTGCTATCAGTTGCATCTCATGATTGGAATTGAAAGGGAAGATAGTCTTTATACTGGGGCTGAAAATTTTGCAGACCAAAATTCCTGATTATTCTGAATGGAGACCAAATATGTTGAAAAAGCTATTCCTGCTGGCCTGAATGTGGAGCCTGCTTGTCATGGTGTGCAGTTACCAGGTTCTGCATTTGAAGACATTTCTCTGAAGCTTCTAACCATTGTACAGTAACAATACATGGATTGCCGTGTGCCAGCAACAGTGGCAAACAGTAGAGAGGTAAAGGATAGAATGTTCCTAGTATGAAACCTTAAACCCCTTTTGTCCTGGGAATTCCATGTGGCAGTGTCATATTCTGATGGTGTTGCAGCCACCTCCTGCCTTTAAAGGAGAAAGAGGGTTTGTGTCGCCGCCTGCTGGGCACTGTTAATATTAATGACCCATTACACAGCAGATGGTAGTTAAACTCTGTACGTTTATGTCCAGTGAACAAAGATGACTAACCATCAAATGCAGTTCTCTTTTTAAGATGGTTAAATGTTTTCTCAGTAGTCAGAATATTTTTAAATAGCTCGCTGTGTAAGGTACTTGTTTCCTCCTTTTTTCCCTTCCACGTATTGCTCTACTTGTCTGTAGGTGCCCTCACATTGTCCAAGTTCAGTGTTTCCAGGTGCTAAACCTCCATGTAGTGTTTTCCTTCCTCAGCCAAAGACTCTGCATTGCCTTTTGTGAGAGGGGAAGTGTCTGCTGGGCTGTAGGGAGCTAAATCCAGATAGTGAATTCCCCATAATTAAGGCTGATTCAGTTAGAGGCTTGAATGGTTTAAATATTCACTTAAAATAACAACTAACTTTTGATAAAGCCTCGAATGTGAGTGTGATACTCTGCTCTAATATGAACTCTAGCAATAAAGTTTTATAAGGAGCTCTGCTTCATTAAAAGCATCTAAGTCAAGCATCCTTCCAGTGTTGGAGCGGCACATGGGGACTATCTCCTGTCTTAACAACACCTCATCTGTCCCCACACAGGTGGGGCTCTGCTCTCTGTGCAAAGAGGGGAAGAATGCCAAGCCCTGCCTCTATCTCTAGGGTGTATCCTGGGTTTGAAATCAGTTCCCAGTGTTCTTTGCTAATCCTTGCATTTGTGGTTGTGTCAGCAAGGAGCTTGTCAAGTATTTTACAACCTGTATCTTAAAAAAACAGTATAATACTATTTTTTTTTCCTACTCTGCTGATTTTAGTAAGGTCTTCATAGTTCCCAGCTGAAACTAATAATCCTTTTCTTGTATTTGGATTGAAAATAAATAGTTACCCACCCAAAGAGAGAGTCTTTCCATGTTTTCCATTCAGTGCTTTCAGCATTTGTGTCCTGGCTGTCTCTTGTAGTTTTCAATAAGTTTCTTCTTTGTTACTGGGTTTGTTGTCTGTCATTTCTCTTCGTGTTTGGAACCTAGAGAAGTGCTGGTGACTTGAGGGTTTGGGAAGTCACTTGTGCCAGGCAATAATGTACCAGTCTGTCTCTGCATTGCTGTTAACACCAGGTGTGATCATCTCATGCATGCTCAGCCTGCTGTGTTGTCCTCACAGGTCTAATCTGAGTAGACTGCTCACCAGGGGAAGATGAAATCAAATATACAAATCAGAAGAAGTAAATTACCAATACTAATTGTGTGTGTAGTATATATGTTTAAAGAAATTAATC
Source organism: Chaetura pelagica (assembly GCF_000747805.2). Taxonomy (NCBI): domain Eukaryota; kingdom Metazoa; phylum Chordata; class Aves; order Apodiformes; family Apodidae; genus Chaetura; species Chaetura pelagica. The sequence continues at coordinate 5,489,570 of NW_009953098.1, read as the reverse complement.
TATCAGTTCTTTACTCAGTACTGATTTTACCTTAGATTTATTATGCAGTGTAAGTTCTCAGACACGTCTGTTTGCTCCTTGTTTGCTTTGGTTTCTAATGCTTGGTTTCCTCTACTAATTTATTCTCCCTTGCTTTTTTTTTTGTTTTTCTTCTTTCTCCAGCTGAAGAATGTCTTGCTGATTCTGACCTGAACTTTCTTATTCCCATCGCAGTGGGCATGGCACTTGGCTTCCTTATCATTCTTGTCTTTATATCCTACATCATTGGAAGAAGAAAAAGTCGTACTGGTTACCAGTCTGTATAATCTCCTAATCCCGTCTCTGTTGGCACCTTCCCTGCTCTTTTCCTTTTCCTAGACTCCCTGAGTTGCCCCTTTAAAAGGAAGAAAAACAAATTAATTCATAGTTTGTTTATTTCAAAGAATTTAAAAAACATTTCACAACAGAATAACCTGCCATGAGTCTGAAGATGAGTTGCAGAGTTACTTAAAGCTGCTGTATGATTTTGGAGGAAATAAGTGTTCTGAGGACCACAGAACTGAGTATTGTGTCTGTGTGAGAAATGTGAGTATTTTGAGTAAAGAAGACAGGTACAAAACTTCTTTTCTGTTGTTTAATCTTTTTATACAAGAAAATTTCTAGTTGCATACAGCTTCTCTCTGATGATGCTAAAGCTAAAACCATAATTAAAGTTGTGAATGCTATGTCAGAAGGGACCATACCTGCTATGGGAAAACTCATACCAAGCTCTTAACATTTTGCTGGGAACCTGGCATATGGCTGTTGTCTTTTTTCATTAGCAGCTTGTTCTTGTGAATCAATCTGAAATTTCCATGCCTTCTGAATGTAAAAGTAGTACCTGATGTCACTAATAAACTAACAGAGAATAAGAAGAACATCTGATTCTTCTAGTAAATTAATTTGTTTAACATCAGTATGGCAAAGTTGACTGCTAATGTATGTTAAATAGCTTTGCACTAGCATGATGTCTTTAATGTCTTTATTCACTAAGATAAGACTCAGTCCTGGAGAACTTCCTCTACTCAGAAAACCCAACAGTTGACCAAAGGAGATGTGTCCTGTGCTGTTTTGTTGGACTGTGTTTTCTCTTCTGAGCTTAACTGTAAAATGAGGGTGTGAGGCTGGAATGTCACTGGCTGCAGTTTGTCTGAGCTTTGATTCTCTGCACATGGAGGAAACTCCACAGCATTTCAGCACTAGTCCACCTGAGGCTCAGGGATATTTTGAGAGCTCTCAAAGCCTAAGGACACAGGTTGTTCAGAGATTCCTGCAGACCTTTTGGACAGCTTTTGTGGGTTAATGGGATCACTGAAAAACTGATCTAGGAATGCAAGTGAAGATACATAAACTGTCTGTTTTGACAGGATTTGTCTGCTTTTACCCTCCTCATTATTGCTGTCTCAAAAAAGAAAGAGCACAAACTTTCTAGTCTGAGAAATGCTGATCATAAAGCAAAAACTGATATATGAAGAGTGAAAGAAAGTGACTTCTAAAGAAATAAGAGCATCTAACTTGTTTGAAAATGTTTTCTTTCATATTAATGCCATAGGTTTTGCAATTCTATGTTCCAGATCTAAACTGTACCAAAATAGAAGATAGTAATTTGTGGTTGTGTTCTGCTTCATTTCCATCAGGTTCATGTTGACAGAATGAAAAAAGCCTCTTGCTCTTTCAATCTCTTTGGTCCATCTTGGTAAAAGCTTTTTGCAGCTCCTAAACCCTGGTTTCCAACTGTGGGACAGCTCTTGAGCTGTCAGGTCTGCAGAGACCTACTGATATCTCACACAGCTTCTGTCCTCTGCAGCATGTGTTCACTCAAGCTACTTAAATATTAAATCCCTTTGTGAATTGAGCTTCTTTGTAGGGAA
>NW_009953098.1:5482480-5487636 GCF_000747805.2 Chaetura pelagica | reverse complement strand
TAGGGAAAGCACCTTCAGTCATTCACATGCACAAAGGAGGCAGTCAGCACTGATGTTGAAGTGACTCACTATAGCTGTATTTCCAGAGAACAGAGATTTCTAAAACATTAGTTTTGATGCCTGTGCGTCCACTTATTTTTGTCCTCACTGTGGCCAAAGATAAGCTTTACCTGAATCTGACCAAACTGAGATTTGTACTGCAAATGGTCCTTGAACCAGGTTGTCTTCTGTTTAGGAGTGCTGCTGAGTTAGACTGTGTGCTTTGGTCTTGGATGTCTTGGGTCTTTTGTGTTGTACCTTTGCTCTCACAATGCTCCTCACCAGAGTGGTAAAGGAGATTTTGAGATTGGCAATTTCTGAGTAACACCTGCTTGTCAGAGTGTGTTGCTCCTCTGCTGCCAGCAGATGGATTCCACCCACGGTTTCATGCTCAGATTGCAAATCAAAGTATTTTGCATCACTTTTGCTAGGTTATTTTATTAAAATGTGGCAACTTCCTAGATACACATATGCATACATTTTATATGTATACATAAGGTATTATTCTGGCCTTCAATAAAAGTAAAAAATTGAGCCAGCAGGTGGTTGTAGCATGAAGAGTGGTGTATACAGTTCCCCAAATCTTGAAATGACTGTACAAATAAGCTGAAAGGAGAATATCTGTATTGAAAATAAAGTTTCCTACAGTGCTTATAAAGTCTTGCTTCAGTTTCAGTAGACACACATGCCATTTCTGAGAGCTTTTCCAACAGGATTGTCAACATGCCTGGATGATGGTGAGGAAACAAACTTCTGCTTCTAAGCTGTTCATACATGTACAGCTCAATTAGATGATCTTTCTCTGTTGATTGGATCAAAGCATGGGTCCAGCATCTGCTGAAGGACCAGCTGCTTCAGGAATACTTCCAACAGGCAGGTAGAGAATAGATATAAATAAAGCTTTGTCCTGTCACTAGCTGGAGAGATGTTAATTTCATGGCCTGAACTGTGAAGGGTTTGGTTTCGCTTCAGGAATACTTCCAACAGGCAGGTAGAGGATAGATATAAATAATAGATATAAATAAAGCTTTGTCCTGTCACTAGCTGGAGAGATGTTAATTTCATGGCCTGAACTGTGAAGGGTTTGGTTTCCTTTCAGGATCCTACATAAATATAAATGTTTTTAAAAAGCCAAAGCATTCGGCAAGTGGGGAAATGTTTGTGGGTTTAACTTATTTCTGATGTCCAAGGAAGAGCTGCCACCACAGCAGCATTTTCCTTGGCAGAAGCCAGTTTTGGTTGATCAGAACATGCCATTTCAGCTGAGTTGTGCAGGCAGAATGACTCTGGTGCCCAAGTTCTCTCAGTGTCATAGGAATAACCACATCTGAGCAAAATTAGTTCCTAAACTACCTCTGGATCCATTTTTTAACAGTTCTTAATAAATAGGTTTTGGCTAATGGTTGTTCATGCTACTTAACACATAGTGACTCTTATTGTACTGGACTTCTGAACTCTTTGGCCTTAGAAAGTTACTCAAATGCTCAAACTTCAAGGATCACTTTACTTGCTGCTTTAAATTCTGTCCCTAACTGACCAGCACTGGGAGCTGAAGTGACAAACTGCATCTCTTACAACACTGCTTTAAGAATGGTACCATAGAGTTAATTTTACTGTAGTTGCCACAATACAATAAATTACTTCTTAGAGACTTATATAGATCAGGAAACAATGGCAGATTAAGCACTTGGACTAGGATGTAGGACAGACCTACCATAATGCTCTTGTTCAGGCAGTAATTTTAGTAAGTGTGCTTTCCAACTAGTACATTATCCTGAAGTGTCCTGTCCTGCCGTGTTCTCGCTGGCACCAGGCCCAGCCTGGTTCCCTCTGTGAGACACAAAGCCCGTGTGGTCCCGGGCAGGGGGGTCAGGCTGCCACTCAGCAGAGGTTGCTCAGGTTATCAGCACTGCTCTGACAAGGGCAAGGGTGTCTGAGAGGTCTTTGGGGATGACAAATCTGTGACTTCACTAATACCAACACTGACCCCTTAACAATAAAACCACTGAGCATTTCCCTGTGGTTTCTGCATTGTTATGGCTGTGACCTCTCTGGAACTGGGAAGAGCAGGACTGAAATGTTTGGGGGCATTTCACACATTTCACTGGCACTTCTCTGCCTGAACAGGGGAAGGAGCTCTCAATCTGCCTACTATGATGGGGAGAAGAGCTCCTTTCACACCTAATAGATTTGATGAACAGAGAGGACAGAAGTACTGGAGTGATGAGGAGGAGGGAGAAATGCATTAATCTTCCCATTTCAGAAAAGAACAGTTGGAAATGTTCAAAGATAAGTGATTTTCTACATGGCCTTTGCTCCATTTGCTCCAACACTTTGGGTGTGCTTAGCAAGCTGTGTAAAATGCTGCAGTCAAGGTGCTCCAGGTGCTGAAGAACCTAGGAGGCATTTAGAGATCTGCCATTTTCATTTTTTAACTGTGTCATCGCAGACATAATCCAGAATTCTTGCTGTTTATTATTTTGTCAAGAACAGTGCTAATATACTGTCTTATTAGCTTTTGACTGAGAAATTCACATAAAACTATGGTAAAGACTGACATTTAAAGCCAGTAAAAATGCCTTCCACAGGGGTCACTCATAAAGGACCTTATGAAAATAGTGTTCAGATGCCAGGGGTTTTTAATCAAAACTGAAATGCTTTTGCAAGGTCTCTGCCCAGGAAATAACATTTAATTTTTTCTGATAATGATTTACATCAGATTATGAAAAATGTGGTTCCACGCTCCATTGAATCTAATTTGTTTCCTAACTATGAACAAAAATAAATTAACAAAAATCTCCATGTGCCTGTTTTTCCTAGCAGAAAAAAATGCTGGCTTTATGCTTTAAAAAGGAAAAAGCCTCTGACTGACCTAAGCTAAGTGCCCAGTGTTGGCCTTGGCTACTTCCCAATGTTGAGTGTGAAGATGATTCGGCCCAGGAATCGGTCGCTGTTGAGGTCATTGATGATACCTTTTCCATGCAGACTGCACTGAATAGGGACCAAATAATTCCTCTTCACATCTGTGAAGTGCATAGCTACCAGTGGGGATGTGTAGTTGACCTGAAAAGAAGGGAGATTTAAGTGTAACTTTTGAGGGAGCAGAAAAGCAGGTAGTGCTTTCATGTTCAATTACAGTAATTAGTAATTGGTTTAGGGTTCCCAGCCATCTGAGTGCATGTGCCTGATGTCCATCATGCTCCCATGGGATGCTGAAGCTGAGCCTTCCTGTACCTGAACCTCAGAGGGTTGGGATCATGTTGGAGTTTTGCACTTCGCTGTGCCTCTTGGGCTTATTAGCCAGGGCAAGTAAAGCTGGATAATGAGACTGCCAAATACTTTCTGCTGTTCTAAAAACCAACCTATGGCTTGTAATAAGAAATCCCTGGTGTTCCTCAGATCTGTGTGCTCAAAGGACACGTGGGCCTGTCCCTCATCTGCAGCCAGCAGCAGTATGACAATAGGAGACTAGTGCCTGCCTCATCTTTCATTTCAGCTTCCATTTCAGGTGCATTACCTCCTGAGGGTGGACAACCCAGCACAGACCAAAGCAGGGCTGGCCAGCATGTTCAGAAATAGCCACCAATGTTGGACTTCTCTGCTCTGAGCCACCCATCTTGAGGTGGTTTTATTGTAGCCTTGACAGAAGCCCAATCCTTTTCCTCTTGTGTCACCTATCCTCTGACTTCCCTAATGCCCTGGGAAAGTGCTGGTGTTGAGACATCCTCTGGGAGCTGGCAAAGCCAGTCATAGTCTCCAGATGACAAATGTAATCATTCCCAGTGCTGGCAAGGGGGAACTGGAGTCCCCAAGGACTTCCTGTAGTTTGTCAGAGAGAAAAATAGAGTGCTGTAGTCCCAGTGCCCATGGCCTCCCTCCTGCCTGCATCTGCCCAAAATAGCCAGAAAGCACATCTGTACTCTGTGCAGCAGCTCCTGCCCTCTCCTTCCCAAGGAGACATAGCAAAGATGCCTGAGCCCTTACTTACGTGAGTGAACTTGCCATAGTAAGGATAATACATGAGATCAAAAGTCCCATTTCCTGGGTAGAAGTCCACCGATCTGAGATCACTCTCATTGCCTTTCTGTGATTGTGAAAAAAAAAACACACCACAGGTACACACACAGCACGGGGGACACAAAGCACAGCTCCCCAGACAGGTCAGGGCTAAGTGGTGCCTGCCTGCAGGCAGCGTGTTTGCTGTGGGAGCCAGTTGTTGCTGCAGGGAGCCTCGTGCTGGGAAGGCACAGCCGAGGGTGACAGGATTCACTGCCTGTTGATCCCCCTGCGCTTGCCCACTGGGCTCTCTAAGGGTGTGATTCGGCTGCTGCCCAGGCACTGGGAGCCCTCCCTTCACCCTGTTGCAGTTGGTGTGCAGCACCTCAGTACCGACACACTGCTGAGCAAAGAAAGCAGTACCTGCACTTTGCAGTCCACGCTCACAGGGACCCCAGCACCAGGGCGGTAGCCAATGATCTGCAAAAACAAAAGACAACCATGCTTGTATGGAATGTGGTGCCAAGGGCATGCTGCCTCCCTTCCCCAGGGCTTAAGCTCTTCCATGTACCAGTCGCATTGCTCAGGACAGGAGTTCTGTGCCCCTAGAAGCAGGGTCTGCCACCCCATGCAGTGCAGGTTGCCCGTGCCCAGGAGCAGAGGCAGAGCAGAACATTCATAGAGCCCAGAATCCCTGGAAAAATACAGCTACTTCTCCACGCAACTCAAACACCACCACCCTCCCCACCACTTCTTTTCCCAGCAGCTTGCACTGAACAACCATGATGTTAGAAGATTTCAAATAATCTCAATTCTATGAAAATTCCCATTAGAGAGCCTGAGGTCTGAGGTGTGGCCCTAAAGCTCAGTTCCTCCCACAGAGGGGCTGGCACAAGACCCTCCAAGTACTCAGACCTCAGCAAATTAAATCCAGCAAGTTTTGTAGTGTTTCTTTTCTATGTTTTCTGGTAGGTATAAGTCAGCAGGTTTTGTGATTCTAGTTGCTTTCTTCCCTGGTCCTGAGAAGTTTCAGTCCCTGCATGGTCTCTGTAACACTGGGATGCAGTGAAGGAGGGAATTAAGATGTTTAGCTTTCTCTGTACCCGGTTCATCTTCAGCAG
>NW_009953098.1:5473213-5481861 GCF_000747805.2 Chaetura pelagica | reverse complement strand
CAGCAGGATGCAGGGCTGTGCTTTAGAGAAGCCAAACGTTGGGTCCTCAATGCCAGAGCAGTTCTGCAGCAGTGAGCGCTTGAACTGGCAGGCCTTCTTCTCCTCACTTTCATTGCCCCCTTGGATGAAGTACTGTCCTGAGACACACTCGATATTCTTCTCCTCTTGAACTTTGTCATCATAAGCTGTTGGGGACCAAGACATTTGTTAACATTTCTCAAACCTGCACAGCCCCACACTCTCAGAGTACATCCATATGTCAGGAGAAAGTCCCACCTAGGAAGGCAAGGCTCTCTCCCACAGAAGTTCCTGTGAAAGGCAAGGCTCTCTCCCATAGAAGCTCCTGTGACCATCTTAAGAGACTCCCTTTCTCCATGGGGGTCCTGAGATGCTGAGAGATAACCTGTGCTGCAGGAGGAGACCCCTGCACTGTGTGCATGGATGCAGACAACTCACCAACGCGCCTCCTGGTGTGCCTCAGAGCTCACCTGCTAGGAATTGGTGCATGTTGTCCACATAGGGCTGCCACGTGCTGGGCTGAGAGACATTGAAGGCAATGGTGAACCCATTCAAGTATGGTCTGATCATTACTCCTGGAGAAGGAAATGGACCCGGTTGGAGCAGACATGGACGGACTGGCCACAGATGTGGGGCACATGTTGCATGCAACTGGGCTTGGGGCTGGGCACACGCATGAGAGCAGTAGCACTAACTCACAAATAAACTCTGACCTCAACCCACTGATCCCTCACCTCCATTTCACACCCAGAGAACACCATGCACATCAAAATATCCTGGGAAACATGGGAGACCTGGAGGGTCTCCTGGAGACTAATTAACCTAATAATTAGCATAATTAGAATAAAAAATAGTATAATTTGAATTGATACTTCACATGGGGCTATTTAAGATGCCTGATCCTATGCAGAGAACCTGCAGCAGAGTCAGTGCCCTGAGTTAAGTGACAACACCTGATGTTATGGAGGGCTGGTTGGCCATGAGGGCGTACAGCCCCAGCAGGGCTTTGCCCTAGGTCCCCACACCCCATTTCAGTAGCACTTTGATGGGTGGGTGCTGGCAGAGGTGCTGGAGGCTGGGCTGGGATACGTACCTGGTGGAGACACACGGTCCCGGTACCTGGGCGTGTAGGGGCTCAGCGTGAGCAGCATCACGTACAGGCAAAAGGCAAACATCCCCGCCAGGCACGTGTAGAAAATGAAATAAAACAGAAAGATCAAACCTGCAAAAGAGAGGACACGTTGCTGTTAACACAACCGGAGCATGTCCCAGGAGCTGTGTCCCACAGGGATGCACAGCCATGCTCAGCACGGTTAGTCCTCCCCAGCTCCAAGTCCACCTTGGAGGTTGGAGCCCACACCCCCTCTGCACACAGACCCTGGCTTTCCTGGATGCGGGGCTCTCTGACATGTTTATGTGCAGGACTCTGAGCCAAACACGCTCTCTGCCCAGCCCTGGATCTGTGGCAGCTGCTGTTTGGCTCCATAAGCCTTTTGGTGCACAGCCCTTCCCAGAGCTGGGTCAAGACCAGGTCCACATGTCCCCTTACCTCAGCTCTCTGCAGCAGACAGACCAAACTTTGCCTCTTGCCCTTCCCACACCCTCTTGGCATGGTAACACAGGGGTGCCCAGTGGCTTCAGTATGTCCAGATTTCCCAATGGGGAATGAGGGGTGATGCTCCTGCCCCAACTCCTGTCATCTGCATGTTAGGGACCCCAGCGGTGGGAGTGGCGCGAGTGGCATCGCTCAGGGCTGCGGCACTGCTGGCTGTTTCATAGCCCTGACATTCAAGGAATGGATTTGTTTTTCCCCTGGACCAGGCTGATGGCTGAGGATGTCTCAAGAGGCCACAGCCTATGAATAAAACCCAGCAGCTCAGAAAGCAAAGTGAAGCCCTAACCCAAACATTTCCCAGGAGAAACGTGCCGGCAGCTCAGAGGGAGCCCTGGGAACGCAGATGTGAGCTCCTGCCGCGCCTCTGCTGCGGCCACCGTGCTGGGAACCGAGTGGGGCCGTGTCCTGCTGCTGGGATGGTGGGACCATCCCCACTGCTGGTGGCACAGAAGGAAGAACCATAGAATCACAGAATGGTTGGGGTTGGAAGGGACCTTTAAAGGTCATCTAGCCCAAGCCCCTGGCCATGAGCAGGTTCAACTAGATCAGGTTACTCAGAGCCCTGTCCAGCTTGACCTTGAATGTTTCCAGGGATAGGGCTTCTACAACCCCCCCAGTGCCAGTGTTTCATTCTCTTTCAGTCTAAAACAATTACCCCTCATCCTATCACTACAGGTCCTGCTAAAAAGTTTGTCTCCATCTTTCTTATAAGCCCTCTTTATCTACTGAAAGGCCACTATAAGGTCTCTCTTCTCCAGGCTGAACAGCCCCAACCCTCTCAGCCTGTCCTCATAAGAGAGGTGCCCTTTCCCTCTGATCATTCTGGGCTGCAAGCACACATTGCCAGCTGATGTCCAGGTTTTCATCTACCAGTCCCCTAGGTCCTTCCAGCCCTGCCACAAAGATGCTGGGATAGTGCACCCAGGGCACCTCCAGGCTCAGTGATAATTTTTGAAGGCCACATGGATAGGGATAAAATAGATGGGGTGCTCAACACCCTCACTGGCACATCACAGCCCCCAGCCCCAGTAGCAGGTGCCAGCTCTGTTGTGGTCATCATGTCAAATCCCAGGAAGCTGTGGGGTGACGGGGTTGACCAGCCCCTCCTGCCCCACAGCTGAGGCACATGCAGGCAAGGAGGGCTGCTCAGCCCTGCGGTGTGCACCCTCCCCAAAATATGACCCACCCTCTGACTCGGGTGCTCTTCCTCCACTGACACCAATGACCCCAAGGCCACTTCTCTGTGGGCTCCTGACTTTTACAGACAGGAGCTGGGCCTCTAGTGGCAGCAGGGGTGTGTGGCTGTGGCAGCCTGACTTGCAGCCCTTGAGCTTGCTCTGGCTCTTAATTTCTTCCCAGTACACAGTTTGGGCAGCCTGAAATCTTTGCTTTCACATTCTCAGTAAACATTAACATACAGACCAAGGGTAATTTCCCCAACATTTTCTGCTTGTCCTTCTCACTAGTTCTTTATTGCACTGGTTAGAAACATCTACCCTGAAAATGTGGGTCAGAAGTGGTCAGTCCAAGCTATTAAGGACATTCACAGGCAAGTGCATCCACTGTGAAGCAGAAAAGGCAACAATCCCTCAAAGCGGGGCTTGAGCAAGGACCTACCCCAGCTCTTGGCCGTTCTCCCCAGGCATGTTCTCTCCTCCGGGTTCCAGAGGAAGATCTTCATCTCCCCAGCCAGGTCTGCCCAGGTTTTGCTCCCCATCTCTGCCCTGCGCTCGTCCTGTGTTCTGTCAGGCTCCTGGACCTTCTCCTCATGCTTATTTTCCTGGAAGAGTTACAGAACACAACCCCCACATGCAAGCTGAACATCTCATTGGCCAAAAATAAATGCAAAAGCACTTAATAGCTGGAAATGTTTCAAATTTCCACTTTCCCATCATCACTCTTGAGTTAAAGAGAGGCAGTTTTGGCTGTTGTGACTTTAGATCGCTTAGATCCCAGCATTCATTTTTCCATGACATGCACATTACTGCTGTCACACTGGGTACTGTCTCCTTCACTGGCAGTTACAGAAACTCATCTTTTTCCACCTGCAGGAACGTGACCAAAGAAAAGCTGTGATCTGGGAGGTCCAGGGTTGTTCCCACGCTTCTGCAACGTCTCTGAGCTCAAGTGCACGTTTTCTGTGCTATCACAGAAGACAGCAGGCAGCATTATTTAAGAGGTCATCCAGTTTGTTTTTCTTGGCGTGTGAGCAAGTGCTTAGTCTTTGGAGAAATCCCTGTTTTGTTATTTTTTAGTTACACTAAGTTCCAAGGAGAAGCATCTCCCCAAGCATAACAAGTGTGCATTTTGCCTCAGTGGTGAAAACTCATTTCTCCAGAGCTTGGAAACACAAATCTCTCTGTACATGCACCTGGCCAAGAGTTTCTTGAGAAGAGACACAGCAGCTGTCCTTATCCCCGCTTGAACCTGGGCAGGCTCCACATCTCCAAACACATGCAGCAAGTGGGAGAGGGTGCAGACCTTGCTTTGAGCTTGGGGCAGGGCTGGGTGTCACCAGGCAGAAGGGGTGATGCCAAGATCTGGGTGGGTTCATTGCCTCCCCCACTTTAATGCAAATGCTGCCACTGGGCTCAGCTGCTCCTGGCTGGGTCAGGGCCATGGGCCATGCTCGCCTGCCTGGGCCACATCTCCCCAAGGCCACCATTCCCACTGCAATCATGGCTCAGATGCAGCTGTGTGACCTCCCCATGTCTATGCTGAGGGCTGTGGAAACCCGCTGGCCATGGACACCTGTTGGAGCCAGGACCAACAAGTGAGATATTTACACCCCATGGGTGGCCCCTGGGGAGCCAGGAAGCAGCCAGCAGCTTGTCAGAAAGTCTGGCTTGCAAGTATCTTCAGACCAAGGGGGATTAAACTCTGCTCAGACACACAAATACTGCAGACAGTGAGAACGGGGGGAGAATACTGACTCCCAAGCCTGAATTTGTGCCTTGCAGAGCCGGGGCCAGACCCAGAGGGGCTGTAAACTGTCCCCAGCCCACTGATTTTCCCAACCTGACCTGGTAAAAGCCCCACTGGGGCTATTCTGGGAGCACGGCTGCATCAGAGCACTGCTGCCAGCAAAGTGCCCGCAGCTGCCTGTAGGGCGAAGGCAATGCTTGGCCCAGGCCCCAGGCTGGAGCTTGTCCCCAGCCCACTCCTGCAAGGCCACAGCCCTGTACCACATGGGGCTGATGAAACCAGAGGATTTTGGAGCATGGAAGCAGCAGCCCCAGCACAAATCACCGATAGGAACATGTGAAAGGAGGTGTGGGGGCTGCCAGTGCCTGGGCAGCCATGAAGGAGCTATTGATGGAAGACAAAGAGAAGTTCTTCCTCCTGCTCTCCTCCTCATTAAATAAAAGAGCTATGAGCAGCTGTTCTGGCAACATTTTCTTAGATGGCCAGGGTAGTAGAAACTGCTTGGAGGGACTGTACACCAATGTACAGTAGTACAATGTGTAGTGCTGCTTTGGGAAATGCCCTTTGGATTTCACACCAGCTGCAGCTCAGAAACAGTGAGGGCAGCACATGGGGTGTATGCAGAGTCCTCGCCTAGAAGCTGCTACCAGTGCTTAGGACTGTGGGAGGGACATAGGGATGGCCCCTCCATAGCCTCTCACACTGGGAAACCCATGCCTCTGCCCTGCAGAAGATTTTCGCAAAGAGGGAAAATTTTCCAGCTCTCCTGGATTCTTCCTGTTGTATCCAGCACTCAGTGAAAGGTCCCATCCTGCTGGCTGGGAGATGCCATGGAGACTCCAGGCAGTGTGGGAAGGAGGTCTGTCCTGGGCAGTCAGACAATATGGGATCACTTCCTTGGTAGAGCTCCCTGAACTAGGGACCTAGGTTAGATCTGGATTGCAACAGATTTCAGGTGTTTTATCTTTGCAGTCCAGGACCAGAGATAACCTTGGAGCAGTCCCTTGCACCTAGATAAGGGACAGGAGGAGCAGCAGGAGCTGGGGTGGGAGTGTGCTGGGGCAAGGAGGGGGCACAGCCACGGAAGGACCTGTGGGGACATTGGGCAGCCCCAGGGCTGCTGCCCACCATGGCAGCTGTGTTGACTCCAGGCAGCAAAGCAAAGCTGGGGTTCATCCCTGGTGGGATCACCCTGTGCTGATGGTTGTGGGTGCCCTGAGGGAGGCTGGGGTCTTTTCCCCATCCTCACTCGGGACCAGATCAGCTCTCAACAGCAGGTTGCTGAAAGCCAGGTGTGCAGAGGGTGGCCCAGACCCAGGTGTCCCTGGCCCTCCTAGCCCCCTTCATTGCCTAGGACCACCAACCAGACCCCCTGCTGCCCCTTCCCCTCTCAGTGCAAAGTTCTGAAGCTAAGGGATGAAGCAGCATTTCCTAAAGCAAAGTAGGTTATATTTATCAGCCATGAAGCTGGTCCTTGGCAGCAGCCCCCACCTCGCCTCTCATAGGGTGGCCAGCAGCCCCCAAAAGACTCACCGCCTTCAGGTGGGGATTCCTGTGCTGGCCCTCTGTGCCCCCGGCACTGGTGTTACCGTCCATCCCTGGGTGGGAAACACAGAGAAGCATGAGCGTTGGTTATGCAGGAACCTGTGGCCGAGCCCAGCAGCACCAGCCACACCATGGGTGCCATGTCGCCCCAACCCCTGGGGACCTGCAGGCACTGTCCCTTCCCAGCACAGCTCCCCAGCCCCACAACACCCCCCAAAAAGCCTGAGCAAGTGTGTCTGTGCTGCGACCTTTGCCTGTCTGCAGGGAACCAAGCTCCTCTCCCTCCCTACCCTGCAAGACTTCAGCATTTGGGAGCAAATGAAAAAATAACCTGCTTTCCTATGAGGAGTGAGCTCAATGCAACAGGATCCCATCCCAAGCCCCCTGGCATCTGGTGCCCTTTGCAGCACCCTCGCAGCATCCTGCCCAGTCCCCGAGTCCCCACCAAGTGCTCTCTACTCCAGGGAGACCACGTAGCTGTTAATAAACATTAGCAAATCACTAACATTTTGAATGGTTGCATGTCCATCAATATGTGCTTGTCAGTCACAGTGGGGCCCTGTTTCATGCTTACAAAATCTCTTTTGCAGTGAAGGGGTAGTGCGAGGGGCAGGTCTATATTTATCCCTTAGAACTGAGACAGCAGCTAGGATTCTGCAGTGTCGGCTTCCCCAGCCTGGCTATAAGAGCCAGCCACAACCACCCAGGCAAAATCCAGAGGGATGCCCTGCTGTGACAGCCTGTGGACTGGGGCTGGGAGGATCAGATTTCCCCACCTCAGTGAATTACAGGCGTGTGATGGCGCATTAAAAAGACCCAGCCACAACCACCCAGGCAAAATCCAGAGGGATGCCCTGCTGTGACAGCCTGTGGACTGGGGCTGGGAGGATCAGATTTCCCCACCTCAGTGAATTACAGGCGTGTGATGGCGCATTAGAGGCACGGGGGAGTGTGACAGGCTTGCACTGCTGTGAGGGGCCAGCGTGGTGGGAGTGCTGGGGGACGGGGTGGGATGGGTGTCAGGCCAACCTCCACAAAACCCTGCCTGCTGCTGCACAGACAGCAGCACCTGGAACAGCTTCAGCAAGGTGATGGCAGAGTGCAAGGGCTGCCCATCCCTGGCTGTGCCCCGTGCAGCTCTCGAGGAACGATGCAGCTTCTTTTACACCGGCAGTCCCAGGAGGAACTCAGCACCATCCACCAGCTGATCCCCTCGGCACATTTCCAACGGGGCTGGTGACCCTTCCCTTTGCAGGAGAGCCAGGCCCCGTTCAGCAACCTGGAAAGGCTGCCTTGCCCCAGGCAGGGGCTTTGCCCAGGGGCACAGGGAGGTCTGGCCTGGCCTGCACCACGCCGTCCAAGCAGGCAAAGCACCATTTCTCCCTTTCCTCTCCAGAGCATGGCTGACAGCCGCTCTCCGGCTGGGCTAATAAACGAGCGCAGCGGGAACAAAAGCGGCCTGGCAGCCGCCCCACTACATGAGCGCGCGTTGGCCGGGCTGCAGCGGGTCCTGGCCAGGCCCAGCAGGGGGGCATGCAGGCAGCCACGCTCACGGCTGGATCTCCCTGGCTGGCATTTGGCCCTAGAGTCCCCTGCCCCAAGCTCTGCAGCTGGGATGGGATGGATTTAACTTGGCCTGGGCAATGCAGGGCAGCAGCAGCCCCTGAGGGAACACGCTCCCCGTCGCAGCGGTTGTGCAGCCCCACAGCCGGGTCCATGGAGAGGAGGGGGAAGCCAAGACCATCCCCTCCATCACTGAGGGCAACTGAGCAGGAGTGGCCAGTGCTGGCCCCTTGCCCGGAGGGCACAGGCAGCGAGCACAGGGCTCCTCTGGTTCATCCCAGGTAAATAACCAGTTTTCTCTGGAGGTGACACATTCTTTGCCATTAGGTGATCTGAGCATTTGTAACGTGCCTCTTGAACCAGTCAGTGTGAGCTTTCTCTTTTCTCCCAGGAGAAGCTGGTAATTAGGTTCTTATCCAATAAAAATGAGGGGTTTTGAAGCAGAGATAGGATTACTTCTAACTTGATGAAATATGCTTCGGCTTGAAATAATTACACGATTTGCACTTAGCAACTCTTAGCCCAGGGCATGCAAGTGATTTACAAGCAATTATAAAGCCTGCTGGGAAGATGCCGTTATCCCCACTTTACAGACAACACGGAAAGCAGAGGCTGAGGGCAGGGAGAGCTGGCAGGGCCTCCCGAGCTCCCTGCCTCAGCGGGAGGGCCCGGCAGCCGCAGGCAGAGATCTCAGGGCACCGAGAAGTTAAAAACCAGACCGGGGTGGCTGCCCGGGAGTGACCCCAGCACCGCTCCGCGCTGCAGGGAAGGGGGCGATGGGGAGGATGGCGACACCGAGAGGTGCCAGGGAGGTGTCTGGGGCAGGACGGAGCGGCCTGGAGCAGCGCAGGTGGGAGCTGCTGGGCCTCACAGGCGAGCGATGGGAAGAGGGCGAGGGAGGCTCCACCGGCGTGGCTGTTCCGTCCTTCGCCACCTCCCTGGCACCTCTCCCAGGGACAGGGCAGGGCCTCCACCGCACCTC
>NW_009953098.1:5458933-5472833 GCF_000747805.2 Chaetura pelagica | reverse complement strand
AGGACGGTCCGACCCCCCTCCCGAAGCCCCTCCGCGCTGCCGCGGGGTCACGGCAGAGCCCCCCGGGGTTCCCGTGTCCCCCCGCCCGGGCGCTGCAGCCTCCTGCGGGCCGAGGCTGCTCCCGCTGCCCTCCTGGCGTTCCTGCATCTCCCTAATTAGGTCAGAGAATTCCACATCCCGCTCTGCGCTGGCTGCTAATTGCCGTTTTCCCCCCCTTTTCCACCCATCCGAGGGGCGAGGAGCCGGCCCGGCGCCCGCAGCCCCCTCCCCTGGGGATGCCGGAGGGCTCCTAATTAGAGCGGGGTTTGGGTCACAGCTCGCAGGCTGACGCTTTTTCAGTAAAGTGGAGCAAAAGGAGGAGGACTGGGAAGGAGAACGGCTCGGAGCCGTTTGCCCCCCTGCTCTGCTCGGGTGAAAGTTAAAGCTGCCTTCCTTCCACCGCTCTGTTTATTCCTTGCTTGTGGCTTTGCCCCCCAAAGAACAAGGTGGAGAAGTCGGTGCTGTTTCTGTGCCATCTTGTCTGTTTTCTTTGGATAATCGGGAAAAATCTTAAGTAAATCGGGCACAGTATGAAGATATGTATTATTGCAAACTTTTAAAGTGATTTGGAAGAACCTACTATAATCATGGGCTTATATATGGCAACTATAATAAAATGATATATCTGAGGCTTAAAAAGAATCTTTCTGAAGCCTGTCCACATTCTGTGTGCCATTCTAGAAAAAGAAATAGCCAGACTATAGGTAGCATTAATTTCTTTACATCTTCCTGCACTGCAGGTTTTGAGGTACCTAATTTGGATAAATCAGAGAAAATGTTGCCTGTCTCTTAAAAGCAGAGGTAGCAGAGCTGTCATAGCTGTGGTTCTATGTATAAAGCCTCTACCAAGCTCAGCAGCAAAGAGGACAACAATCTAATGGGAAATACTTTCACCAGAAAACTAATGTTGAGAGAGAGGATTTTGCTGGGGCAGCCCTTCAGCAGCTGTCAGTGGAGACACTGAATGTGAGTTCATGTGTGCTGAAGCAGCTGCAGGCATCCTTCAGTAGTACAAACCCACTTTCTCAGTATGCATTAACAAAACATGTTTTCAGAGAACAAAAAAATTGAATTAGTGTCCTGGTACAGAGCTAAAGTGATGGTAATCACATTATCTGTTAAATTTTGCATCCATCTCCTATATCAAGTTAAAGAATTGTGGTTGGTTTTGTCAGGACTTGGAATAAAAGCATTTTATGGGTTTTAGGTTGGGGATTCCTTCTTTCTTGATGGGTTTTTGTTGTTGTTGTTGTTTTTTTAATCTTATTAGGGATATTGAAAAGCTTTCAGAAATGTTCCCGTTGGAAACCTTTTGCTCTGCTTCTGTCTTGCCTGTTGGTGTGGGCCAGTGAAGAGCTGGGAAGTGATGTAGAAATCTGAGACTGGAAAACATGGTGGTTCTGAAACAAGTTCAGAATCCATAAACAGTCTTTGAAAGTGCAGAGTGTTTTCCTGCAAGAATGTTACTACAAAATTCTCTGGTTTTGAGGAAAAGGGAACATTTTTCAGGTTTTTTCATTGAAGCCTTTTGAAGCATCTATGATGGAGTTGCAGGAACACCAGGTGGTGTCTGTGCACCCTGTGCTTGTGTACTCATGACACTCACTCTGCCGTGCTCTGCAGGGTGGGTTTGTGTGGCACACAAACATCTGCACACCCACACAGCCTAACTGTAAAGAGTTTAACCTGTGTAAGGAACATATGGCTGGTTTTACTTCTCTTTTGTTCACTTGCCAGCCAGACCATAGCAGTAATTGGAAGTTTGGTAAGGTACTGTGTACGTAAGCAAGACAGGTTTGTTCTTTGCCTCTTTTCAGAACTAGTCTATGTAAGAAGTAGCAATTCTTTCTCCAGTTTCTAAAGTTTTGTTCAGGCTAAATCTTTGGTCCCAGTAGTTTGGAATTCTAAGACATTTATGTGACACTTGCATTTAAATTATTGCATTCAAACTTGAGCGTGGAACAAGCTATTAGCATCTGGGAGGCAATATATACAGAGTGACCTGATGTCTTGATGGATTTTGAATGCTCTAGAATTTTAGGTTTATATTATTAACTTACTGGCAAATTTAGGAGAGTAAAAAGATTAATCCCAAATGCAACCTGCAGCAAACAGTTGGGTACCTTTATCTCCAACCTGTAAAAATGGTATTAAAAACTAAGGATCACTGATAAAATATCCAGCCTGGATCACAGGGTTCTCTATCAGTTATTTAATTTTGTTTGAAATTAGAAACTGTCTAGCTATTAATTCCAACTCAAGTGTAACTAGTTGTCAGGCTCCTTACTCTTAGACCCAGTGCTGTCCCAGTGGTGCAGTCACAGCTGTGCTCCAGAACATGAGCAGAAGGTCTGTGGGTGAAAGGTTTTTCTTCCAGAGATGCTGGTCAGTCAAAAAGGATGTTGTTTTTCTTTACAAACCTCTCTTGCTTTCATCTTCTTGTGTTGGGCTTTTAGGCCCCAAGTTTAGAACTTGTCTGTGATCTCAAGCTCATCAGGTTGGTGTGGGTGAAGTGACAGATGCCCGTGGCAGCTGTACCAGCCCAGAGCATGGATTGGCATGGAGAGGGAGCTCTCGACTGGTGGGTTGGATTGGAGTGGGTGTGGAGGAGCAGCTGGGAGCTGCTGCAGTTTTCCCTGGGGAGAGCTGTCCCTACAGTGGAAGGGAGATAATTAGTACTTGTGTGTCCCCCTTATGGCTGCATTGATAGAGCTGTTAGGGTGGCAGGATCTCTCTAGCTGTGTGGCAGATACACACGGACCCTAAAGAAGGACCTGTGGGCACCTGGGTGTACATCTTCAAGACAGAAAGCTGCCCAGCAAGGCCTGGTGCACTCCTCTCTCTGGAGAAGTTGGACAAAGATGTTATTATGCTTGGCTTGGCTGAGCCTTTCCTCCTGGCCTTTCTGCAGGTGTTTTATCTCGCCACACACAGGCTGCCAGTGAGCCCCTGAACACCTTGAGCGGGGCATCCCAGCAGGGTTTGCTTTCAGGAATTCGATCAGTGATGGTGGAAGCAGCTCCTGAGACACATCCCTGCCCTTCTGTGAAGCACTGAGAAGTGCTGGTATTGTGCACATCACTTTGAAGCCTCTGGGGTGGGAAATGCCTTTGCCTGCTCCTGGGGAGCCTGGAGAGCCCCAGGCTGTGAGGATGGGATGCAGAGTTGCCTCAGCAGCCCACAGGAAGCGTGGCAGGAGACCATTACAGTCTGTTATCCTGCCAGCTTCCTGTCTGGGTGCTGGGCTATGTCTACATAATGTATGAAATATAATCAAAAGGATTGTTCCACAAAGTGATGTGAAGATGGCAGAGCACAGACTGAACTAACACGCCTGAAGATACTGCTGAGCGTAACATTGCAGCCAGCTTTCCTCTTGGGTGATGGAATCGCTATTTTATATTTATGCTCATTTGGGAGATCTATAAATATATAAAAGGAAAAAAAACATAATCAGGCAGCTGTAGATGAGTTTTACTAATCCACAAATTCATTATTCAAGCATCTAAAAATACCTGGTCCTTGCTGAAAGTAGAGGGTATTACTACAGGAGGAGGAGAGGTGGCTGTTACTGGTGATATCTCATTTACATGGAAAATTGTGGCTGCCTTATGATATGATTACAGCCAAGATTTCCCCCCTCAAAACAAGTGGAATACAGTGTGGTTATTTAGCTTGATGTAAGTAGACAGATCAGAAAATACATACTTGCCCAATGGTAATATTTCTCAATAGCTGAGTTGCTACATCTGGGAGGCTCCGATGTGTCCACATGAGCTTTGCAATGTTACAGTTCTTAAGACTCATCATGTACTTCAAATCAATGATAAGTAAATGTGAATTCAGATGCCCTGTAATGTTTGATAAAGCATGTTAGTGAAGGTGAAAAGTGATAGTCCAACCCCAAAATATTCTCAAGTTAGAAACCACAGTGTGGTTGGTGGTGGGAGGAGAAATTTGCAGTACCACGACTGTCCCCAGAAGGAATCAGCAAATTCTGTTGTGTATGTGTGTTTTTAGGGTCGTTCAATAGAAGAAAAAGAAATTCCCTCTACGTAACTGTGACTCTCCTCATTGTGTCAGTATTAATTCTAACGGTGGGCCTAGCTGCTACAACAAGAACCCAAAATGTGACTGTTGGAGGTTATTACCCAGGGGTTATTGTAAGTATAGAACTCCTAGGTATGTCTAGAAAACTTATTGCCTACAAAGTCCCTTGTAATGCTGCAAATGTTATATAGGGTGATCTTGTTCTGAATATTATGCTCAGCTATTTCATTGCCATTTGATTTATTTGTTTTGTTATTATTTTGCACTTGCTGCTCATTCACACGCAAAATTCCCATGTGAAAATCCCATCCAAGTAGCAGCTTCCTCTGAGCTTAGGTAATAACATGCTTTTGAGCCAATTGTGAGACAGAGAAATAGGTCTGATGTCAGTCAGAGCAACCTTAGGACCTCTTTGTTTGCACACATCACATTAATCCCAGGCAGAAGTGTAAGGCAAAGAAGGACCATTGGTGCCAAGAGCAGTTGAGAGACTAGGTCTTGAAATACTGTTCACATGAACTGGTGCTCATCAAGTGTTTAACGATTCTGAGTTACTGAATGAGGAGAAGCACATTAGCAGTAGCTGTGGCAGCTTGCCAGAGGAGCATGCACATCAAAGTGGCCAGCACATCCATTTCCTCTTGTTTTGCTATCAACAGATGAAAATGGGAAAGCACAATCTTGTAGCTTCAAGTGGCTTAATTTAAAGAAGACCACTGGTGCCCAGCCTTCTTGCCATTAGATGTATAACCTCCAGCAGAACCGTAAGGGGCAGGTACATCATGTCCCTCCTGGCTTGAGCAGAAGTCTTAATGTGAGCTGGAAAGCAAGTCCTGGTTTGTTCCTCTGCCTGTCTGAAACATCAAAAAGAAATACAAAAAGGTCTGAGCTGCAGCCAAATTAGGTTGGGCATGTTGAGTGTGACTGAAGCCCTGCAGCTGGAGGCTCCTTCTCTAACAGCTGCGGAGTGCTGAGTGATTTAGGTTTGGAGCCTCAAAGCTGGAGGCTTAAAACCAGTCCAGATAACAAGGTGGAGACTAGTTCTTGCCTTATTGTTGTTTGATTTGTTTGCCACACATTGCTGATCTCAGGGGGATTTATGCTTCTCTATGGACAAGCTCTTCTATGACTGAAGAGAGCCCCTTTACGGCCATTAGTGTGGAACATTGTTACAGACTGTGTTGGGCCTCTCCCGTTTAGAATAGGTTTTCTTTCTTGACCCAGTAATTCCTGCATTTAGGCCTGATCTTTTTTTAAGGAGAAGTATAGAAGGAAGGTGTTGAGAAAGACGACGTGCTGGCTTCAACTCTCAGCACTTAGCCTACGTGCTGTCAGCCTGAGTGCAAACTTGTGCTTCAGAGCAGGTCCTACAGAGTCCCCGTGACATCCCCCATCCTGTTTGTGCTCCAGGAACATCAGCATCGCTGACACTTCTCTAAGACTTGGTCCACTCAAGGAATTAATGAATTCCTGAGCTTGGGAAGGGTGTTGAGCTTCTTTATTCAGAGGCACCTTGACAACAGCTTGTGTTATCACCAAATTCCTCCTCTCAGTTTATGAATCTGCTGCATGAATATGGCTGATGACCTCGCCTGTCTCCCTGCACAGGAAAACATTTCAGTGTGCTGCTGGGTGCTTCAGCAGATGCTTAAAATAGCTGATGTTTCATAACAAGCTGGGATTTCTCCCTTTACTGTGGAAAAAGGGCTTGCTGTGGTGCATGAGCACTCAGGTGAGTTGTCCTGGGGCAGGTGCCTTCCATAGCCCCAAAGAAGAAGCTACTTGCAGGTCTTGTCAGACAGAACTTCATAGGAGTGTTAGGCCTGTGTGCATCTCCAACAGGGGTTTCTGTGCACTGTTAGTGGTGCATTACCATTAGTCATACTCTTGAGTACCCTGCATTGGTAAGGAAAAGAGAGAGCCAGAAGTCTCTTCATGTGCTGGGTGAGTTCTCCATGTGTGGACCAGATCTAAGGATGGGACTGTCTCATGGAACATCAGTTGTCTCATCACTGGAATGCCTAATGCACCATTCTTTCCTCCTTTAATTTGTTTGTCCTGGGCAAACACCTCTTGTGCAAGGAGGAAGCAAGCAAAGAAGTGTTTTTCTGATGTAGGGGTTATCTTCCCAGGTCTCTACTCCCGAGGATGAACAGAACAGGGCACTGGAGACCTTCCACACATCAGTGGGATTGTGTTTTGTTGGATTTTGGGGGGGGGTTGTTTTGGTTTTCTTACCAAAAAGGTCAGTTCCTCATTGACACAGGAGGAGGAGCTGAAGCAAAGGGTGCAATGGCATGTCCTGTAGCCAGGCTGCCTTCACCCTCCTCCATGACCACAGACACCTTCACAACTACACGTGAACACCCTGGCTGTGCCACTGTGGGAAATATCTTCATCTATGGCTGGGTGTCTGACCTGGGCCTGGGAAGCCCAGAGTGTAACAGTGATGCTCAGCAGACAAGAATAATGACCGGGTGCAGAGGGCAGACACCCTTATGGACATGAGGCTCTGTGAGATAGGAGTGTTTTCTCCAAGTTATACCAGCTTTCAGCATCTGTGCAAGTAACTGACCTTTCTTGGCCCTTGACTGGCAAACTTCTGTGATGGTTCCTTGTCAAGCCTATTGGCCTGGAGATTTACTCTGGAAAAGCACGTTCATTTTGTCTCCTGTCCTCCCGTCAGACAGATATCCCAGGAGATCATATCCACCAGCAAGTGACGCAGTTGATGCAGATTACTCAGATCTCTTTGTCTCATCCATACAAGAATGAGTGGTTTTCCCATTAATGCAGTGAGCATTTACATTAGTGAGAATCCTCCACAGATTTATTTTGTCTTCACCTGTTGGCTGTACAGACTTGCTCTAATTCCTTCTCTTTGAATGATCTTAAATTATCTTGAGTATTTCACCTTTTGGTTTAAGGCTTCTCTGTGACACCACATGGACATTTCTCTTAAATGTGTTGGATCAATCTCAAAGGACACAAAGCATTTTTCTTAAGCATTTACCTTAGGTGTGTGTTGCCACACAACTTCCTTGCTGCTAAACATCACCAGAATGAAAGTAATGCCTGGATCCATGTTGCTGTAAATGCCTGGATCTCCCAGGTTTTGGGCTTGGGACTGAGCTGTAAAACTCCAGTTACCTGGGGAAGGTGGGGGGTTTTTGCTTGCCCAAGATGAGCAAAATAATCAGCCCAGAAGCACTGCCAGATAGCTTTGGAGCAGCTTAGCAGTGCCCCTGGCTCTCTGCCCTGCCTGCTGTCCCAATGTTAAGCAGCACCTGGTTTTGTTGCTGTGCTTCCCACCAGGGTAGTTTGTCCCTGATATGTGGACAACACTCTCCGAGGGCTCAGAGTGCAGGGCAGGCAGCTGGGAAGCAGCAGCCGGATCGGTTGCTCTGCTTTAATCCCTGCCGTTTGAGCCAGCAGCCCTTGCTGCCCCCAGCACTGCACCAAGTGTTCCTGGGCTTAAGCAGAGCAGGGGAAGACTTAAGACCAACTTCTCATCACACTTGTGTCTGCTAATCTCTGCATGTACCTTTGCTTGTTAGTACTGGATTTGTTAAAACTTTGCTTTCTTTTCCTGGATCTTGAAGTATCGATTCCAGGTTCTTTGACTCATTCTTGAATCACTGCAGCTTCTCACGCCTTATTCTGCTTCCTGAGAGCTTGGACAGGTATTTGGCATTCTCATCCAGCTCTTCTGTTCACTGGATTTGTACCTGCTTAATACAACCAGTCCAACTATAGGTAATTTCTCATTTTGCCAAGCCATAGATTTGGAGTTGGATATGATCTACACCAATCAAAGACCTTTCTTGGTGTAATACAGGAGTACTTCTGCATCTCCTTCTGTAGTCTTTGGTTTCTGGTTGAGGTCCTTGTTTCTGGCCTGACTGTTGTGTGCTCTGTCCTAGAAACTTGTTTCATGCAGCTAATAGCTTAAGGCTATGGAGAAAGGAGGTGGGAAATTGCACTCCTGGCTGGCTCCGCTGAGCTGAAATAAGAGCAATTGTCAGCTATGGCAGCAAGAAAAGATGCTTTTGCTGGAGTACCTCATTCTGCTGGCTGGGCTGGCGTGAGCTCTTCTGGTAGAAGACCCTGTTTGATGCACCCTCACCCCTGGAAATGAGGGAGGAGTAAAAGGCAGCAGAAAATTGCTAAATCTTCCCAAGTATAATTCTCCCTTATTTCATACTTCACATCAGTAAAGTCTCTGAGTTGAAAATATAGATGACTGCTCACACCCCTGGTGAGGTTACAAAAGCCTGGTCCTGCAGACACTAGTGGTGTGGTCCTGCTAGGTTTGCATCTGGAGGCTCCTGAGAGTTCAGTGTTGTTCCAAGACAGCAACGCATATCCTCATCCACCAGCATCATTTCTCAGCATCACTGGGGATGGGATGGAATTCAGAACTCATCCTTTTGGTTTCTGCACACGCTTTCAGTGTCATATAAGGGATACACTTGATAGTTCCTCTAGTGGGAGACTCCACTGATTCCTTGCTGAAGGAAGAGTGCTGACACATCCACAGTATGTTCTTTTGTTGCTTCTGGGTTTAATTGTGTTCTGTCTGTCTGTACAAGGTGTTGGATATTGTCCTGATGTAAATGCTAACAATATGTTGTTTTTCAGCTTGGTTTTGGGTCGTTTCTTGGAATAATTGGATCAAACTTGATAGAAAACAAAAGGCAAATGGTAAGTACATTATAACTTTTTTTTTTTTTTTTTAAATGACAGTAATGCACATTTTGCATGCAAAACCTATTACTGTTTTTCTAATTCTTCCAGGGTAGTGTGGGATACCACTTGAGAACTAGAGAGGATTTCTGGCAGCCCAGGAGAACAAGGCTGTTAGCCCTGGTATTTTTAAATTTAAAACAAAACAAAAACCTCAAGTAAGCACAAAGTGACTATACACAGTCTCATTGAACCCAGTGGGATTTTATAAAGGGCTTGAAATTGAGTGTTTGGTGTTTTAGGGACACTCAGTGCTTCACAGACTCATGCCCAGTGCTTTTTCTCTTGAGCTGTCACAGTATGTAACAGCTGGTAAATAACAATAATCTGGTAAATAACATAAACATAGTACATTTGTTTTAAATCTTTTAAAATCTTGGAGGCCTGGGGTGTTACAAAAATTGCTTTTGGCCACTTCCTATTTTAAGCAAAGGGTAGAGAAGATGATCAAGCAGTTGGTGTAACAGCCAGCCCAGAATCTGGAGGTAAAAAGCCTTATTGAGCCCAGCAGAAAGTGCTTCCTGAGGACAGGAGTGCTCAGAGCAATCTGCTCTAGGTATGTCTAGAGAGTAACTCACTTGAGATATCAACATGATGAAAAGCATGAAGACTGGTGTAATTGAAGAGCAACCAACTTCTTCAGTGTTGCTGATTAACATGCGTGTTGCTGATTAACATACATGTTGCTAGTTCTTGTTTCCAAACACCTCTTCAAGTAGTAAGAAAATCCAAGAAACTAGGCATGCTGTGAACCAGCAGCTGGGGACCTGAGAAGCACAGAAGACACTGGCTAGACCAGATGAGTGGTCCAAGCTGCAGAGCGAGTTGGGAGAAATTCCTGCTTGTCCTAATCCAGGGTCTGGGCTGCCTTGCCCTTTGATTTCCACAAAGCATGCTCCCTGCAGAGCAGGAGGGAGAGTCTGGGGCAGACCCTGTTGGAGAGGAAAGCTGCCTTTCCCAGTCAGGGTGCAGGAGAGATGCGTTTCCCAGTGGACATTTTTTGTTGTTTTCACTCTGGCTCTGCAAGAGCAACACGTCCTGTTCTTTCTGTCCTAGCAGGGTTTCCAAGCCTCTTGCTCATCATGTATTAGCAGCATGTCAAGGTCTGATTGACCAATGAGCATGTTATGCCAGTCCTGTGTTCTCCATAGGAGTGCTCATGAGTGACAGTGTGGCTTTGACTTGGCCTGTTTGTTTATTCTGAAGAGCCTTGGGTAGCCCTTATTTATTCTTTTCATCTCTCTGTCATTTTGTGTCCTAAAAAACACGTGACCCAGCTTTGCAGGGATTGCATCACTGCTGCCTCAGTTGGCAGCTAGTGTGTCTTCTCTGACTGCAAAGAGGATATGCAGGAGCTGTCACTTATGGTCCCTGTGCTTTAGTCACATCTGCTTCATGCCCAGGAGCACTTCACAGTGGCAGCTTTGTCCATTACGTTTCCATCATACCACTGGCAGTGCAGGATTCTTTTTTTTTTTAAATCTATGAACTTCCCCAGTATCCTCATTTGCTAAAAGGCAGTCTTGGTGTGGCTTGTTATGCAGTTGCTCCTCAGTGATGGCAGGAAGAGCTAAAAACAACTTCTGCTGCTGTGTTTTTGTGCATGTTTCTTCCCATAGGCTGGCTGGGAGTGGAGCAACCCCTGTGGCTGACGGGGAGGGCTAATATGAAGCAGCACTCCTCACTTCTCTCCAGCCTGCCCACAGGAATAGACCTCTCTTGTTTTTCCCACCTGAGCAGGAGTTAGATGAGCGAAGAGCAATCACTCATATCACACAGCTCTTGAGAGGGACTTCTGCTTGCTACAGCAACAGTATTGTCAATGCCGAAGCAAAAATCTTGTTGACAAATGATAAGAGTATTTGAAAACAGTGAATTTTTCTAAAATTAATTTGTGTGTTTGTATTTGCTGTTTGAGTTTCTTTAACAAAAATGCTATGTTTGATTTTCAGGCTTACCTTTTTTCAGCTGGGAGAGAAAACTGTGTATAGATAAAGTGAGCAAAACCATTTCTAACACTAGATCCTTATATTCTAGGAGGGCTGTTGCAATGGTATCATCATTAATCTTGTATTATTTTAAATAACCACAATAGCAGCTCCTATCAATACCCTAATTGTATGTCTAGTGTTTGGCTCACTTCCCATCTCCAAGTGTTATGCTAGTTATGAAGAATATCCTCTTTCCTTTGTATGAAAGAAAGGGTATTTACAAAGAAAAAGTTAATTTTTCTACCAAATGACCTAAGCCTTAACACCCATTTCTTCCCCCAAGACTGTAAGAAGCTGTGCTTTCTCCCCTTGTGTGGTTGGTGGGAGTGAAACGGTGTTACTGGTGTCATGGATAGTGCAAGCTGTGATCCAGATGTGGTGATGCTGTGGGTCTGAGTGGGGATGAAATGCTGGTGTTTTCACCTGGCAGGGTCCCAGCATGGGACCTGATCCTGGAAAACTTGTCACCTGCTGCCATCTGCAAGCAACTTGTGGCACAGCATCTAATATAGTAGCAGCTATATATACAGTAGCAGCTCATTATTAATGACCATGACTTGTTTGTATGGTCATTAGGTTAATTTCAAAGTCTGCCCTGACTGCTGCTGCAGTTTTTATTTGCAGTAGGACAGTGTATGTCTTGAATACTTGCCTCATCTAGAAAATTTTATTTTTCTCTTATTTTGAAGCCAACTGAAGTAAGCAATTGTATAGGGACCATTCCCACTGTCCCATATGAACCTCCCTGCACCTCCATTTATTGCTCAAGCTGACCTGTGCTACACGTGGATTTTGCTGGAGGAAGGTCTGTTTTCACAGAGAGAAATATAGGTAAAAACAGTGTGATTAACCTAAAAATACATGTAAGTTCCTTCTGACTTGTGTTTGTCAAGCAGTTTGGCTTGTCTTTCTGAGAACTGGGTCCTCATGCTGTGGCAGGAACCAAGGTTTTAGAGCAAACTTAGCACTTGGATGTTTGAAACAAACATCCCCAGGTCAGGAGGCCCAAGATACCTGTCAGTGCTGGCCAAGCTAACTGATACTTTTGTATTTGTTATTAGTGATTTTTTTTTCTAGTGCTCAAAGCTCATAATAACCAGAGTCACCTTTGTGCTTGTGGAGAAGCAGTTTTTAACAGCTGCCAGTGACCGACACCTGAAGGCTGTGACTGCTGGAGTGGAACACCACCAGGGAAAAACCCACTAGAGCTTTCAGTTCTTTAAACAGAAATGCCACTGTTCTTTGTGAACCTCTGAGTGCTGGGCCTGCCCTCTCCCCACAGCCCTGTCGATATCCCCAGTGTGCCTGAGCACGGGGCATTGGGATCACCACTGGGAGCTGTGTGTGTGATGAGCTGGTCTGGAGCTCACTGGCAGTGGCTGAGCTGCTGCTGGAAGCAAGGAGGGGTCATGTGGGCACTCTTGCCTTGTTCCCCCAGCCAAGCACTGGCAGAGGAGGTGTTTAAAGTGGCGTAGGGGAACAGAGACTTTGTTTCTCATACCTGAGTTTGGGTTTGAGTATTTCTGGTTTAATTCCTGAATGCTTTGCCCTAATTTTAAGAGTGGGCAAGATGGGGCCAGAGTAGGAGGATCAGACCTGTCAGACTGACCTCTTTGAGCTGAAGGTGGAGATCTCTGTCCTTGCAACTCCCCCAAGCTAAGGGAAGGCCCCATGGGCTGTGCTGGTCACAGCCTGGCACTGAGGAGCCCAGCCAGGCTGCTGTGAGGGTGTATAACTGATGGTGTAGGCTGGTCACCTGTCTTCTGCTGTCATGACTTTGTGCTTATGCCTACATGAAAGTGATGTTTCCTAAAGGTGCAGTCCCACCAGAGAGGATGGCATATAGCCATCTCCTGCTACAGCCTAGGAAATGTTCACAGGAGCAGCTCCCCACAGCTCTCCAGGATGGGGAGAGAAGAAATTTCCTCCTTTCTCTCCAGGGAAGAGTTACAGACAGCAGCAGCCAAAAGCAGATGTATATCCTTAGTGATTTGGAGTCATGGGAGAACTTGTATTACAATATCAAGTTCCCAGAGAACCAGTCTGGCACAACACTACTACTCATGCCACCTCACAGGAGCAGACACTCCTTTGAGACACACGTCCCGTTGCCTTCAATGAGACCAGTTTGTGCAGCCTGAGCAAACATTTGGGTCATTGATTGCTTGAGAGCTTATTGACTGTGGTTTACATATCCTTGTGGAGAGGGCACCAAATGGTTGGTGGTGGAGAGGCAGATGATACTTTGCTTTGTTTTCCTTTCTCAGCTGGTTGCATCGATCGTCTTCATCAGCTTCGGTGTCATTGCTGCCTTCTGCTGTGCCATAGTAGATGGTGTCTTTGCTGCCAGACACATAGTAAGTGCCTCCGAGAAAACAGATCCCACATTGCTTTTACTTTAGGAAAACAAGTGATGGTGTCCATCATCCAAGTCAAGGTCAAGTGAAACCCTGTAAATATGTGTCAATGCTGGTTTAAATCATAAACTTTGGAGGAATGTATCCATTTTTCAAAAATGTCTTGAAACTAGCAGCAAGCATTAAGGTCTTAAAACTTTGCTTTAGATTTTTTTTGGTAAGCTTTATGTGTTTAGTGCATCTCAAAACTGTAAGATGTGAATGTGATGTAATGTGAATCCCAGATGTTGTCAGGGGACAGTATACAAGCAGTAACTATTGTATTTTAAACGTTAGCAGAGGTAGTTCTTAGTGCTGATTGAATTGCTGGATGTTGTAATAGAAGGAAGCTATTTGATAAGAAGCTCATTAAAGTGTTACAGTATAAACAGGAAGCTCTTGCAGTAAGTTCTCAGTTTCCATTCAATGACTGAAAAAAATACAAGTTGCTCCAATGACCAATTAGTAGTACAGTGGGATGTGCAAAAGCTTCAGTTACAGAAATGAGAAAAAACCCACAATCTCATTTCAACGTTTTAATTGAAATTTATGGCTGCAAACAGACTTTTGTCCTGCAGCTCTGCAGTTTGATGGCTTTTTTTGGAAATTTTTGCAAAATGGGGTTAAGAAGACAGATTTGATGTTTATTTGTGATCAGAATGGAAAGAAATTTCAGCA
>NW_009953098.1:5457928-5458713 GCF_000747805.2 Chaetura pelagica | reverse complement strand
CAGCAGGATAGAATGACCCATGAGGTGGAAACTCCTCATGTCAGCTGGCTTGTTATCTTTGTAAAGCTAGCTCCCCTTTCCTGCCCCTGAGCATCCCAATGATAGAAAGATGGATGGATGGCAGGATTTGCTGACAGAGCAAAGGGCAGCTTCACTCAGGTCTTTGCCAGGAAGCAACCAGCAAGTCTTGGCCACCTCTGGCCCACCTTGCGAGAGCATGTGAAGCATTAGCTTTGGTGAACAGGTGAAGCTCCTTCAACTCCTGATCTTGGCCACGTGGGTCTGAGCCCTGCTCAGGGGTTTTTAGGTGCTGATCTCATGGGTTGGGTGGTGGCCTGAGCTGGCTCCTCCTCCCAGCTGGCCCTGGGGATGTCTGTGTGTCTGAGGCAGCCAATTGGGATGACAGAGGGCTCTGGTTTCTGCCTCTTAACGAACGGACATGCTGTTGGCCTTGTTTCACCCCCAAACAGTCCAAAACTGTCACTGCCTTGCTGGAGACGTGCTCCTGCCACGCTGGCACATAGTGTTCCCCTGATGGCCTGCTGCTGCCCTGCCACCCCCAGCCTTGGGCCAGAGAGCCAGTCTGCCAGCTCCTGGGGAGGGCTTGCTGGTGAGCGTTCACATCCAGGGTTGCTTTCCCTGAGGTGTGGCCCTGGGAACCAGGCTGCCCCAAAGTAAGACGTTAATGCACGTTTACAGGCTGAGCCATTGCTAATCCTCCAGAGCTTTCCCACAAGTCACTGAAGACCCCAGAAAGACTAAGTTTGCCAACAATTTAATAACAA
>NW_009953098.1:5440799-5457527 GCF_000747805.2 Chaetura pelagica | reverse complement strand
CAGGAAGAACTCTCTGAAGCATGTTGGGCAGCCCTGGGATATGTATGGGGAGATGAGGAATGACTCATTTAATTTGGGGTGACCTCCCTCACCCAAATGGGCCCAGCTGAAGAGCCTGCTCCTTCCGTGCCAGCTTCAACAAGTACTTGCCTCCAAGGACCAGAGTTATACGTCACCTGGGGTTGGGGCGGGTGGGAATGTTGCAGAAGAGCAAGAGCAGGGTCTCTTCAAAGCCTGGCCCCTTTCCTCAGGCTAGTTAGCTGATTTTGGTTTTGCTGCAGTGCTAAGCCTGGTCTTTTTTTGTCGGCAGGACTTGAGGCCACTGTACGCGGGGCGATGTCAGTACTACTCCAAGAGTGCAACCCCACCAGAGGTGAGCTCGGGGTCAGATGTACTGTCTTCATGGTGCAGGTTGGAGGAACCTGCTGCTGCTCCAGCATCCCGGAGGTCTGTGAAGCAAGGAGGGCTGGGAGGCTGGGCCTGAAGTGGGAGCAGTGTGCCAGGAGGACTTGGAGTGAATTCCTCCAGGCTTGATATTGCCATGTTAGCGAAGGAGCAGATGGAGAGGAGGGGATGGGGGATAAGAAAATACACCATCTTCTCTAGATCTTCAGCTGCACATTCATTACAGTAGTGGGTTAAGAGTTCAGACAGTGGTGATTTCTGTGAATATGAGCAATGCCTACCAGCCTCTGCACCTCTGCCATCTATTGTCTTCTCTAAAGAGAAGCCCACTGGGGGTGTTCCTGCCACATACTGATAGTGTGTGGACATCTTTTGCTGTTGCTATGTACTGAGAATCTCTGAGATTTCCTCACAAGTTCCCAGGGGGTTTTGAATAACCACTGTATTCCAACTTAAAATGCCTGCTTGAGGTGCATGGTACTACCCAGTGGCATCAGTGGGTTCCATTCTCTTTTCAGCTCAAGGACCATCCATATGAGCATGTGTGTTCCTACCCACAGGCAGAAAATTAACCTCTCTAGTCAGTTATTCACTAATATGGGAATCTTGTTCTCAGTCTGTATCATCCTGTTGACACTGCTCTGAGTTGAGGTGAGGAGTGTGTTAGTTCAGCAAGATCTTGGCTGTGGGTAAGAGCTGCACAGCCTGTTCCTTAGGCAGGCATGTGCTTATCTCTGACTTCCCCGTGGTGAAAGGAAATGCTGGTCTTTTCTAGTCCTCTGTACTTGTTCTGGTGTAACTGAACTTTACTGCAAGATAAGGAAAGGAAAATTTGCCTGGGACTAATCTGGAGATCCGTGCAGAAGCTACACGTAGAGCAGGCCAAATAGCAGCAAAAACTGTGTTTGGTGATTATTTCCTTACACATTTTATGAATTTTTTCTATATTCCCACAGGCAATCTGCCACCCCCAGCGCCGTGCACCCTGCACGCCAAAAATAAAAACCAACACCTGCTTCTGCTGTGACCTGTACAACTGTGGAAAGTGAGTAAGCTAAAAATACCATTCCTGGCCGTGGGAAGAGCAAGCAGTGGACATGCTGGTTTGCAGGTGCCTGAAGGGTCAGGATAGGGCAGGAGCAGAGTATTTGTTAACAACAGCTGGTGGGAAGGGATCCTAAGCTGTGGTTGCTGGCCACAAGGACTCTCAGGCAAAAGATGACTAAGTAAAGGAGTGTATGACATACATTACAGCCATCTCAGCTGGAGATGAGCCGCTCTGGGCCAGCCCAGCTGGAAAAGTGAGGAGGGTGGGAATTTCCATTACTTGTATGCTTGATGCCTTCCCCAGTTTTTCCCCTATTGAGTATCCCTTGTCCTAACACCTTCCCTCTCTGTTGGCATTGCTTGTTTGCTGGGCTTTATTTTGTTTTAGAAGTTTGAAGATATAAAATTTGGGATGCTTTTCTTTCCCACCTTGTCGCTTTTCTTTCCCACCTTGTCACTTTTATTTCCCAGGGAAGAGAGTTCACAGGCTGGTGCCACCTGCATGTTTATAAATCAGTGTCTTCTCTGCCTAGTGAATTTTTCATGGTCACAAGAGGTTGGATGGGGTACCAGCACTGTGCAAAGATGAGTCAGATGGGTGGTTACCAATCAAGCCCCACTGCACAGTCATCACACTATTAGATCTGGCTACTGTGCCTGAGCCAATTTAATTTACAGTATGCATTTCTCATATCACTTGAGTATCTTATCTGTGTCAGCAAGCAATTAATAAATTGATTTTTTTAGTCCTGGCTCTTGCCCAGGGCTGTTCCAGGCTTAGCATTTCTCACAGTACTTAGTTGGGCTGGCCCCCACTTTAATCATAGACTGTGGTGGAAGAACATCAAAAGCTGCGGTTGGGAGAAGGTGGTTCCACATGCTGGGAAAGGTAATCCCTGGTCTCTGTAGGACTTTGTTTCTGTGGAAGCCACTGCAGAGGGGTGAAGCTCACAATTTCCTTTGACAGTTGACAGAACACAATCTCTTTTTACATGTTGAAGAGAGCAGTACATAGAGAAGTGATTGGAGCAGAAGAACTTGTAACTTTTCTGTTTGTTTTGTTGTTGTTGTGGGTTTTTTTACTTCCCAGTCAGGTTGCCTCAGGGTCCTGCCTCTGACCCTTTTCCCCTCTCTGATAAAAGATACCAGTTGTTACTATCTCAGTCTTGCATCATACCACACAAGTGTTCAGCACTGAAGAGGTGCTGGGTTTTTTGGATCTCGGTGAGAAAGACGTGGGTACTCAAGACTGGCTAGCCCATGTGTTATGTGAAGGATAGAAATTACAGACAAAGTGACAGCCACCTTGCATCCCTCCTGATGCTGGAAACCCCAGCTGTGGCAGCATTGGACAAGCCCCTTTCTGTTGACAAGCACATGGTGTACTTACCTGTGCAATGCTGAATGTTCTTGGTGTTACATCGAGGCTTGCAGAGCTTTACCCACTCCTGCATCTCCATAGGAATGAGCTCTTGCAAACAGCACATACAGGTTGTATTGTTCAAGGCAGTCATGGCGTGTGCTCAGGTTATACAGAGGTTGTGCAGGTTTTTCAGCCTGTGGTTGTGCTCTGGAAACCCCCATCTCCTTGGTGCAATGTCTTCTGCAGCAGCCTGCTACAGCAAGGGAAAGAAGAAACTAGAATTGAGTAATGAGGCAAGGAGGGTGGCCCTTGTGAAAGGGAGCAGGTCCCTGCAGGCCTTGCAGAATGTGCTGGGAGCTGAGCTTGGATCTCTTGCTTCTTGGTCTTAAATATGAGCCTGTTCTTCCTCATTTCCTCAAAGCCTTTGTCCAGTTTGAGCCTAAGCCCATATGTAAGCTAGGAGGTAAGTCATTCATAAGCCCTTAGTATTGTCTGTCCCCAGTAAATATGTTACCTTAAGAGGGATTTGCTGTAGCCCACTACAGGTCAGCTGCACTGAAGGCCAGCCTGTTTCCCCAGGCAGCAGTCAGAGAGGTCATTACTGGAGAATCACACCTGCAGACTCCAGTGCATGTTGCAGGAGCCACTCTTCCCTTTCCAAAATAGTGACCTAAGTGGATTTGTCAGTTTTGTGTTTTTCTTCTGCACGTGGAAGAGCTTAAAAATGCGAGCAGAAGGACTCTCTCTGCCAGGGGTTCTGCCAGCCCATGCCCTTGTAAAGCTGCAGAGGGCAGGCAGTTGGATGTGTGTTGTGGCCAAGCCCCAGGTACCCACAGGCCAGCTGAGCTGTGCTGTGCCTGTCCCAGCCAGCTTCTTCTGTGGCTGAGGAGCAGCCAGGGCTGCCTTGAGGGGCAATGCCACTCCTCAGGGCACAGACTGATTTCTGTGGGTAATTACAAGACTGGTTTTTCCTCCAGAAGCCTCCAGGATTTCTGTGAAGATTTCAGATTATACAAGAGGCAGATTCAGACTCAAGGTCACGTGGGTATTGGCAGGCCTTGCAGGACTTGTTTGTTTCACAACAGATCAAGCCATCTTCTGTTGTTGTCATGCAGAAAGATCTCAGATGCCACAAGCATGGGATCTAGCAGGCTTATCCCCACTCCCTTGGTAGTTAGGTCCGGACTACCATTAAATCACAGAATACATTCTACTGTCCACCAGAGTGCTTAGGTTTTCTGATGTCTGGTGCATTTTTTTATCATTATGGGTCTTTTTCCTAATCTAGCAGAGTAGAGATTTCTGGAGGCTACTATGAATACATTGATGTCAGCAGCTGCCAGGACATCATCCACCTTTACCACCTGCTTTGGTCGGCAACGATTCTGAACATAGTGGGGCTATTCCTTGGGATCATTACAGCAGCAATACTTGGAGGCTTCAAAGACATGGTAAGGTGGCACCAATTCCTCTCTGCATTAAATGAAACAAATCAGGCAAAGTGCTTTTTAAAAATAATAATGAAAACAGCTATGGGTATTTTGATTCAAATTATCTATGCAGCATTGAAATCAGGCTGGAAAGAAGGGCATGAAATAACTGTAAAGAGAAAGGGGAAAAGATTGACTTTTCTGATCTGGTGTCACCACCTGAACACAGTTAAGAAAGGTGAAAAGAACTGGCAGATGGTATTTTCAGAAGGAACCTTCTCAGAGGTGTTGGCAACACTAGGATGAAAAAGAACAAGCTCTTTCTTAAAAATGGAATTTTTTTTAAATAGCTTTGGCCTTCCACTAGGTAATATGTGGTGGATTCTCATGAATTGTTGATTTGATAGCAGTAATAGTGTTCTGAGCTATACAGACTGTTTAAGCAGCCATGTTAGTCTGAAACTCTCCATTTAGCTTCTTTATGGTGTAGGATCTGAGAGGGTGAACCAGGGACCAAAATCAGATGAAAGACTGCAAACTTCAGATAGTGAAAAAAATGCTGTTCTGGTAACATGAGTTTTAAAATACCCTCACTTAACTGGGCTGCCTGTTACCTTTTGCAGAGTTTTGTTCTGCAGAGAACAAATCACTCGGGAGAACTGAAGATTCAGCAGATAAATTTGGGCGGGGGTTTCAGTCTTTTAGAATAATGCAAACTGAGACATCTAGAAAAGAGCATTTCTTGTCCTGGCAATACATTTTTATTACAAACAGGTCTTGGGCCCTGTGCTAAGAGTGCCTTTTTTCAGAACTCTGAGCTTTCCTACACTCCTTTCAGACTCACCAAGGTCTTCCCAAACAGTACAGGACACAGGTTCCTAGCTGTGCCTTGTGGGCTTTTGAGACTTGATCCACACCAGACAGCCTGTAAACTTCTGCAAAAAAAAGATGTATAGAAGGGTTTGTGAATAGTAGTACAGGAAGAGTTGAAATATGCTGATCTCAAAATTCACTGAGTAAGAGTAATCAACTAATTAATGGACTCTTTCTCCTCCTGGTGAAGATGCAATCCAAACAGTTGTATTGTTTGAGCAGAGGTGTGCACTGGGCTATTGCCAGCTTGTTCTGTGCAATCTGAGAGGAAACAATAGGTGGCTGAGGAATGAAATCACCTTGGGACTTACCTGCTGCCTAAGAATTGAGCTCCAAAGATACACAGTGCTCCTTTAAATCATTCACCTCTCAGCTTTCTGTGACTTGGTTAGCAGCCTGAGAGTCTCTTCTTGTTGTTCTGACAGACTCCTTCCCTCCCAACGCTGAACTGTACAGTTGAAAATGCACATCCTTCTGTGTCCTACTACTCAAGGCCACAAGTGACATCTTACAACACCTACTACCACAGCACTCCTCACCTGCCTCCCTACTCTGCCTATGACTTTCAGGTAGGGAACTGAATAGGATATTTTCTGGTTTAGTGGCAAGGTTAAATCCAGCTGGTCTGCAGGACTCTGGGGGCCTGTCCTTCCATCATTCACACAGTTTAATTTTCCTGTTCCTGCAGATAATACCAAAGCTTTCCTACTAGGCATTGTTTTCCTGAAAGCTGTCCTTGAAGAAAAGGCAACAGAATCTGCTGCATGCCTCCCTTGTCCTTCACAAGTAGAGGCCACATTAAAAATAGGCATTGCCTCTGGCACCTGCAGTGCTCTGGTAGAGGCAAAGTGAGGAGGTGTTGAGGTGCTGGTTTTTATTAGGCCAGCTGCTATGTCTGAGAAAAACAGATGAGCTTTTGGAAACAAGTTATTTGACCTCCTGAAGGCACATACTGACTGAAAAGCTATTCCATTGTGCTTTTTTTTCCACACACTTCAGCTGGTCTACAGTCCCTGCAAACATCACCTCTGCTATAATGCATCCCTTCCTCCTCTGAGTTATGGAGCTGTGCTGTTGTAAGCAGGGATTTCTTGTGAACCTTGCTGTCAGCATCAGCTTTCACTTTTTTTTTTCACAGCAGATGAGGACGTTTCCTCCTCGGCTTTTCTGTCAGGTGGATGTTAACTCAACAAGTAATACATTTTCATTGCAACTTTCAGGCCTGGAAACTTTTTTTTTAATTAAAAAGAGTTTAAGTTCTTGGACATCAGCTAAGCAATGTGCTCTGTGATAGCTACCACCATCATCAGAACCATGCATTAGAGGTAACATAAATCTCAGCCTTTCTGGTTTTATTGCTAGTGCCACTGGTCAACAGTATTATCAGGGCTTCCTCAAAATACTTGAACACTTAAATGAGAATTTCTAGGGTTTATTTGTACAGACTTGTGACTCATTTGTTGTGTTAACGCAACCTGGGAGAGTCACTGGTGTCGTGTAACGTTTTACAGTTACAAAAATGCCAACCTCAGCACATGCCAAACCCTGCTCTGCTGTGGAGTCCTCAGCCGTTCGGCTGGTTCTGGACACTGTAACTGGGGGTTTGTCTGCAGCAGCCACGGTGCCAGCAGAGAGCTGTGTCCTGCCCTTCCCTTCTTTGCAGTCTGGGGGCTTGAGGTGACATGGGCACGATGGAGGAACTGATGTGGTGTTTGAAACAGGAACGGTTTGCATGACTTTCTGTGAGGTCCTCCCTGAGCTGGCTGGGCTTTCATGTTCCATGTATCTGCTTAATAAACCATCACAGGTTTTGCCTTTTTATTGTTGCTGCTGGCTGATGTGTGCAACCCAAGGTGTGAGAGAGACTCAGAAGTTTCGGTTGTCCAGCCTCTGTGAAGTGCAGCAGAAAGAATTTTTAATTATTTTTTCTTTAAATGCCTTCTTCAGTTTTAGGTCTAAGCAGTGTCATTATGCAAAACTACTACTTGCATTCTGTGCTTACCTTGAGAGCAACAAGTTCGGCTACTTAGTTGCATGTACGTAGGTTTTGCAGAAGGGAGCCTTGAAATGTTAATTTTGCACTGCTTGGTAATTAAGTTTCACTTTGCCAATCTAAGAAGTGGTTACATTACTGCCTTCTTGCTGTCTCCCTGCAGCATTCCAGCGTGTTTCCAGCCTCCACTCCTTCTGGCCTCTCCGATGACCCCCAGTCAGTGTCACCATCTCCCAGCTATATGTGGTCCTCGAATGCACCACCACGTTACTCACCACCGTATTTTCCACCTTTTGAGAAGCCACCACCTTATACACCATGAAGAATGTGGAAAAGAAGAAAAATGTATTTGCCATTGAAACAATCATGAACATTTTGTATTTATATTTTACTGTGGGAGGGAGCAGGAGGATAGATACAGACAGTAATTGCAAATACAGATGTTAGGGTGGACTGTTCTTTCTTGTGAGACTTATTTCAGAGCTTGAGCAGCAGGGTATGAGGAAGGGAACATGCTGCTGATGTTTTGCAGTGTCAGTGAGTAGCGGGCAACCTAAATTCCAGCCTCCTTGTTTTACCACAAGGTTCATGTAGTCCTGGGTTTTTAATAAAGCGATACAGCACAGATAAGTTCTGGTCTGCCTTACTCCATCGTGTGCCAAGCTGAAGGAAGGGTAGCCAAGATAGAGAGTTGCCAGAGTATCAATATGTTTTAAGGTGAGGGGGCTTGCAGACAGCTCAACTTGATGCTTGTTTTGTTTAGCCTTGAGGCTCCAGTTGCAGAGATTTTTTGGGCCCCACACCTAGCTCACATCACTTGTTGGTTACACCCTACACACTGGAACAATCTTGGGGCAAACTGCAACAGTGTCTCAAACTTTAATGCTAATGAAAAGAGATAATGTCAGAGGATATTTTAATCTATGTCTAGCAAAACAATTGGAATATTGCTTTTTTGAGGGGAAAAGCTTTGAAAGGCAAGCTGTTTTTATTTCAGGATGCTGTTAAGATAGAGGTGAAATGTAGTTGTCTCTGTCTGAATTGCGCATAAGTAATGCTGAAATAAAACAGTTTGGGGGGGTTGCACTGCCTAAATCAGCATCAGTAGCTGTCCACAAATCACTGGAACAGTGCAGTAGAAACATCATTTATTATTTTTTTCCCTTCAGTTGGGGATTTTTTTTTAAGCTTGTACTTTAAACTTTTTTAATTGACAGAATCAGCACCCTGAACAAGCACTGTTTTAGTAGCTGCATTATGGGCTACACACAAGGAATACCCACTACTATTTCTCCAAGCTGTAAGTCTCACATGGATAAAATTCAACACTCTGTAATATAGGATGAAACTGATAGGAATTTGCAATTATTGTGGTGACTTTCATTTAATCTTCAGCTGATGACTGTGGTGATTGATCTAGATTCCAACAGATTTTGCATGCATCCTGCATAACAAAAGAAGGTCAGCTTTGTTGTGTGACACACTGGCCTGTAAAGTGTGGTTCTACTCCAGGAAGTGACTTCAGATGACAGCTTTCAGATCTGAGCTGCTCAACCTGAGCGTTCTCATCTACTTGCTTCAGGGATCAAAATAAGGTATTGACATTTTACTCCTTATTTCCTAAAGATTTCATTTCCTTGGCATCAAGGACCCTAACCCTTAATTCTCTATATTTTCTTGCAACTGATATAGACAAAAAGGTGTACCTTAAAGCTAAATCTGGCTTTCAGAATAAAAAAATGGAATGCATGCTAGGGGAGGGGGGAAAAAAACAACCTCCAGTTGGATTTTAAACAGTGGCACCTCCCTGCTTCTAATCTAAAAAAAACCCAGAATACTCCCAACATGGAAAACAAACACTCAAGTCTCTGATCTCACTTTTCAAAGTACACCCACACTTTATAATGCTGGTTTTAATCCTATGCATTTGTAAAGCCTTTAGGCTAGGCTACATGTTAACCTTATCATTTCCACTGTCAAACACTAATCAATATATTAAAAAGCTAAAGGATGGCATTGTTTATCCAGAAGGAAGTGTAACCTTTCTCCAGTAACAAAGAAAAAAAAAATGGCTGGAGAAAGGAATACAACTCGTGGGATTTAAAGCAGTAGTGTATGCAGAACATATCCTGGTGACATTTTGTTTTTACTAGATGGTTGAAGTGCAGCTCCTATGAATTTGCATACTGGAAAAAAACTTATATACTAGGGCATCATCCATTTTATATTACATTTTCCTGAATTAAATCTTGATAAGCAGATTATGGGCAATTTCGAAATAGACAGTACTTCTCCTGATAAAACTCCCCACAAAACTAGAATCAGAAGGGCACATTAATACCTGAAAGCATTTTCTTGCTGCATCTTTGAAAAAAAAGCAAACAGTCCTGTCCCATTCTGACAAATACTTTCTACCATTTGTGCCTGTCAACTACATAGGGCTAGAAGGACTTGGGGACACTACAGGACAGGACTAAGAAACTCATGAGGGAACATCACTTAAGTGGCAGGGAATTAGGAAATGATTGTGTAATTGGTTTTGAGTTGACAACTACTAAATTATCTAAATTCTCATTTTTTTAAAGGAATATTTAAGCAAAAATTACATTGCTGCTTTAAATTCACTATAAAAGGACAAGTCTATTTTCACATTTAAAAAATTGCTAGTGGAATTTTCTGGTGAATTCCCTGTTTCCTTCTGCTCAAGCAAAACGAAGCGTTTAATGTAAATGCAGCATCTGCACTGTATTCATCATTTCTTATGAGAATGTCAGGATTGTGACTCATATGTACCCTTTTATTACTTTACCAAAGTTAAATAAAATCGTGTGACTTTTGTAAACATTTATAAACTGTGTTTTACGTTTTAGCAACTTTCCTGTTGCAGAAGCATCTTTATTGTTAGTTGAGGAATTGCAGTATGGCAGCATCAGGCATTTAAAAAACAAACGCTATATTGGAAACTGGTGTTTCTACTAAGATTAGCCAGAGACATCTTTTTTGAAGTTCTGTTTTTAAAAGACCCAGATGCCCCCACACTTCATAATTATGCATTTCTAGCCACATAACAGAGTGCCCTGACTTCAGTTACTGTCAAGTCATCATTGCTGATTTTTTTTCTTAAAACAGAGGCAAATAACCCAGCCAGTGCAGTGTCATTGTCTCCTTTACTTACTTTTATCTTTATATTATGTTGGGCCTAATTCTGCCCTTATGATGGCAGCTGCTCTTTGATGTCAGCAGTAGGTGGGAGCCCTGTGCTGAGGAATTAAAGGCTTCTAGCACAACACTGGATGGGTATGTTGCTTATTAAATCACATTCCTTACCTGTAATAAGAAGTCTACATAAATTAACTCATTTTCTCTGTCTTAGCCACAGTTCACCAACAATCTAACTTCTCCAAACCATAACTAGTAAGCAACCTGGTACAAAGAGGAGCCCTAATGCACTGCACTGGTCACTCTGTATGTTTTCCTTGATTCCTAGCTCCTTTCCAGTGACAGCAGTAGTTGGACAGACTGTACCACAGCAGCTCCACCTAGTCAGAGAGCAAGTGTGTATCACCACCTCCAGCTCACCATGCACAGCTGGAGTCTTTCAGCTGATTTGCTGTCTTGGAAACCAAAAAAAACCACAAAAACAACCAACCAACCAAGCCACCAAATAACATAAGCCCCAAATAAAGACACACACACCTGGTAGAGAGTTTCCTGCTATTCCCAAAAACCTGGAAAAGGAAGCTACAAACTGTTGGTAATCTTAAAATGTTAAAATGTAGAAGCTGAGAAGCTGTTAAAAAGAAACATGCTACACCCATCTTTAGAATTCAACTTGTTTATTTTTGCCATTGAAAGCTCTAGGAACTAATATCAACTTTTGATTAATGAAAAGTAGAACACAACTTTAAAAAGTATGTTAAGGAAAGACTGTACAACTATATACATCACAGATTTGGCAAAAATTCTAAATGTTTCACATGGACCAGTTCCTAAGCAATAGCTGTAAAATTAATTGTTCAACGTATATAGTCATCAGCTTCTGCATCTTTTTATAAGCTGCATGCCTTAACAATACAAAATAAATAAGCAGTTGATCATTATATCAACATTCATTTAATTTACACAGTGGAATGCTATGGTAGGAATCCCTAAAGAAACCAAACAGTGAGGATGCAGCCACCATTATCATATTTTGCAGCAGATCCATTAATGTTTTTATATGCATCTAAATGACTGAGGTTAATGCCATACTCTGTTGAAATTTTAAATTTTTATATAAATGCTTTTTCAGATTCAATCTTTCTTCCATGACCCCAAAGCCAATTTCTTACTATTTACATAAGGTTTGTCATTAAGTTAAGCTGGAAGCTAAGTGTTTACAAAAACAAACAAACAAAAGAAACATAAGTGCAAAAGCCAGAAATCTAAATCTAAATGGTCATGGCCCCATAAGAAGTTTTAAAATAATGGATTTATCATGTTTCCAAACAAATAAATACTGGAAGTGAAATTAAAAAAAAAATGCTTTACATCACCTCTGGACTTTGGATATCAAAAATCATTTCCAAGGAAAACTGAAGACCCTGAGACACATGCAAGCACGAGTCTTCTAGCAAAAATACATACAAACCCTAATTTTCCAGTTTTCCTCCAAAAAGAGACCTTTAATAGGCACAGTTTAATTTAAGGTTTGAAATATATCAGCAGCAAATATTGATAGCCATTATGTTGTATTATTACTGAATGAACACTTTGACATGTGTGCTTAATTCTAGATGTGTCATGTCAGTAACAAAAATATCATTGTATTTGTCTTGTCAAAGAGTCTCAATGTAGCAGGCAGCCAGCCAGGCCAGAGTTCCCTGTGCTGATACAGGCAATCAGTACTTTCGTCTTTCTGTTTGGCTGCTGAAATGCCACCTCAGGTGACATCCAACCTGTAACATTTAAAAGCATACCCCTCTATTTTCAAAGAGGTCTGCAATATAACCTGGGAATACTCGTGTGTGTCATGTTCTTGGCCTACCAAACAGAAGTGTTGAGTATTATATGCATAAGGTAAATCCTCCTCCTTTCTCCCATCCTTACTCACACAGATTTCTGGTACCCTTTTTTATAGCTCAAGTTGTATTTGAACCATTTAAACATCCTTCTGTCTAGAGTACTCTGTCTAAAACCTTAACCTCGTAGGGCATAGGATCAAGATGCTTGCTTCAGTAAAAAAGTGACTGAAAAAGAAACACCCTTAAATATAGTTTAAGCAATGAGAGGTTATGATAACTAGCACTATGCCCAACAATCTTTCTCAGTTACCTCTAGAACTTGAGCAGTTTTTTAATCACCATTTACAATAATTCAACAAATCACTAAATCTGAAATGCTAAACTAGGACTCCAGGAAACAGCTGCTTGTTTTTCTCAGATCTACTGCTTCCTGCTCAAGTTGTACATCTAATTTATAAGTGGCTAAACATGTACCAATTGCACAGGAAAAAAAAATGACAATATAATTAATCCAACATTGAAAAGAGATTACAAGTAGACAACTGCAGAGAAATTGTACTTTGGATTAATGTGGATGGAGGGTATTTTTGAATTGTTGGTTTAGTCCTCATGCTTCCACATCCTATAAATGGCGGGAAAAAAAATCCTAGCCAAGTGAGCATACAAGATCCACATCAACTTCAGTGGTAAACAAATATAGCACTTAGATTATTTCATAGTTTTGAGAAGTAAATTTCAAAGTCTTCAGCTCAACAAAAAAAGTATTACTTTTATTGGATTTATTACTTTTCTAAAATACCAAACTGAAGCCATTCATCTTGAAAAGCTAAAAAAAGGAACAGCACTTTATTCCAAACTAACTACTGGCATCTTTTAAAGTAGTAAGAAAACCTGACTTTATTCCCCAAGCTTTGAGAAGGCAAAACTATCTCCCTTCTAAGTGCTCCAAGCTACCACACTATTGGGCTTGATGGTTTGGGATTTATTTTTTTTTCCCATTGCAAAAAGAATAAAATATAATGGTCCAGACACTGTCTGCTCACCATACTGCCAAGTATAAATAAAGTTTGTTCAAGTTAGCCTTAATGGAGTATCTCTTATTGGCAAGTCTATTTTCATGGAGACAGATGATTCATAGTGCTTAAAAAACAGAACTAAGGTGCCAGTTTGAAAATACACTGCTTTGAACTACTGGATCAGTTATTCTGGACTCTTGCAGTAATGCATTGTTCTCAAAAATAAACATGATTTGTGGTATTTGTTTTTTAAATGGTTCCATGTTCAAGAGACTACAATGAAAAATCTTACTGTTTTCTTAACATCTAAAAAGAATTCAGCATAGAAGTGCTAACATGAAAGAAAGGGTTTACATAGTAAGTAAGGGTACAGGAAATACCTCAATTACATCGGAAGGAAGATTTCTAGCTCTTTAGCAGAAATTGTACCTTTCCAAGCTACAAATCCCCATGTTTTGATCGAGATTAAAGGAAAACACTGCCTGCTCCTTGGAAATGTCTTATTCTCTATTCAAGTAAACTTTCACATTAACCACTTCCACAAATCACTTGCAGCTACTAACGATCCCTCTAAGTGCCACCATTTGATGACTTGGTAGAACAAGTTAACTTGTTTTCACTATAACAGTTGATCTGACAGCAAATGTAATGGTTCATTTAAACCAGCTGCAGTATTTCTGCACCAAATCCTTCTCCCAGAATTCAGTGCATTTCAGTAAGATTCTGGTATCACAAACTCAAATTCATTACTTGCCTCCGATGGATTTTGTTTAAAAATTGCCTCGTTTCCCTGTGGAATGAA
The DNA here is from genome assembly GCF_000747805.2 of Chaetura pelagica. Lineage (NCBI taxonomy): Eukaryota > Metazoa > Chordata > Aves > Apodiformes > Apodidae > Chaetura > Chaetura pelagica. Next base: position 5,443,595 of record NW_009953098.1, on the reverse strand, counting down.
AATGTCATCCCAGGTGATTTGTTTGGCTGGAGGGTTAGATGTTGTTCCCTCAGTGCCATCCTTCCCTGCGCCAACACGATAGACAATTCCCCCCTGGTTCATTCCCGGGATGCTGCTGGAGCGATCGGTGATGTAGGCGTATTGTCTGATCTGCAGGGACCTGCAGGGGTGCAGCCGGTAGAGCTTGGTGTCTCCGGAAGGGTCTTGGCTATGGACTGATCTGATGTGGGAGGCCATGATTTGGTAGTTGATGAAAGACTTGCCACACGTCAAGCACTGGTACCTCCGCTCCCCGGTGTGGTAGATTTCGTGCTTGGTGCGGTACTCTGCCAGAGGGAAGACCTTGTCACAGTACCGGCACGGGTACTTCTTCTCCCAGGAGTGAACGTTGAAATGTCTCCGCAAACTCGTCAGGCACGCGTATGATCTCTTGCACACGATGCAGATGTAGTAGACTCTTCCATCCACTATGAGCTCGTAATGGTCATCGTGCTTTACTTTCATGCGTTTCCTGCTGGGAGAATCACCACCAGATGTTTTGGGGGTTTCATCAGGCTTGGGTTCACTTTCTGCAGAATCACCCTTTACAGGAATGACTACGTCATAGGTATCCTCACCAATATTTGCATAAACCTTGCAGCCTGTGGACAGGCCTTCTATTTCAGTTGCTGTATCCAGTGTGATGATTTTCTGCCCTTCTGCAGATGCTACACCTGAACCAAATTCCTTGTTGTTTCCACTAAGGACATCCGAGATTTTTATTTTAAAATCTCCTGGTTTAGAAAACGGCTCTTGTGAAAGGGTAACCACCTGTTTTTTCTGTACACCTGTTCCTTCAGCTGCCTTGTTGGGTATTGAAGGTGGCTGAGCCAACGAGCTACTGCTGACTGAACCAGGACTAGAGGAGCTAATGATATCGACATCATCTTCAACAACCTCTTCATCATCAACAGCAGTTGTCTCCACTTCGGCTACAGAGCCATTATGAGTTGGTGGCTGGTTGTCCTCGAGTAAATTAATTGTAGGGGGCACATGTGTTTGGTGCGAGGAGCTGGCACTGAGCGACATGTTCAGCTGAGGCTTATTTAGCACAATGATATTAGGAGTCAAATGCTGTGGAGCTGCAGAGACAAGTGATGCAGCACTTGATTGTGTTTGGTTTGGGCTTAGCTGACCAGCAGATAAAGTGAGTTTTTGAGCTGCTGGGGTGCTGGTCAAATGGGGAGAGCCACCACTGCCACATGATTTTTGGTCTGAACCTCCAGCTGGAGTTGGGCAAGGCTGGTTCTGGGCTGCAGCATTTGTATCTTTAGTACATTCTTTTGGAGGAACAATCTCTGAGCAGAAAACGACATCATCATCCTCATCATCTGAATCATTCACGGTGATTTTTGTCGTCTCATACTCTATGCCATGTAAGGAGAAGGACTGTGTTATAACTGGCATCCCATCCGTGACCTCCTGACCCTCTGGCCTTCCCACAGGTACTTGTGTCTCAGCATCCTTTTGACCTGGGCTACAAGTTGAAGCTTCTGAAGCACCATCTTTGACCTCACCTGGCACGGTTTTGCCTTCCAAGGGAGGTATGCCCAGATCAGCTATGAATTTAACACCCAGCTGTTGCCCAGATTTAATCAGTTCATCAAGTAAATCGGATCGAATGCTGATTATTTTGGAACTATAAATATAGTTAAGGATTTCTGCAAAAATTTCTGCTCTTACAAAGCTCAGTTCAACCACTTGACCAGCCACTGAGAAAAGCTGGTGAAAATAGGTGCTTGAGGCTGAAAGGATGTTTCTGTGAGCTCGAAATTTCCTGTCCTCCACGATGACAGTAACATCACAAAAAAGTCCATGACCACGTTGTTCATTCAGAGACTGAAGGAGCACACTGGAGTACTGTGTGTCTGTTGCAGAAATCATTTTTTTCCCCTCCATTCCTACAAAATAAAAGGCATCGAATTAGTAAAAATGCAGACATGCAGTTTTAACTGTGACATGTTTCCACATTCGCTGCTTATTCCTTCTTTTGAAAAAAAAAAATAGATCTGAGATATTATTCATAATCTTATACAATATAGCATTTGCAAATTTGTTTCTTATTATTTGTCTCTTCACCTTCTGCACAAGGTATGTGGAATTCTGAATATGTCCTCTATTCTTACACAGGAACAGAGAAACAACTGCTTATCTGATTCAACAGCAAACGAGGTAAATTTAGAAACCAGGAAGATGTAAGATGCAGGTCCCTCTAAAATTATAGATATAATACTTAGAGATAATAATCTCTTCTTATTATTAGAGATTTCTTTTTAATTTTGAAAATGTTACGTAAATTGTGACAAGAAAGTGGAACGAGATGAAAGTTCTTTTGGGGCCAGACAACAAACTATATCCATGTAACCAGTCAACCGAGTTAATTAAAACAGTATCGATACTTAACTTTCCTTCCTACAAAAAGAAACGTTCAGGTTTCACCCTTCGGTGAAAGGCGCCGGAATCTCCGCGGCCACTTTGTGTTTGAGATCAGGCACCAAAGAAACATGGTAACAAAACAAGCAAAGTCAATCCGACCGCAAGCTCAAGCGAACCCACCCCTCGCCTCGGCGCCCCCGACACGCGAACACCGGCACGGACACGCGCGCGCAGGGAGCCCCAGGCTGCACGGGCTCAGCTCCGCCGGCGGAACTGCCTTTCCGCGCGCCTGGAGGGGCGGCCGGGACCGGTCCCGGCTGCGGGCCCGCCAAGCGCACCGGGAAACGGCGCTGGCGGGCGGTGTCCGGCGGGACAGGCCCC
>NW_009953098.1:5435870-5440075 GCF_000747805.2 Chaetura pelagica | reverse complement strand
CCGCGTTGGCAGCAGGTGATTTCCCGCCGTGGCTCGTTTCCTTCCCGGGGGCCGGGCCGCACCGCGCTGCCCTGCCCTGCCCTGCCCTGCCCTGCCCTGCCCTGCCCTGCCAGGCGCTGCCGCACCGGGCCCCTCCGCCCGGCCTGAAACCTGCGCCCACACGGGCACCGAGCTGCTGTTCTGGGCACCACAGCGGCACGGGTGAGGCTTCGCTACGAGCTGTACAGACTTTTAAGTCCTTTGGCAAAATGTGGCTCTCGGCACATTCAATGTGTGGTCATCAAGGCAACGTGCCCGCAGCGTGGGCTCCTGGAAACTGTCACTGCTCCTGAACGCTCAAGGAGCACCAAGATCGTAAAAGGTATTTTTCACCTTCAGTCTGTTCCTTTCCTTCCCACCCACATGGATTTTGTGGACTTCAGCCACAGAGGTTCTTGGGTTTTTTTCTTAAGATTGAAAAACTTTGCCAAGAACAAGTGTCCTTCCATCAAGTTCAGCCAAAAACCACTAGCAGGCCACAGTCTCTGGCACAAATTACTGCAATCCCTCACTGTGTATATCAGCAAGGAAATGGTCCTGCCTAGGTTTATGAGCCCTTCCAGCAAGAAAATCACCTGCCATGCTCCCTGCATTTGTATAATGAGCAGCAAAAGTGCCTTTTTGAAGTGACCACTCAGATATGAAATGTTACAAAGCTGGTTTCTGTTTATAGTTTTTTTTCAGATAACTGAGTGAAGAAGACTAAAATAAAAGAATACTTGGGGAAAGGTAGGCTTTTCTTCCTCATATTCTTGTTTCTCTTCCAGAAATGTCTGATGGGCCAAATTACAAAATTTCTTAGCCCTTCACCCTTCAAATTTACGGAATTTTCTTCTTTTCATTGTTTATCTCGTTTATAAATAACTAAGAGGAAAATTTACAGAAAATATGAGCACTGATTTGGAAGGAGTCCTGCTCCTGAAGGAAGCATCATCAGTTCTCAGAAACTGGCTTTGAACTTCTTAGCCTTAGGCACAGAAGTGCTGGCTAATTTAAAATATCCTGGACTAGCTGTGAGAGTTGCACCATCTCCTTGGCTTTAAAGGAAACCTTACTAAAATAGGAGAGAAGCCTATATTTTTCCTAATAATTTTTTTTTTTTATTAATTTATTAATCGTGGAGTTTGTTTTCCATTTCCTCCTAAGAAAAAAAGTTCAGACTAAGTTTCCTCCCCTTGTTTATAGATGTGATTAACTATTAAACATCTACGTAGGTTCAGCTTGGATGGAGCTTTAAAGCCAGGTTGGATGGAGCTTTGAGCACCCTGGTCTAGTGGAGGCTCATAGTAACTGGCATGATCCCCAGGCAGTAGTGGAGAGAATTTGCAACTTACACAAGGAGCAAAAAACAAAACCTGGAAAAAACAAAGCCACCGTATGTGCAGTTCTTGGAGCTGCATTAATGGCAGCCCAGAAAGAGAAACGACAAAGTGAAAATAATGATAAAACTGTAAAGTCTTTGCAAGAGCAAGTCCAAGCTTCACAGAGTGGGTTGGCAGCTGAGCACTGTACAAGTCAGCAGCTTCATGCTGCGTTATCGGACTCTCTTGATCGAGAAAAAATCCTCAGATCTGAAGAGGATCGGGTGGTAGATGAGGATTCTGTAAATAGTAATTCAAATATCTTGTACTTGGCCCAAACAACTAAAAAACAAGGCCAATTGTCCAGATATCCTTTTGAGGACTTGGCCGGAAGCAGAGAAACATTTTCCTCAAACAAACCTGAGGCAGTAAATGAGGCCTTTGATTAAAGCTGAAACTATTCAAGCTCCGGCTGCCAATGGCCAGCAAGCCCCAGCTCCACAAACCACCGGTGCACAAGTATCTGTTATGCAAACAGATGTTGCTCTTAAAAGTGGCATCAAACCTGACAAAAAACAAATTTGGGTTACTCATGTTTTTGGGAATTCTAAACCGCAACAGACTGTTCGGGTTAAATGTTGGTTACCGGGGGATGAAAACCCCACAGATGTTGTTACAATACTTGGAGCCCTGCCTACCAACATTTTAGAACTGGATTTGCTCAAAGGGAAGTCATGGGTGGATTCAAAGGGTGGGGAATGGAAATTTGGGCTGCCCATACCCTGCTTGAAGCTTTTGCAAACTGCACCTTCCCTTCCCCAGTCTAAAATTGTAAATGTGAAACAATACCCCTTGCCACTGGGTGCTAAAGAGGGGATAACTTCTGTTATCACCGACCTATGTGAGCAAAGGATAGTTGTTCTCAGCCACTCACCTTCTGCAGTGCCAAATACAGCAGAATTAATTTTGACTACACAAGAACAAGCCCACAAAATTTTAGCAGCTATTGATGTTAAAGATATGTTCTTTATGGGGCCCCTACAAAAGGCTGACAGGGATCGTTTTGCTTTCACATGGGAGGGCATAAAATACACCTTCCCACGTTTGCCCCAAGGCTGTTGCCACTCCTCCACTATTGTCCACTATGCACTAGCCCAGGAGTTGGCTCAAGTAATTACTAAAGAAGGGACAAAGGTATATTAGTACATTGATGATGTCCTAATTGGTGGACCAGATGTCAGCTCGGTATGAGAAACTCAAGCTGCAATTTTTACTCATCTTGAGAGGTTAAGGTTGCAAATTCCCACAGAAAAAATTCAACTCCCCTCCTCAGAGGTGAAATGTTTAGGTATTTGGTGGTGGGAAGGTGCCCTTTGCATTCCTCCTGAAACTCTGACCCGGAAAAGAGCAAAGTGGGACTGGACACCAGTCCATGAGGAAGCTCTAAAGCTGCTAATTTGTGAAGCAGGAATATATTGGTCCTTAGGGCCTATACACTCTACTGATCCTTTTCACATTGAATGGGGACTTGCAGTTAATGGGTTGACCATACGTGTGTGGCAACGAGGACTTGAAAGTGTAACTCGTCCAATAGGTTTCATCTGCCGTAGTTTCAAAGATGCAGAAAAACGATATTCTCTGTGGGAAAAGGGCCTTCTTGTTGCCAACCTTGCCTTACAAGAAGCAGTCTCAAAAGCTACAGGAGACAATACTGTTAAAGGTTTGAAATTGTGGTTCAGCTGTCAGCCCAAACCTCAATCATTACAATCAAGGTAATGATAGCCACTTTATTGCCAGGGTGGTTCAAGAGTGGGCACAGAATGAGGGAATTCAGTGGGTTTTCCACACTCCCTATTACCCTCAAGCTAATGGTGTTGTTGAGCGTACCAATGGTCTCCTGAAACAATTTTTAGGGGCCCACGAACCAGGCTGTAACCAGCAACTATCAGATGCAATGTACAGAGTAACTAGTCACTGGGGGGTGAAGGGCTGCCCCCGTGTGACTGCTTTTTTCACTGGCCCCCCAACTCAAATACCGGGAACTAAGGTAACAGCAAGTTCAACACCTCAGCAGTGTGGCCAGCCTGTCACATAAAAACTTACATTGTGACAAATTAAAAGAAATATTTTATCTAAGATACTGACAAGAAACATCCGGAACATAGTACTAAATGTAGTGTTCTTGGAACTGGAAAAATAGGTGAGAGATCCAGTAGGACCTTTTATTCTGATGCATAGAAGTAAACAAAAAAAAATTGGGATGCAGGCTCTGAAAATACAAAATACAGCTGTGAAGAAGTGATGTGTGGGCTTCTGTGAGAAGACAAAAAATAGACAATTCAGTAACAGGTTTTCAGTTAAGCAATTGAAAGAGCTCTCTTCTTTTTAAAAATACGGTTTGTGAGAACAAATCTCTTTTAAAGTCTTGACAAATGTGGGAGGCAAAGCAGCATTATCTGTTATGAAAAGATGTATCTTACATTAAAATAAATTAAATTTTATAAACAAGAGCATGAATTTCCCATTAGGGCCTTCAGTAAAATAAAAATTCAAGTTATCCTAGCTAAGACTACTTCTCAGGATGGAAATATTATTCCACTGAGGAATTTCAAATAAACCCCCACTGCTTCTGAAGGACTCAAATACTAATTCCCACTACTCATGCTTCGAGGAATTTTCAGTCTTGTTCCTGTCAATCCCATTTTAGGCAGCCTGACAGAACTGAAGTCGAAGTCACACTTTATGTTGACATTAGCTGCCCGCCTCTCTGCCAGCCCGCACCAGCACACGGCAACCCCTGCCTCCCGCACACAGCAACCCCTGCCTCCCGCACACGGCAACCCCTGCCTCCCGCACACGGCAACC
>NW_009953098.1:5434433-5434732 GCF_000747805.2 Chaetura pelagica | reverse complement strand
CGGGCTGTGCCCTGCCAGCCCCAGGCAGGGACATGCCCCGTCCGGCTGTGCCCAGACTGGGATGTGACACGGGAACACCACACACACATGCAAACCTCAGGTAACCCACACAATCCAACACACGATCCAAACGCGCTGCCTCCTCCTTACAGACTTCTGCGTTTTTTAATGCCGTTTATGGGCAGTTTGGGAACTGAAATAGCGTTCCGTTTGTGAAGAAGGGCCTGACGTGCTCAGACATCCCTCCCAGCCGGCACAAGCCGGCGGGGCCGCCCGGGTCACGCCGAGCCCCGCGCCGG
>NW_009953098.1:5424953-5433685 GCF_000747805.2 Chaetura pelagica | reverse complement strand
GGCCGGGCCCGGGGAGCTGTGTTAGACGGGGTGAAACCCGGTTGGCGGGCGGGCACCGGGCGTGTCCCGCGGTGCTGGGCTTGGCGCCGGCCTTGCTCAACACCCCTGTCAGTGATCCGGGCGAGGGGCACCCTCAGGAGGTCTGGGGGTGACACCAGGCTGGGTGGAAGTGCTGATGTGCTGGAGGGTAGAAAGGCTCTGCGGAGGGACCTGGACAGGCCGGGCGCTGAGCCCTGCAGCTCGGGCACAGCCGCCAGGCAGCACCCCCAGCGCTGCTGAAAGACCAGGGCGTTCCAGGAGAGGCTGAGGGAGCTGGGGCTGTTTAGTTTGGAGAAGAGGAGGCTGAGGGGAGACCTCACTGCCCTCTACAGCTACCTGAAAGGAGGTTGTAGGGAGGTGGGTGTTGCCCTGTTCTCCCAAGGGAATTAACGCCACGACCAGAGGAAGTGGCCTGAAGCTGTGGCAGGGGAGGTTTAGGAAGAATTTCTTAATTGAAAGAGTTGAACAGCCTGCCCAGGGAGGTGGTTGAATCACCATCCTTGGAGGTACTCAAGAAATGTGCAGATGTGGAACTTCAGGGTCTGCTCTAGTGGCCGAAGTTGTGGGGGGATTTTTGTGTTTTTTTTGTTGTTGTTGTTGTTGCTGCTGTTTTTTAGTGGAGTGTCTGGATTGGTTTTGGGGTTTTTTTGCTTTTTGTTTTGGTTTTTGTGTATTTGTGTGTGTGCATGCCTAATAGTTGGGCTCGGTGATCTCAGAGCTCCTTTCCAACCATGATGACTCCATGATTCTCCTGGCTGTGGCTGCTTTAGGTGGTTAGAAGGTGATGGGAATCAGGCCTGCAGTGCTGATGTGCTGGGAGTAGCACACGGGACTCAGGGAGGTCTTCTCATTACAGGAGGCTCAATGAGAGAGAGAGGATTGGAGAACTGGGAGCACCTGAAGTCTGGGGACTGTCACCAAAGGTTCCTGACCCTGAGTAAGGCGCATGCTTCCTTCTGGTCTTGATGATATTTGATACCTATGTCAGTTTAATTTAGACAATCATCTCATCCTGGTGCTAGTCCCTTTGCCACAATTCGTGTTGTGTCAGTTCATTGCTCAATTGACATAATGAGATTATGACTTTTTCCCAAATAATTCCAACATACCAATAATGCAGGATATGATTTTTTGTAGGTCAGGTGCCCTTTGTGTATAGTATCTCAAACCAGGACATTCTGAGAGCATTTCCCATGCTGCAAATTAGCCGTGTGATAGTTTATTGCAAGAATTGATTGCAAATCTGCACACACACCTTTATGTCACACGTGTGCCTTTGGTCTTGTCACTACAAAGTGGATTTTAAATGGCCAATTTTTATTTTTATTCAGTTCAGATGAGCATACACCGGTAGAAGACGAGGAGGCAAAATCTCAGAGTAGTTCTTCAGATTCGAGCTCAGAAGGTATTTTGTTTTGTTTATACAGCTTGTTTCAAAAGTGGGAAGCTACTGATGTCTGGAATCTGCTGCTGTTGCCTGGGAGGGTGACTGACTGACAGGTGGAAGACAGTGTGGTGGGCTCCAGTTCAAGGGAGAGCGTTGTTTTGGGAAGGTCAGAAAATAAAGATGGAGCTAGCAGATCTCTGTTCTCTAATGCTACCTTTTGAAAACATTTTTAGAGGAGAAAAAGAAGAAGAAAAAGAAAAGGAAGAAGAAGAAGCGGAAGGCGTCCAAAAGAAAGCGCAGGAAACACTCTGAGGACAGCGACAGCGAGTCGGAGTCGGACCAGAACTCCAGTGGTAAGAGAAGAGGGTTTGGGCTGGTGTGTGTGCTGTGGAGCTCTGCTTCTGCCCCTCTGGACATGCAGGGGCACTTCTGGCACTTGCTGCACACCTGCAGCGATCAAAGCTAGAAGGCTGCAGCATCAATCTGTTGGTCTCCTCTCGCCATCTTGCTGGGTTGGCAGTGCCCATCGTGCTGGCAGGCAGGCCTCAGGAAGCACGATTGCTGCACTTAGCTCCCACTGGGTGTCTCGTGCCAAAAACACGTTTGGTCTGTTCTCACACAGAACAATACTGCTGGCAGCTTTCTGCTGAGGCTTCCTCAGTATCTGAAAGCTAAACTGGTCCCCTCTGGGCAGCTGTGTTGTAAGGCATGCTGGTGGAGGCAGTGAGTTATTCACCGTGCAGCAAACTACTTAGTTATAGCTAATAATATATATACTTTTTAATATATATACCCTTTCTTTCTTTATTTTTTTTTTTTCAGATGAAGATAAAAAGAAAAGCAAGAAGAAGAAAAAGAAGAGCAGAAAGTAAGTTTCCAGCTTGTTTGTAATTCGAGTTGCTTTCTACTAGAGGGCAGCACCACTTTTTCAGCAGGTAGTGAGGAAGCCTGAGCACTACTGGTTAGGGCTATAAATGCTGTCGAATAATTTTAAACAGCCTGTCTTTGACTTTTATCACAGGAAGAAGTATAAGAAGAAGAAAAATAAGAAGAGCAGGAAGGAATCCAGTGATTCAAGTAGTGAAGATTCTGATGATGAAACCATTCAAGGGGAAGATCTCTGGATTGAGAGATCAAGTAGGTTCACCTGACTTTATACTTGGATTGAAACTTTTTGGTGTCCTTTTTGTCGATTGTTAAGTGTTGCTGACCTGTGTAACTCTTCTGATAACAAAGAACAATTGGAACAATATTAATCTTCCTCATTATTCAATTGTTGCAGAAAATACAGAAGCTGATAGCTTGATTGGCCCAGAAGCTCCCAAAACCCATGCATCTCAGGATGACAGGCCCTTGAAGTGAGTAGCCAGCTCTTAACAGTGCTTTGATCAAATCAAATAAATCAAGGTGGAAGTACCTTCATTACTGTTTAATCAGAATAGAATCACCTGGTGATTTAAAGTGTTGCTAGTGTCAGCCATAAGGACAAAACAGGTCAATGTGTGGGAAAGAATAAGAAAGTCCTGTAGCAAGTAGTGAATAGGGACGTTGGGTGTTTAGCTCCCACTCTCTGTGTTTGGGACTGGTTGAAATCACTGCTTTTGTTGTGTTTTTTTTAAGCTATGGACATGCCCTCTTGCCCGGTGAAGGGGCAGCAATGGCAGAGTATGTGAAGGCAGGAAAACGGATTCCCCGGAGAGGTGAGATCGGCTTGACCAGTGAAGAGATCGCATCATTTGAGAGCTCTGGTTATGTCATGAGTGGCAGCAGGTATGGTTTAGGTGATGGGGATGGTTCAGTGACATTTGCCAGAGCTGCCTCCTCTGTTGGCTCTGCACCCCCAGCCCGTGCTGATGCACTCACTCCCCCTTCCCCCCCGCAGGCACCGCCGAATGGAAGCCGTGCGTCTGCGCAAGGAGAACCAGATCTACAGCGCGGATGAGAAGAGAGCTCTGGCATCCTTTAACCAGGAGGAGAGGAGGAAACGAGAGAATAAGATCCTTGCGAGCTTCCGAGAGATGGTCTACAGAAAGACTAAGGGCAAGGAGGAAAAATAATTCCTCATTTGAGCTGCATTCCCTAAATTCTACCAAGCAGGAGCTAACCTGTTCCAGGCGCCATTCGATAAAAGCTGCAAGTGCTGCAGTGCCTTTCACCCAACAGGGCCAAGCCTCAGGAGTGGATTACAGGTGTCAAGGAAACAGTTACTCTTGTCAGATTTATGATTTGTTGAGTGTCTGCAAGGTATCCCTGTAAAGTGAAAGGCTACAAGGCAGAAAAGGCAGAACAGGCAGAGAAGATGAGAGCTGCCAGTGTTCTGTGCTTGCTTTGAATCAGACAAGCAGGAGGATTCCATAGGAGGGCTTTGTTACCTGAAGCTGATAAGTGAAATTTTCCATTTATTTTGCCTAATGAGAGTAGACTGACCATCAAAAGCAAACTACTAGTAACAGCAGCAAAAATGAAGGCACTTCTAAGTTCCTGTATAAGACAGACTGTCCACGTACGTATTTTTTCATCAGTCTTTAATTATTTTTTTTTTCTCAAAACAGTTGACTTTGGTTTGTGGTTCAAACTAGACTTGTAAATAGAAATTATTTTGTAATTTAATACAGATGGGCTTCAGTTCTGTTAAAGCAAGCAGATCGCAGTTGGGGTCTAAGTATAGTGATGTTGGGTCTGATCTCCAGTCCACCACAGCCCGTGGTGAAGAACTGAGCTGCTTGCTTCCTTTTCCCCTATGTTATACATAGGTGTCAGAGCAGTGGGGTGCAGTGACTGGAACCACTGGTGTTACACAGGTGGTGACAAGGATGTATCTTTCCATTTACTTGGTTTTATTTTTTTCCTCTATGGAAGTGTTGTAGATTAAAACTTTATTTTAACTTCTGTGGTATTTTAATTTGGTTTGTTTCAGCAGTATTACTTGGCTGTCATTAAACTCTGTACTCAGAGGCCTGCTCTGGGTGGTGCTTCTGGGGGATTGTTTGTAATTCAACTGCCTCTTTCCAAACATATCCTCCTTAGCCTTCTTTTTCTCAAATGCTTTTAAAAACAAAGTGTTTCCTAGAGGGACTTTTTTTTTTCCCCTACATCTCTGTGTTGTAGTGTCACAAGCCGATGCCAAGTGAGCACGTGTAGTTTCGGCAGCAGAGATGTCTTGTGTATTTGTATAAAGAAAATAAAAATCCTGTAAGTTTTACCCTGGAATTTGCAAACAGCAAGTCCAGCCCAGCTGCCTCTTACCATTTACACTCTAGAACCTGGTTCCCTCCTGCTGTACCCACCCATACCTGCAAGAGACCTTCATGTGGAGCCAGCTGCCAGGTCAGGCTGTAGTTGATTTTGCACAGATTGAACAATTTCAATGTATCCACAATTTTAACGTATCCACGAAGCAGAAATGCTAATCAGGAAGAGCCATTCTTTCTTCATCGTGTGTATTTGATTCTCCACAATGCATTGGTGATGGTGCATTAGAGCTGTTCATTGGGAAGCAGGTCTTTCCATGAGGATTATTTTATTTTCAATGATGTCCTTAAGCCACTTTTCATTAAAGCGACACTTTTCTGCCCTGGAGGATGGAATAAAAAGAGGGTGAATGGTAAGAATAATATTGAATCCAAATTTGTCCAGCTGGTCTTTCTTTACAGGGCAAGCCTGTCAGCTGAAAAAAAGACCTGTGTAAACCCAGGACAAATCCATTATGGAGTAGGCAGATGCTCATGGGGTGGCTGTCTATGCGTGTGGTGGAGTGAAGCTAATGGGAAGCAGGGTTGTTTGGATTTGTGTAGCAAGATTTTTGACAGCTTCCTCCACCTCTCTGCTATTATTGCAAACTTACTTGCATCAACCTCTCAGGTTTTTTTTTGGCATGGAAGAGCTTGCTAGAAGCTCCCAGGCTGTGTTAGTGATGGAGGAGTAATTACATTTACCTGTGAATAAGCCTGCTGCACTCCAGATTAAAGAAAACCTCCACAGGCGAGGTCTGCAAGAGAGGAGAGGCAGGGAGGGCAGAGTTGACATACAGGACCTTAAAAAGCAGATACTGTAATTAGGTGAACGCTGCTATCTACTTTCTCAAAAATAACCTGTGCGTTTGTACAACATATCTGATATTGTTTAGAATAGTTTTGGTTTAAAGCCTCTGAGTATTCTCTTGTGAAAGCAAAGTCTCAAGTGTTAGAATTTTAAGCTTGTGCTAGGATATAGGATTTCTGAGCAGTGTCTATGAACTGCTGTGCTGGTTTTGGCTGGGACAGAGTTAATTTTTTTCATAGTAGTTGGTGTGGGCTGTGGTTTGGATTTGTGCTGAGGGCTGTGTTGATAACACAAGGATGGTTTAATTATCATTGAGCAGAGCTTGCACAGAGCTGAGGCCTCTTGTGCTCCTCACCCCACCTCACCAGTGAGTGGGCTGGAGGTGCATGAGAAGTTGGAGGGTGACACAGCCAGGACAGCTGACCCAAACTGACCAAAGGGATATCCCAGAGCATAGGACATCATGCTCAGCAATAAAACTACTGGAGAGGTCAGCAGGGGAGGCACTGACTGCTAGTTCCACCATGTTTTAAATTTCCCACTGTTGCTCTGGTGATGCCCAGGCCTCATCAGCATCTCTCCTGAGTTTCCTGCTCTGGCTGGTCTCTGCTGCCCTGGCATTTCCCTAGCTCAGGGACCTCCTTGTTCCCCCCTTAAGGGACTGGTGCATGCTATTTCTGAACACTTACAGCAGGTTTAATTTTGGAGATCTCTATAACGAAGTAGACACTTGCTGTTGCTCGTGGGATGGGTTTCCTGCGTGTTGGCATGCTCCAGCAAACTCTGTAGTGGTACCTCTTCCTGTCCTCCTGTTCTTCTTCCTGGAGAAATTCTGTCCAGTGAAGCCAGCTCTCGTGAACCACCCATGTCTACAGAACAAACACAACACTAAGATTCCCTCTCTCTAGCAGAGGTGACTTGAGAGAGGTGCTAAAAAGGATCTGAGGTGCTGGTTTCTTTTAATTTTTCCCACTTCTCAACAGTCATAAGGTGTGACCTTACTGAGTGGGTGGAATTGTCACTCACAGAAATGACTTCTTCAATCTGCTGCTGTCCTCCCTCCACTGTGAAGTTGTTGCCTGTGAGCCATTTGATGTTTTTCATTTGGTTTCTGAAATAGATAAAATGCTGATAAATCCTTCTGGGAAGACCCTGACACACGCAAGTAGAGCAGGCACCCTACCTTTGGCTTTCTTCTGCTGTGGAAGATGCTCCTCTGTGCTGCTCCTGTTTTCTATCAGGATGTAGGGTTTTCATCACTGGCAGCATTTTCTGCTCTCTTGTCTGTTGTCTTCACCTTTAGGAAGAGAAACACACAAATACCTTGAGAGAGAGGGTTGGTCTTCAGAGCTGTGGGACACATCTGAAAAACTTCAGGCTGATCTGGGTGGGGGTTCTGAGACAGCAGGAAGAGCAACAGGCCCGTCTCCCTCTCTGAGCCCTCATTCCCTAACTGCCCTCCCCTCAGCCCGCCCTAACTGCCCACAGCAGTTGCTGTGGCTTCCAAACGCTCCTGGCCAGGCAAGTAGCAGCCCAAAGGAGTCTGGTTCCAGACACGGGTGGCCAGGCAGCTGTGCTGGGGCCCTGGCAGTGTCACTGGCCTCTCCTTTCACTTGAGACTCAGGGAGTGGCTCCCCCGGCACCGGCCAATCCCTGGCGTGTTTGGTTGGTGTTGCCACGGCAAGGCAGCAACGGCAGCGCCGGGCTCCTGGGTCCCCGGGGGGGCCCTCTGGACCGAGGACTTGGGGGAATTCCTCCCCAGCAGCCATCTTATCCGGGAGGCGGCAGGCAGTAGGAGGACAAAAGATGTGGGATCCTGCCAGATCCTGTTTGCCAGGTTTCTGGCAGTCCCCCAGGCCCCGTGCTCTGCCAAACAAGCTCAGTCCATTATCGACTGTTCTCATTCCATGGTACCTATTCCTCCAGCCCAGTGGACTATTTGGCTGGTGGTGGAACAGACCAGGTGGAGTCCTAGACTTTAGAAAATTCTCCCTTGCTTCAGCCTCACTCCGAGTTATTTGGTCTCTGCTGCCCACAGTTGCCACAATACTGAGGCTCAGCAGATGATACAACCCAGGCAGGTTAGTGGTGCAGCAGATACCCTCCTGCAGCCTGGGGGGACCCCACACCAGAGCACGTGGGTGCCCCGAGAAGGCTGTGATCCCACGGGAAGCCTGTGCTAGCAAAGGTCCCTGGGAGGACTTTGGACCCATAGAATGAGAAGCCCATGCTGGATCAGTTTTGCTGGCAGGATTTGTGACCCTGCAGGGGACTTCACGCTGGAGCAGCCTGTGGATAACTGTCTCCCATGGGAGGGTCCCCACAATGGAGCAGAGGAAGAGTGTGAGGAGGAGGGAGCAGCAGAGACAACGTGTGATGAATTGATGCCAAGACCCGTCACCCAGCACCACTGTGGGTAGAGAAATGGTGAGTGAAGATGAGCCCAGGAAGAAGGGAGGGCTGGGCAGAGGTGGTTTAAGATTTGATTTTATTTCTCATTACCCTGCTCTGATTAGATTGGTAAGAAGCTCAGCTAATTTCCCCAAGTCGAGGCTGTGTTGCCCATGACAGCAGTTGCTGAGTGATCCCTCCCTGTCCTTATCCTGACCCACAAGATACGTGTTTTATTCTTCCCCTCTTGTTCCACTGAGTAGGGGGGTGATAAGAGCAGCTGTGGTGGGCACCTGGTGTCCAGCTGGGGTCAGCCCATCACACCAACACAGACACAGCTTGAATACGTAGATATCTTTATTAAAGACTTAAATCATTTTATATAGGTATGTGGTTTCTTCAAAGTGCTGCCACCTTAGTCAATGTTCTCCAGACCCTGAAAAAGAAAAAGTAACATCTGTGTCTGCACTGTTCTTGCTGCTGACTTGCCAGAAGCCAGAGCTGGAAATACAGGTGTTCAAACTATGCTTCTTAAGTACCCAAGTCCCAGTTAAAAGAACAAGGCAGATCCCCTCAGAGGGAGCTCAAGCAGCCCCCAGGGCCGCCCGTGCCCCCTGCAGGGCTGTGGGACCCCTGGGAGCAGCCCAGGGCTCCCGGTTCCCCGCCCCGAGCACCTGCCTTGGAGACGTAGTACTTGTTGACACCCGAGATCCGCCTGTCTCGCTCCATCAGGGTCCACTGGAAGGGGTAGCGGGCGACGCGCTTCTCCTGCGGGAACGCGCAGCGCTGCCTGGGGCGGCCCCGGAAAGGCTCCCCGGGGATCCCAGGGGTGCTGAGGGAGCGGGGGCGCGGGGAGGGAAGGGGTCCCGGGGGG
>NW_009953098.1:5416606-5424184 GCF_000747805.2 Chaetura pelagica | reverse complement strand
TCGCCAACGACTCCAGGTAGGGCCCCGCACCCCGCGCCGCCGCAGCCGCGCCCCGGGAGGCCCCGCCGCCCGGTCAGCCATGCTCTGCTCTGCCTCCCCGCAGCCTCTACCCGCACATGTTCTCCAGAGCCTACATCAACTTTAAAAACCAGGAAGACATCGTGCTCTTCAGGGACCGCTTTGACGGCTACGTGTTTGTCGATCACAAAGGCAAGTGGAGGCGCTCGCTGCCCGTTCCCGTGTCTCCCGGTGTGCGCGGCGGGCTGGGCGAGTGGTGGGTGGGCAGGAGCAGCCTGGGGTGCGGCCCGAGCTGTTCGGCTTTAGTGCCGACATGCGGTGTTTCAAAGAGCAAAGGAGCCGTCTGATGCTTTGTAAAGCTTTGTAATCTAAATTGTTTTTGTATATTTTTGAGTGGACTTCGCACAGGGTGTGTAAAACCCAGTGAAGTGCATGTCCAGGAAGCAGGGGTGTCAGTGCACAAGCAGTTGCTGCGTTGCCGAGGTTGATACTTGTCTTGTCATGTCTGAGTATAAAGACTGAAAAGGGAAGGTGGGTGGTTGGTGCTACTGTCCGAGCCGAATGAAGCTCAGGTTAATGATGCCACCCTCTGCTGCTCCCCTGACCTGTTCTGCACTCTTCCAACAGCATGATGTTGTCTTTTTTGGTCAGTCTTTAATTCAGATTATTACTTGTTCCAATTTACAACTGAGTGAACCATCTTGGCTCAGTGAAAGGAGTGGTTTGTTCCTTGCAGTCATAAGTTGTGGAAGTGACTGCTCCCTAGAGACATTAACATGTAGGAAACAAATACTTAGTTTAATTCATTGGTTAAACATCCCAACATTTAGTTGTCACCTTTTTTCTAAAAACATATTGGGTATTTAGTGCATCTCATGTTTTTACATTTTGTATTTCAAAACTGCTTGCATTGGGTAGCACTGGAAGTTGTTAGTCTCTCATCAATAGACCTTAAATTTGCATATTTAGCAGAAGCTTTAATGAGAGTCTTTCTGTTGCCTTCCATAGGCTTCAGGGAACCTTTCAGTACCTGAAGGGGCTACAGGAAAGCTGGAGAGGGATTTTTTTTACAAGGGCCTGGAGTGTTGGACAAAAGGGGACATTTTCAAGCTGAGAGAGGGGAGATTTGTATTAAATATTAGGAAAAAATTACTTACTGTACAGGTGGTGAGACACTGGAATGAGTTGCCCAGAGAGACTGTGGATGCCCCATCAAGTGCTCAAGGCCAGGTTGGATGGGGCTTGGAGCAACCTGGTCTAGGGAGGGATGGCCCTGCCCATGCAGAGGGGTTGGAACTAGATGATCTTTAAGGTCCCTTCCCAAACCATTCTGTGATTTCACCTGGAACTTAGTTTCAAGTCCATGTGTTTTACATTTCATCCAGCCAGGTGTTTTAGGTGACACACAGCTCTGTCCACAAGGTTCTGCCTTATGTAGGAGAGTTGCGTGACAAGGTTGTTAAGAACACCGGGATCTTTTAACTAAGCTGGTTTGCAGTGTGGCAGCACACTGTGTTTGCCATCCCTGACAGCAATAGGGGATTTATGCAGCCGTAAATGTATCATTCTTGTCAGAAGAGATAACTGTAGAGCCTGCCTGTAATGTGTTGCCTTCTATTGGATTTTGCCAAAAATTGAGATTTGCCTCCATTGCATTAACTTCAAGTATTTTCTTCTGTTTGCACAAACGATGCAGTCTGCAGGATGAGAGTCTGCTGTGTCTGAGCTAACTGAACTGTCAGTCCTAATTCTAGGGTTGCCTTCTTGTTGTGAGTCTGTGAATTTGCTGTTTTGTTAACATAGTGGGAGTGTTCAGATCGTGAATTCTGCTGTCTCTGAAATATTTTCTTATTAAATGGCTTCCGAAGCACAAGGCTATTTTTGTGCTGTCCAAGTAGTCTCTTCTGGTATTGCCCATTTCTTCTGAGATTTATCTTCCTGCTTTACACATGGACAATATAATCTATTTCATGTCTGTTTCACCTCTGTTTTAATGTGTTTTCCTCTCTCCTCATGACAGGTCAGGAATATGCTGCCATAGTTGAATTTGCACCTTTCCAAAAAGCTGCGAAAAAGAAGAGTAAGAAAAAGGATGCGAAAACTGGAACCATCGAAGATGGTAAAACAGCTGCCTTGTTTGGTTTGCATACCTAGATTTGAAAGTCCTAGAAGTAATTTGAATATAATGTTTTTACTGTGACACTGTAGTTTATCAATAGAATGTTTGCTTAATTACGTATTAAGCTTATTAGCAGCTGCAAATCTGTTAAATACGCTTGTCCTAGGCACACACATTGCAGCAGCTCATCTGAGAGCTGCCAAGTTACAAAAAGGTGACACACAAACCGCACAGCTTATGCAAATCTCACCCAGACTTCCAGTGCAAATTCTTTTCATGCTACAGTGTATATCTTTTTCCCTTTTTTTTTTCCTCTTTCCCCTCTCCTGTAGACCCAGAGTACAAGAAGTTTTTGGAAAGTTACAGTGCAGATGATGAAAAATTAACCTCCACTCCCGAAACATTGTTGGAGGAAATAGAGGCAAGAAACAAAGAGCTAATAGGTATGGAAATCTATGTACTCTACTTACATTTTCCTGGAGCACAAAGAGATGTATGTGGTGTAATTTGAAGCTGTGATTTCTCAACCTGGAGGAGACTGAATTCTTTTGTGTGCTTGGTATTTGTTAAACCTTTAGGCTAAAATTATTCACTGTATTTTATTTTGCTTCCATGCTCTAAATTCTTCTTTAGGTCTAAGTTTTGTGTGGTAACTTTCCTGCCTGTTTTAAACAGCTAGTCAGAGGTTTGTTAGCCAGACTAGGCCATGGCGTGGCTGCATTTCAGTGAGATACAGTGATGTTTAACCAGAATGTTGTGAGTAGTGATGGTCTGTGCAGGCACCAGCTAAGAGAGACTGTAGTTGGGTAAAATACAACAAAAATGCTCTTTATCATAGAATGTTCTTTTTAAGCATGTTACAGGTATCTTTTTCAAAGCAAGAGAATCTGGGAAAAGTCTAGACTGAATATCCTTCTACAGATGGGTGCACTGGATATTGTATTAGTGTCCTGAAGAAGTTTATGGAATCCCAGTACTTGCCACTGTTTGGGGATAGCAGAGAGCAGGATACTTGTTCCACTGTTGTATTTTCTGTGTGTGAGAGGAGAGAGGGAGGGTAGTCCCTAAGGCTGCTCCATTTCATGTAGGATTTTGTTGTAGGTGTTTCAGTGTTGGATAAGGCACATTGCTTACATTTGTTTTATATATTCTCTAGCTAAAAAGACTACTCCTTTATTGAACTTCTTGAAAAATAAACAGGTAAGACTTATCTCCAGAATTTTCTTGTTGCTCGCAAGAACAATTTGCTCACTTATAGCATGGGTGTGTATGTTGCAGTGTGTGCATTGGTATGTTTCTGCTCTTCCTTTTGAAGAAGGTGCTTTAGACCCAACTGACTTTTTTAACATTTGGGTCACATATTTTAAACAATGAGAACTCTGGCAGGTGTAGGACTTGTGGTGTTTCGTGAGTGTTCTGGTCACAGCTGAAGGTTTCTTGTGGTTTTGCCAAAGCAGATTCCCTTGCAATGCTTTCCTTTTCAGTGAGGTTATGACTGAGGTCCTTGTAGATGATCTTTCTCCTAGTACATAAAACCATTTTATCTTTTAGCAATGGAGGAAATCACAGGTGGGGCAGATGAATTGAAGTTAAAATCATAAAGGCTGAGGCTAGTGTTGTGTTTGGGTTCTTTGAGACAGATTCAGTACAAATCAAGGTTCATGAGCAAGTGAAAACCACCAAAATGCTGCTTTAACATGTTCAGGTTCACAACAGAGACAACAGCATTACTTTTAAAATAGCTACAGTTTTGAGGTCAGTTATGTGGGGATTAAGTACTTCATCACTTCATGGCAGGGTGTTGTGTTATGCTTCAAGGGATGATTTCTAGTGTGGAAATACAGTATTTCTCTTTGCTTTTACACATACAGAGGCTGAGAGAAGAAAAAAGAGAGGAGAGGAGGAGAAGAGAATTGGAAAGAAAAAGACAAAGAGAAGAAGAAAGAAGAAAATGGAAAGAGGAGGAAAGAAGGAAGAGAAAAGAAGCAGACAAACTGAAGAAGGTAGACAGATGTCCTGAAAAAGAAAGAGACCGATCAAAAGAAGAACCAAAGATTAAGGTCTAGAACAGTTCTTTATTATAAACTGTTACACTCCCTTTCCCCTATTATTTGTATATCAGTCTCTCAAAATGTGCATTGAGTATTGTGTGAAGAATCACATGAGTTTGGTGTTAGTAAATTGCCACTTTTTTGTAATATTCAATATTAGGCATTGTAAAGGTTTCCATGCTGTAATGCTTCATAGCAATATTTAAACCTTTTGTCATGTGACTGTTGTACATGCTGTGGTAAACAGAATTGTAAATTCACTATGGAATGGAGACTATTTTTAAGCTGTTTTAGGAGAACAATCCTAGTCTGCTGTGTGAATTATGCTTACTCATACACTCCAGCTTTTAGAAATACTATGATTTGAAGTAATACTATTTTAATGTTTATTTCTTACTGGACTATGGCTCCTTTGATGCAATTTCGGTGTTGTGCCAGACAGTATGTGTTAGAGTGAGCTTTTTAGTTGAGACTTCTGTTTTCTTTGTAGCTACTTAAGAAGCCTGAAAAAGATGAAAAAGACTTGGAGAGAAAAGAGAAATCCAAGAAACTGGAAAAAGAGACTCTGAGGGAGGAAAAAAATGCGAGTAGTTCATCTGCCAAACGATCTGATGGGGAGACAAAAGAAGAGAAGGCAAAAAAGTATTCTAGTACTTGCTATAAATATATCTATGTATATATTACTTGTTTCCTGATTGTACTGAGGCTTAAGCTGCTCTGCCATGACCATATTTTGAAACTCCTTTGCAATTATTTTTCTGATCTAAGGCATGGGATGTGTTCTCTGGCAGCGCATGCCCCCGTGGCTACAGAAAGCGGTGTGAGTCACCTGACACTTCTTCACTGGTCAACAAATTTTAATATTTTTGCAACTGATTGTAGGAGCTCTCCAAAGAAGCCCAGGTGTAGGTGGCCTGCAGCAGGCTGTGAGCACTGTCCTTGCAATGAACTATAACCATGGCAAGAAGAGAGGGGTACTCCAGCTACTAGTCCCTTTAAGTCTTGGTAAACGGTCAAAGTGGAAAGTGTAATTCTCAACAGCTCCATGGTCTGTACAAGGTTCAATTCTGCCATGTGAGAAGTAAGGGATGAGACAGAGAAACTCAGGTGTTTTCCAAAGCCAGAGGAGACTCTGCCAGCTATGTGAGCAGAAGGCAAGGAAATGCTAGTGTCATCTCTGCTTATCATGCATGACTCGGGTTATTGCAGCTTCCCAAAAGCTCCCTAGAACCTACCAGTGTGTCGTCTTCGTATTGCAAATTTACACCAGTATTACATTGATCTCCCAGCTCTGTTTGATGAATCTTTTGAGCTTAATTTTCAGTTTTGTTTTCATACAGATCAGAAGATGAGTGTGTAAAGGACTACAGGGACCGAGATAGAGATTTTGAAAGAGACAGAGAATATGAGAGAGCACAGAGGGAAAAACTGAGGCGCCAAGAAGAGGAGCGTCGGAGGCAGAAAGAGCGCTTTGAGAAAGAGAAGGTTTTTAGAAGAAAAGAGGAAGAGGTGAAAAAGGAGAGAGACTTGCTCAGAGAAAAGGGAAAGAAAAGTGATCTTACAGACTTTACCAGCAGCACGGACAAATCTGAGAAAGTAACCAAAGACGATAAAAAAGAGGATACAATCAAGAGGGATCGTATCAGAAACAAGGTGCTGGATTTCTTTCAATTCATGCATTGATTTGTAAGGATCAGCTTTGTGGGTTTTAGGATAAAAGCAGTTCAAGAAAATAACCATGTGATTTCTCTGTTGAAACTTCTCCCTGTTCTGGTAACAAGCTCTGCATTGCTAGAAAGTTTACCTGTTTGTCTACTAAACTTTGCGAAACTGTGACATTTCTTGTCACTTTATAGGAATTAAGCCAAGGTGTCATGGGATAAATTATAAAGAGACTGATCCCTTTTCACTCCCTGCCTCACACCATAGGCTAGACCTTCAGGGATTGGTAGAGCATCAGTTGATGTACCTGTATCTGCTGATGTTTCACATGCCTGAGAATGCGTATCAAAGTGGGAGTGTAATTGAATAGGTTCCTCCAAAACAGGGACAAGACTGCTACATGCAGTGTATGACAGCAGATCTCCTGTAGACTCAGTAAATAATGTCTTAAGTTTAGTTTTATATACTCTGCCAATCTGTTTCTGCAGCGTTGGTATGCAAGCTTTCCATGTCACTTCAGGTGTTACTGGGTACAAGTGAAACTCGGGGTTAGAAGTTGGCCTTTATTCTGAGAGAGGGTGAGCTGAACTCCTCTCAAGAGGAAGCTCTTCACAAATGACTTCAGCTTTGTGCAGTGTTCTTTGTGACCTGAACAGGGACGTTTCCTTACGACAGAGACGACCTCAGTGGGAGTCAGTTGAAGTTATGTTGCCACAGCAGTGGAATAATTTAACTTAGAACACCTTGAAAAGTTTGAACTTGAGCCATGTCTAGTATCACTGAGGCCAGCGTGGGGCTATGAAAGAGTCTAAAGAGTTGTGGTTTGTTTCAGGACCGGCCAGCGATGCAGCTGTACCAGCCGGGCGCCCGCAGCCGCAGCCGGCTGTGCCAGTACGAGGAGAGCGCTGGGAAGCCCTCGGATCCGGGCGCCGAGCGGAAGCTCGAGAGTGAGACCAGTAACATGAAGGAGGAGGAGTGACTCGCATGCAAGCCTTATGTGTTCTGACTGTCTGTGCAGCCAAAGAGCATGTACTACGCAATCCAGAAGTGCCTTCGAAGCGAAGAAGGAACAAAGGAAGGAGAGGGGGCTTTGTGCTGTTGGATGTTTCTGGTTAAAGAACCTCAGCTGTAGATTCGGCGTTTGAAATGTGTTCTCATTGTATTTTCAGTTATTTGAATTTATTTTCCTAGCATCCAACTACAACAGAGAAGAGAATCTTTGCAAAGTAGAAAGACTTTATGGCCTTAAGTATGATGATAAATGAGTCGTGTGGTCAGGAGAAGATGACGCCTGGAGCTAAAGCCAGAGCTTCACTGTGAAGCCATCGGAGCCAGTGTTCGATGCACTGAAGCAGAGTGAGCTTGGAGTTGGCCAGAGTGGACACAGGTGTTGTGATGTGTCGTGCTCCTGCCTGAGGCAGTGACAGCTCAGTTGTGCTGGTCTGGCACTGAGGCAGGTGTGCAGGTGGGGCTGTGGAGCTGCCATGAGCAGGAAGGGGGTCACCTGGCCCCGGAGGCATGGCTTAGGGAGGAGAGACCTTTCTCTCCAGTGGTTCTCTGGATAAAGTAACTAAGTTGGAGTGTATGAATAAGCTGGCTTAATTCTTGACAAATTCTCATGTAAAATCTACCTATATTGAAATGCTTATTTTGAATGAAATGTAGCTGGTTTGAGCATTCCATTCTTTTTCCAGCATTCTCTGGAACGTTTCCTAACTCCTGCCCTCT
>NW_009953098.1:5407842-5416288 GCF_000747805.2 Chaetura pelagica | reverse complement strand
CCGGTCCCGGCTGGCTGAGGCCTTGCAGCCCGCGGGCCGGTGCCGGTGCCTTGCTGCGGTGGGGCTGAGCTCCCGCGGTGAGCCCGGCCCAGGCCCGGTGGCTGCCGCGCGGAGCTCATGGCTGCTCTCTCTTCCAGTCATCCCACAAGACCTTCAAGATCAAACGCTTCCTTGCAAAGAAGCAGAAGCAGAACCGGCCGATTCCGCAGTGGATTCGCATGAAAACGGGCAATAAAATCAGGTAATGCGATGGGCTGCCGGTTTTTGAGGAGCTGCAGCCGCGCAGGCTCTGAACCCGCCTGCCTCTGCGCTATGGGCTGCAGCCGGGGGGTGTAAAAGCGTTTCTGAGGTGCAGGTTGTGACCCTGGATCCCACACATGCATTCTAGTGCAGGTACACAATTACCGGGTACTGGCATAGAATCATAGACGGGTTTGGGTCGGACGGGACCTTAAGGATTGTCTAGTTCTAACCCCCTTTCATGTGCAGGGACACCTCACACTAGTCCAGTTTGCTGCAAGCCCCATCCAGCCTGTCGGCCCGGTGTGTTTTCTGGAGGCAGAGTGGGGCTTTGATGCCACTTCTTTCTGTAGCAGTTCAGTTCATTCCAGTGCTCTGCAAGTATCCACAGGTGTGAGGTGATGGCACGTTGAAACTGAAAGCATGAACTGTACCTGTGGCTAGTTTTCACACTGGTAACGTCTCTGCTGCTGACATTCCCCTTCCCAACCCTTTCCACTCTCACAGCCATCACTGGTTTCCTGTGCTTTCAAGCATCAGAATCTTGCTGAGGGTGGGTGTCCTGAGATACAGAAGATGGTGTGCAAGGGAGCAAAGGGCTGTTAGGTGTATGGGAGACCAGTAAGATCCTTGGCATGTGACTGCAGAATTAGCCTGCAACGATTCCTTTTTTATTTTATGTATAGTGCTCATTTTCAAGCATTGTACTTAAGAAAATGCAGTAAGAGAACACTGCAGAACTCAAGGGAAGTGTAAGACATGCAGAAGGTTATGCATATCCAAGCCTTGTGCTTTAAAACCTTCAGCCAGTGTGGTTTGGTCACTCACACTGTGCAGTAGTTTTTTATCTTGTATCCTTCCCTGTCTAGATTTTATAAGGGAACAGGATTCTTCTACATCATTTTTTTTAAGTGGTAAGGGGAGGGACAGTAGCAGTGGCTGGCTCAGGTGGTAAACCAGTACTTGGGTCTTGGGCTTCACCCAACCTGTGTGCTAAAGCAGGCTGCAATTGCAGTGCCCCATCCCGTGGGAATGCTGCCATGTCCCTGCTGAGAGCAACTCTGTGAACACTGGCTTCGGTTTCACTGTGTGCTGGTGAAACCATTTGTTCTTAACAGGTACAAGTACATACTCCTGAGGGAACATAGCTCCCTGGAGGAGGGCCTTTTCCATGTGCTGCTCTGCTTTCAGGTTTTGAACAGTAATTACACTTTTTGTGTTAGACTATGGACTATATTCAAGAGGTAGTTTTCATTATCATTGGATGGTAGCTAGAAGGTCAGGGGGTAGGATGTTCACACGCCAGTGCTGATGCATCACTGCAGGCTTGTCTGTCTCTTTGTGGTTTAGGCTCTGCTGCAGTAACATGCTGGTTGGTTAGTGAATGAGGAAAGTGATACAGAGGTGGAAATTTAGAAAAATGAGTACACAGCTGATTATTTTGACAGCTTGCCACTGTATCGTATTAGAAAGATGTCAGTCCTTTACTGCTGAGCCAGTTCCAGGTGGTTGCAGTCCACCTGGATCCTCAAATGTGTGTCTGAACTTGGCTAATTTACATGGCTCTTGTTTTAGGTACAACTCCAAAAGGAGGCACTGGAGAAGGACCAAACTGGGCTTGTAAAGAGAAACCATCTCCTGGGAACTCTAATAACACTTGTCTTTCTGCATCAGATGGGTGCAGCCCGTACGCTGCTTGGCAACCCCCCGTGATTCCTTCTGTAGTGTTGGACTGCAATCCCCAGTGGGTTTTTTATAAATTAATCTGGGATATTGATGTTAACTGGGAAAATCTGGAAGTAATTTGCATCTGAAACAAGAAGACTGTGTTCTATTAGTGTTCTTTCTTCAGGCTTCCTCGTGAGTGTTGACAGTGTACAGGCTTACTAATAAAGATGGACCTGAATTACTTGGTTGAAATTATTTCATATATATACATGGTGGAGTTGTAATAGAGAACAAAAACTAAGATTACTGTGAATATATTCTGACTTAGTTTGAGAAACCTTGTCAGCTCCTTTCAGGTAGAGTAGGCTGTCTCATCACTTCATGTAAACCTTTGAGAGCATGGTGTACCATTATTTTAAAGAAAAGGGGTAAAAATCAACTGATTAGAGGAATGGATTTGAAGAAAATATTTTACTAGATAAACTGAAATACTTGAAAAATAAAGTTCCAGCAGCAGGTTTGAAAAAGGCTGCTGCTCCTTTCCCTTCTGCAGGATGGGCCTGAGAGCTGCCGTGGTCAGCAGGCAGCAGCCAAAGGTGCCTGTTCTTGGATGTGGCTGTGGCAGAGCCCATCCTGACTGAGGGCTGTGAAGTCCTTTTGTGCTGTTTTCTGGGTTCAGGCTGCTGTTGTGGCT
The DNA here is from genome assembly GCF_000747805.2 of Chaetura pelagica. Taxonomy (NCBI): domain Eukaryota; kingdom Metazoa; phylum Chordata; class Aves; order Apodiformes; family Apodidae; genus Chaetura; species Chaetura pelagica. The sequence goes on along the minus strand of NW_009953098.1, from coordinate 5,413,686 downwards.
TATTTCCTGGGTGGCAGCTTCCTGAGGAAGCTTCGGGCTGCCACACCTGTCTTGCTGCTTTTCATGTTGAAGATAAATAGATTTATGTCTGCATTACAATTCATAGCTAATAATGCTGGGTGCAGCATCTGCCAAACACACTTAAATGCATAACAAATACCTCACTCAGGGGTCATAGCAGTTTCTCCCTCTTAAGCCATTCTGGAGGTTTCTCTGAGGACAGGGAAGCAAAGCTGAGATTTTACCCACTTCAGGACACTCCAGAAGCATCTTTCAGTTTCTTTTCCTGTCTGGTAAGAGTGATTTCTACTTGGTTTCAAAGGGAAGCAGTAAGTCACTGCAACAGGAAAGCAGCAACCAGCATTGCCAAAGATGTTTCAATAGAGGCCCACGTGCTGCAAACACTTTGACCCTGATGTTTTAAATTACTCTGTGCTTTTCACTTCAGGGCTTTTAGGAAATAACAGCTCTGCCAAGGATCGAAGCTCAGCCTTGGCGTCTGTGCCTCTCCCCAGCACCACTGCTGGCAGGCAGAGCTGCTCCCTGAGCTCCTCTTTCATTGTGTCTGTGAGGACCTGGCTGAGGAAGAAAACTAATTTTTTGGACTCCAGAATGGAAAGAAACAGTTTTCTCCATGGCATTTATGGGAAAGCTTTCCTGAGCAATAGGTTGAACTATTTATTCCTATAGTCTCCCTATTGCTATCATTACTGTACTATTCTTATTAGATGGAAGCAGCTTGTACCAAGGAGCTGCTCTGGAAAATAACCACATGTATTATTTTTCCGTGTTTGACTGATTCTGCTTTTCAAAGGACATTAAGGTATAGCACAAAGTAAATTTAATAAATTATAATTGGGTTCAAAGCAATCTTGTGCAGCACCATAACTAAAAAGACTACCTATGGGTTTGAATGATCTGTGTTCCTGTGGCAGCTCTCTTTTCCCTCCTCCCTGGGAGAGGGAGGATCAGGGATCTGCAGAGCTGAGCTAACACATGATGTCTGAGACATCAACAGAAGTTTTAAAGAAAACATCTAAATGAAAGGAAAAGCTGCCTTTAGGGGTTTGTGTTAGCTGGCATGGGGAGGCATGTACTACAAATAATTTAGTCCCATTTAAGCCTGACATTTGCCAGTTAAATTTTACTTTAAAATGGAACGTTGAAATCCAGGTTTCCTGGTGGAGCATGACTAATCTGCAGGTACAAATGCCAAGGAGACATTCCTCTATTTACTCTTACTCAGAGGAGGATGTAGGAGTGATCCTGTGCCCTCTCCCCGCAGCGAGCTGCTGCAGCAGGGGGGCAGAGGCCTGGCAGGGCCCAAAGTTCTTGGTCAGACCTGCACCCACCTGTCTTACGAACAGCACTTGGTCACCTCTGCAGACCCCTGGAAAAGCAAACCACACCTCCCCTGTGAAGTGTCCCCACCAGTCCTGCAGCTCTGCGACGGGGAACAGAAACTCCCCAGCTGCTGCCTGAGAATCACTTCTCAACTGGGACTGTTATTTAAGGGAGCAGAAACGGTTTCATGCTGATGAAAAGAGGAAGAGGCAGTTGTTTTTCTGAAGATATTTTGAAGCAGCCCTGGCCTTCAAGAATGAAAAGCAAGTTGGAATCAGCAGGGCAGAGCCCCATTTGATGAACAAACCACAAACAGGCCAGCAGAAGCTTTGCCCTTTTAATGCAGTTACCAGTACATACATGTGGGGTTATGCTGCTGTTGGGATGTTTCTCAAAGAGTTTCATTTTTGAGCGTGACCTCAGTAGCAACAGGACAAGCAACATAATCTCACAGCCTTCTCACATTTTCCATGGTTTTGAGCAAGGAATCATCTTTCCAGAGCTGCTTTTGGGCTCCAGTCCCTGTGGGAGCTACTGCATAGACACCCCACTGGGTGTCCCTCTTGCCTCCTCTGCTCTGGCCCCCATTTCCAGTGGGGCTGAGCATCTCAGGTGCCCCTGGATGGGGATCCCCAGGGAAGGGGATTTGTCTCACGCTTTGAAAGGCTTCTCTGGGCCTGGTCTCCTCTGGCAAACCAGGCACCAGCTCTTGCTTTACTGAGAAACAGGTTTATCTGTCATAAACAGCAACCCAGAGGAGATGCATATGGTGGTGACCCTGGGATCTCAGAGGAAGCTGGAAAGGGTTGGCAGCTGGGTGGCATGTTCTTGTCTGTACCTGCTCTCCCTGCCGGCAGAGAAGTGTACAAAAAAAAGTGTTTGGGGAATTTGTTGTTTCTAAAGCCATAGTCGCTTCTCCACGATCAGACCAGTGCCAGGCCTGCAACATCACAAGTGTGGTTGCGAAATAATTAATGATATTCTGCAAGTGTCTCTCTAGGCCCCCTGAGGCACCATGACCAGTTCAACCTCACAGTGTTGCTGGGAGCTGGGGCACGGTGAGGGCCTGGCTCTATAGGTGGGAGAACTAAGACACTGAGTTGCTGCCATGACCTGCCTACAGTCACAAAGTCTGCTGGCAGCCTGGGATGGGCACCCCAACGTCCACCCTTGGCCCCTGGCATGGGACACCAACTCCCATGGAGGGTCAGCATCCCCCCACCACCACACAGGTGTCAGAGAAGCAGCTCCCCACAGCATGTGAACCCACACTATGGGGCTCTGCTGGGCTGCAGAAAGGAGTCCCCATCAGCAGGGGCAGGGGTCAAAAGCTTCCTGGGGATAGGTTCTTTTTGGAAGGGCTGTCCCCAGGCAGTGCTCGTGGTGGCCATGGTTGCCCCACACATATTCACACCGCCACAGCCCCAAGAGACCACGCAGGACCCTGGGCAGCTGTGGTGTCCCTGTGCAGGGGGATTGATCCCTGCTTGGCTGGGATTTCAAGCTCTGACCCTCACCAGATTCCCAGCTCCCTGCAGGCTCTTCAGCTATTCAGCATGTGTTTGCAGGAAAATGGGCCAGGGGAGCTTCAGGGCTCTTGGAAGAGAGCAAACGCTTGTCTGACAAAGCCCCGGAGGGTTGACAGTCTCCTTGGGCGTTGGGTGGTCCCCCTGGCCCCAAAAGAGTCCACACAGTCCCGCCCTGCCCTGGCCTCTCTGGATGACTTACAGTTGTTGTTGGTGTTGTGAGAGCCCAGCTGGACCAAGTCCTCCTCTAAGGCCCCCGCCAACTCCTTCAGCTCCCTGGAGGTGTCTGCCCTCAGGTACTGCCAAGCCTTGCGTCCGTTGTGGTCCCTGAGGCTGGTGTCTGCCCCATAAGCTCCCACCAGCAATTTGATGAGCAGCTCGTGTCCTTGCAGGGTGGCCAGGTGCAAGGGGGTGAGCCCGCCGCTGGCTGTGGGGATGTTCACGTTGACTGGATAGCCCTTCCTCTGGGCATGGGAGATGACCTGAATGAAGCTCTCGTGGCGGCCATGCTTGGCAAGCCAGTGGAGAGCAGTGAAGCCTGTCACAAAGTCTTTCCTGGTCAGCAGGCTGGGATCCAGATCCAGCAGCCTGATGATGTTGTCTGCATCACCCTCAGCCACTGTCAGCAGCCACTCGTGCTCCAGGGGATCCAGGGCGAGGGACAGCACCTCGGGGTTCTGCTCAGGCTTCTGTTCTTGGTGCTGCCCTGCAAGGAGACTGCTGCTGTTGGATGTCTTCTGAGCAGTGGCCAAACGCATGGTGCTGCTGGGGCTATTGCTCTGCAGGAGGATTTCCTTCAGCTCCTTCCTCCGGGTACTGCCAGGGCTGATGGACAGCCTGCCCATGGTCCTACCCCAGCTCCCTGTGCCCTGGCTACCCCGTCTGATGCTCCTGTTGGTGTCCATCTTCTGCAGTGGCTGCAAACGCTCCCTGCTCACCACGGCGGCCGGCCAGAGGTGGGAGCTGCGGCCTAGGCTCCCCAGTTGGGGCTGGGCAGCTTCCAAGACAGAGACCGTGCGGGCAATGCCGGCTGCCCTCTGTCCTGCTGAGCCCTGCTCCCGCTCCCGCCGGGCCATGTCGGGGCGGCTCTCGGGCACCGCGCTGCTCGACTCCCCAGCTCTCGCCCCACGCTTCCTGCTCCAGAGCTGGGGGAAGGAGGAACCGGCCCCGCACGGCGGATCCCCGGGGCGGTGCACCGACCTTTGGTCACGCTGTGGCTGCCGCAGCGCCAGCACCGCCACGGCCACGGGCCGTTCGAGCCCCCAGGGCAGCGGGTCCCGGGCAGCCCCATGCTGGTGCTAGGGAAGAAATTTAATTAACTCTGTTCTCTCTGAATAGTCTCATTTTGCATTAGTGGCATTAATTAGCAGCTGCAGTAGCTGAAGCCTTAGGATGCAGGAGCCTACTGAGCAGAAACTTCTGGTAAAACCAATGCTGGTTAACAGAACTCACTGAATCTGGCAGAGTTGAGCAGAGTGAAGAAGATAAAGACCAAAGAGACAATTGCAAGAAAATGAAGTGATTCCAGAAGGCAGCCAGCCCAGTGACAGTGAAAACCAGTAAGAAATTAAGAGATCACCAACCAGAAATAAGTATTTGGACTTGGGGATGGGCTGCTGGGTGGAATGGGTGTAACTGGGAGCTGTGAATTGGGGTGGGTGTCCCTCTCCAGAGGCAGCCAGCTCGAGCTGTAAGCAAAGCACTAATAAAATACTAATTGGAAGTCTTCACTTGGACTTGGGATTGTCGGCAGGATCCTAGAGTCAGACCCTGTTGCAGTCACTGGTGTGCCTAAGTCCCTAACAACAGGCCTGGGCGCACTTCCTCTGGCCCAGCAGCATCCTGAGGGCCCAGATGCCTTGCTCAGGCACCTGCCTTACAGTTCCCAAATTGCCCCACTGTTGCAATGCTTCTCCTTGGTGCTGTGCTTGAGAAGGCTGAGGTTGCTGCCCCAAGGGGCCACTTCCCCAGCAGCCAGTGGGTCTCTGTGCTGTAAGGGACACCCAGCCCAGGGCAGTTTTGGGTCCCTTGCTACCCAATATTTCAGCCTGACCGCAGTCTGGCCTTCCTGTCTTGCTGTGTTTCATTTCCCAGCAAAGCTCCGTGGCTGGTGCTGTTAGCAGATGCAGCCACCAGCAGTTTGTCCCCTACTTTTGTTAGGAATCAGGACAAATTCCTCTGTCCCAAAAGCCCCCAGTCCTGTTTCTCCCAAGGCCTTTCTTATCTGTAACTCCTCAGACACCCATAGCATGGCTGAAGTGCCACCAGGTGGTTTTGCAGCTAGCACAGCAGCTGAAAGCCATGCCAGCCCTTTCAATCATTTTTCTTTTCCTTCCTTAAGATTTAGCCCTGCTCTGTCCTGCCCAGGGCTGGTCATAAGCCCACGAGGGAGCTTTGCCTTCCTCTTGCCACTTGGACTAGTTTTTCTGGGACCTGGCGTCATCCCATAAAGCCCAAATGACTGGTGGTGAGAACATAATTGTCCCCTTGCTCCATTCCTGGCTCTGCCTGGTTTTGTCACACTGGTTGTTGGTGGTTTCTGTGGGCTCAGGGAGGCAGAGGACTTGACCCATGCAGCCATGGGGTGTTTGGTAGCGGTTTAAAACACTTTTTGTGTGGCAGCTGAGGAAAACTAGGAGGAAGACAAGGTGCTGCTTTCGGATAAGTCCACTGCCAGTGCAAAGCACAGCACACGTGTAGGGTTATGCTGTCAAGCTCCGACTGGGCTCACTCTGGGGCTCCAACCTTGGGGGCTTTACTTGGAGGTCCCAGGGGCTGGGAATATTACTTGCTTTGGGTAGGGACCAGGTTCCCTCTTTCTCAATCTCTGCTGCTTGTGCATCCCACGAAGTGAGACCCAAACCATACAGCCCAGCCAGGCCTTAGCGCCGCACAGCTCGGCCCGGCTGCCGGCGGGGCCAGAGGGCAGCCGGGCACGGCCTCCCCTGGGAGCCCATCACGGTGTTGGGGCCGG
>NW_009953098.1:5381122-5406822 GCF_000747805.2 Chaetura pelagica | reverse complement strand
ACCGCCCGGCTCTCGTGCCCTGGGCTGGGGTCTCGCCAGGGCGGGTGCCGTGGTGGGCGAGGCTCTCCTGGGCATCCCCGTCCCTCCAGGGATGCTGTTCTCCCAAATAGTCTGTCACCCGTGCTGCGTGACGAGGGGAAGGTCGCCAGCCCAGAGCCGTATGTTGTAGAGGAGCCGTGGGAGACCACGTCAGACATTGGCACCACATCCCATCCCCGTGGCGCTTTGTCACCCTGGGTTCCCCCGCAGTGTCCCCAGCTGCCTATGGGCACCTTTGCTGCTACCGGTGGTTGCCTCCCTTCCCAGCCCCTCGCCTCCCTTCCCAGCCCCTCGCCTCCCTTCCCAGCCCCTCGCCTCCCTTCCCAGCCCCTCGCCTCCCTTCCCAGCCCGGCACAAAGCTCTGAGTGTGTCTGTGGAGAATTATCCAGAAGAGAAGCAGAGGGAGTGGAACCACCTCTGCATTTGTTAGAGAAGTGCTAAGGAGGCATCTGTAACACGTTTGCATGCGGAAGCGTTTTGTCTGTGATTTGATGGGCTTCCAACTTTCCTGTCCGTGTGTTAGAACAGAATTAATACTTGAGATGAATGCTTGTCCTTTCGTCTTCAAAGCAGTAGGTTTTAGCATGGACCCAATCTTGTTGAACGGGTAGATGTAGCCATTCCCTGCCAGTTCACAATGTTACTTCCTCCTGGACATACCCATTGCCTTGTATGTGGCTGCCAAGGTATGTAAAGTGACTCACTTGCTCCCCTGTCTTTTAAAGAAATTGAGCGTTAGGCTGTCCTAAGATAATGTCCAGGAGTTTCAGACATCTGCTAGTGGCCTGGAATGAATTATGATACAGCACAGCCTCTCCTTGGGGGCAAAAGAGAAAGCTAGCTGAGAGACAGGAAATGAGTGTGCTGCGAGTTGAGAATGTCTTTGTCCAGACACTTGTCAGCCCAGGTCTTGGGTATCCGGCTGGAGGAACAGTCAGCCTGGTGACAGAGCCCTGTGCTTGCTGACAGGATAAACGTGTGAGAGCTGTGGCTGGGTGTGGAGGGGAGTTGGGGTCACCGCCCTCCCTCTGTCCCAGCGAACCCTTCACCTAAACCCACGTTTATTGTGGACATGGTCAGTGAAAGCTGCTCCTGCCTGGGCAGGCAGAGCGGCCCCATCACCACCGAGCTGAGGCCTGTCCTCTCCCTGCGTGAGAGCTGCAGCTCTGAACACTGGGATGTGTCCTCCCTGCTCCCCTGGGGTGGAGGGTGGGTGCAGAGGACTGGCTTGCCAGGCACTGTCCAACTCTCAGGCTCTATAGTTCAGGTCAGAAAAATCATTAAGACTGCTGATCTAGATAATGTATTTTTTAATTGCTGGAGGAGGCTTATTCTGGGAATGTATCCAAACAGGATGGTGTTTCTGCAGCCCTTTGACACAAGGGCATAAAGAAGTGAAATCTTAAGAGCTGTCAGAGATTTTGGAAGCACTTGACCGATCATGAATGTTGAAAGGCTGAATGATGCAGTGTGTCTGAAAAGGGTGGTCAGTGGTCAGGAGCTTGGTGAGCCATTTCTTGCTTTCTGTTGTGGCCAATTCAGAACTATTTCTCTCCCTCTTTTCTGTTGTTTTTCTTTTATACTCATCCTGACAATGTCAGCCGAGCAAAGAAAAGAAATGCAAACTCTTGATCTACACTTTATGTTCCTGCTTTGCATTTATCTCTTGGAGGATGTTTTATACTGTCTGTTGGATAATTCTCTCAATGCATAAGAGAATTATACATTTGTACAAGTGAGAAGTAATTGGTACAAGTGTTGCTCTAATTTGCTGTTTAATGAGAGCCAAATGCAGTCTGGGGACGTGAATGCCGTAACACCGAGGTCATGAGAGGGGATCTGATGTGCTGCCTTGAAGATGATGATGTGGAAACCTGAATTCAGGTTCTGCCTTGCTTTGCAATTTGTTATTTGAGTTCTCATGCAAGAGTTGTCTCAAGTATAGGAATTAACCCCCTGGGACTTGGCATTCTAAGGTGTTATAGGGGCAGGGGAGTGGCTGCAGTGAGCTTGGGCAGCAGTGGTGGAGCTCAGAAAGCTTGATTTGTTTTCCTTGTGGGATGGTGCTGCTGTGTTCTTTGTGGCCTTTGGAAATCCTCTGAAGGGGGTCTTCAAGGCCTCCGTGTCTGAAGAGATTCTCATCTGGGTAGAGGTGGGAAATTGTGTCAGAGGTACTAAATGTCAGCTGTCAGTTTCCTCAACAGAAACACTCTTTTCAATTAGGTGCAGAAGAAGAGTTATACTGCAGTCTTTGGGAGTCTTTTCTTCTTGTGCAGACCCCATTTGAGCACTAGGTCCCTTGGGTTCAGAGCTGTAGCATTCTTTATTTGTTGTGCTCTGCCTCAGTGTCTCCAAGTGGAGGCTTTTCCTTGCCGTGGTGTCTTTTTTCATTATTCCTTTAGTCCAGACCATCAGAAGTTGTCCTGAGCATGGAGCACTGATGTTTGCAGTGAGCAGCACTGTGCTTTGTCTCCACAGAGCAGTAGTGGCCTGTCAGGGCTCTGGGGACTCTAGCAGCTGAGTGCTGCTGTGCCTACCTGTCCTGTAAAGCAGATCAAGGCAGAGATGCACATTCAGCAAGGTTTTCCTCTAATCTTTTTTTCATCCTGAGGACCCTGGAGTGATTCAAAAGCCTGGATTATAAATCTTGCTCGCTTAATGTAAACTAATATTTAAGGTGCAGTGCTTTCAGACTTGGTAATTTATTACATGTTTGTATTTCCCATGCATTTCTGGTAGTTCTCTGCAAGACTTAGAGTAGGCAGCCATGGTGTCTGTGTAATGAAGAAGCCCTGCTAAAAGATGTGTAAATCCTCCAAAGACAGGGAAAAAATAAAACCTCTCCAGGTGTCTGTTCCTTACTTTCACTCTGCAATAGCCCTGCTTGGTAATTCAGCAAGAGAGCGTGTTGCTTTTCTCATCTTGTTTGTGGCAAACACATTTTGCTTCCTCCTGAGCAACAACAGCCCATTCTATCCAAGGGCGGGTCACTCTGTGTATATGGGGAAAAAAAGGCATCTGGTATCTTGGTGTGGTGCCAGTGTTCACACTGGCTTCCCAGAGATCCTGTCTTTGTCTTTGTTCCAAGATGCTAACTTTAAAATACAGTACAGAGGGACTCTGCCATCCAGCTCTCAGTGATGCTTGTGGAAAAAGCCTTCACACAGGCAGTAGTCAAACCTTGCTTGCCTTGTTGATACCTCTTTTTTATATGCTTGAAATTTGACCTGAAAGATTGTTTTTGAAGATAAATAACAGAAGATAGCTCTGGAACACTTTTTCGACAAAAAGCTTATAAGCTGAACATTCTTCAGATTTCAACAAGGTAATCCAAATCTGCATGTAATGAACAGGCAGGATGACTAATCACTGGGCTCATATGTTGTTTATGATGGTGCTGCTTATATATAGCAATGTTCTGGATGCAAAGACACCACTTGGTGTGTGAAGGCTGGTGGATTGCACTGTTTCTTGGTGGATCACACAGAAAATGTCTCTTTCATCTCTGCAGGTTTGTTAATTGCTGGCAGCTTTCTGGTGTGTGCCAAAACTAGTCTGACCTTAAAACATCATTTCTTACTTTTTTCCACCACATATGATCTGCTGATGCTTTGGAATAGCAGGCTTTGGATTTTTAGCAAGAGTGGGGCATTATAGCTCGTGGCTGTGTACTTAACATGAAGGCTCATCTGCTGCGACTGGAAATCAGATTTTGCAATACTTGTTTCCTGGCCTGTAGCAGATGTGAAGTGTGGTTTAACTGCATTATAGAACCACAGGTTACTAGAAAAAGAAGCTACAGGAAATGACTTGTGAGCTGAATTCTGTGCGATGGTAAATGCCTCCTCTCAGCCGAGAGTGGTTTAACTTCTGTTTATTTTATTCCATCTGGATCACACTTATATTTAGGGATGAGGAGAAGATTTGTTCTTAATGAGAACCTACACTCCCACCCACACTTCCTAGGGAGAGTAGTGTTCAAACAGCCTTCCAACAGTGCAGTTTTAAGGCTGAGTGTTAAAAATACACTTGATATTTCTCTTTTCCTATGAAGAATGTTGCCTGTGGTTGGTTCTCTCTTGGATCTTTGTGGACTCTGTCCACTCCTCTGCTCCTCACCAGGGCTGTGGTGCTCTTGCTGCAGTTTAAACACTGCCATGAGATACCCCAGTGCTGGGTTTTTGTTTTGGTGAAAGCATCTTAAGACAATTTAGGTGTGTCATCACAAAATCTGTGTGCCTGATGGTCACCCTTTCTTCTGCATTAGCTGTTTGTGAGTTATTTGGCCTCAGAGCTGCAGCCTCAGAAGGCAAAACCAGAATCTGCTGGGGAACTCAAGCTCTCTCCTGATAAATATGTCATTTGGAGGCAAGGTGCTCAGGAATTAATAAAGCGCCATAATTGGTGAACATCTTGGCAGGAAGAGTCAGGCTAATACACAAAATATGGCTAAGGGGAAACATATTTACACATCACAGGGTGGTAAATATGGTTAATGGCTGAAGTGTATTTGGAGCCTTGTATTGGGAAAAAAACCCATACCAGCTAAACAGTAGCAAGGCAAGTGATCATACCCTGACAGGCTGCTTTAGCAAATGCATTCCTTGGGGATGGTTTCCTTGCCTAAAATACCAGTGCCATTAACAGAAGAGGGAAAACCAGTAAGCCTGTCCCTATGAACCGACTTTCAGGATAGGTGAAAACATGATTCTGAAAGAGTTAGTTAACACCTATAACACCTAAGAGTTAGTTGCACCCTATAAACTGTTGTCTTTTGGCTGTAGTATTTCTTGCAAACTGCTGATGCCCGTGAATGGCCAGAAGGGTATTTTCTGTATTTGACACTAAAATACATTGTTAAAGCTTTTGCTTCGGAGAGGGAAATACCTTTGGGGGGGCTGCAGGAGGGAAACTTCCCAGTGCACACAAACTCACAAGGTTAGCACCAACTGTCCATTTTGCATGATACCTTTTCTGAGTCTGAGCCCCTGCATGTGGTTTATGGCTGTCTGTTGTGTGGGTTTGAAGCCCAGAGCACCTTGGAACCACATCAGCCTTTGTGCTGGGTGTGGAGCGCAACCTGAGCAGGAGCTGGAGCCCCAGCCCTTCTGCTTCCTCGGGGAGAAAGGGAATGCCTGGCCAGGGAGGCTGGGTTGGTGGTATCAGGTACAGCAGAGAGCAGGGCATGGGAGCAGCTTCTCATGAAGTCGTTTGGGTGTCTGGGCAGGGGCAGCCTATGCCCCCCACCAGGCAGGTTTGGGTACTTCTGCTTCCCCATGCAGGTTGCCTCCTGACGAAGCTGTGTGGTTATGAGCAGCTCAGTTCTGGGTGCTTTTTCTCAGCTTTTTTTCCTGCTCAGTTCCTAGCTTTGAAAGCTATGCTACCAAGGTTGGATAGCAATACTCAGAGCTGGAGAAGACCTGCTGCCTAGCGTGTTCTGGCCACCAACCCATGCAACTATCTTCTTTGCAGCTTCCTTCAGTGATCCCTGATTTTCTGTTGCTAATGGCCATTTTATAGATTTGGATGGACTTCTGTTTGCAGTCTGAGATTTTAATGTTCGCAATAATATGGAACATATTGCTGTGTTTGATGGCTCAAAGGCTGTATTCCCTGCTGTTCCTGTGCTTTACAGAGGCAGTGTGTTGGGGTTGTTCAACTACTACATGTAGGTACAGTTTTCCCAACCACTTCTGACTCGTTTCTATAGTTGTGGCTGTGGATGTGAATTCCATGTGAGTTACAGATCACATTAAGTGAATTTTAACAGGCTTGTAGGAGGAGGCATCATTAATGCATTCCTTTGCACAAGAGATTCTTTGTGTTTTCAGTATAAGTTGAGACTTGAACGTCTACATAATTTCTCAGGAAACAAATGTTTTGCCACCTCTTTATTTCAGCAGCTGTGTTTGGGTGTGTGTTTTGCACAGTTTAATATTTCTGACAGGGCTACCTTCTAATGGGTGGCAAATGAAACGTTCTATTTGTGCCGTCTGGATTTGTTGTGGAGGAGAGGGAAGCACACTGACACAATTTACACTGTACAATTTACAGGATAGGTGCAAATCTCTGCTCAGTTCCACTTGGGAGGTCCTAAGGGTTTACGCAGATAAGATTATTTTGCTAGAAATTGAGACAACTATTTCTTTGTGTTTCAGGGTGAAGGCTGTCGTACTGTCCCGCTTTCCGGACACGTAGGATTTGACAGTTTGCCTGACCAGCTGGTTAATAAGTCAGTTAATCATGGGTTTTGTTTCAACATCCTGTGTGTGGGTGAGTATTTCCATTTTGGGAAATTCTCTTGCTGAAAAGGGTTTCTCTGCTTCTGGATGTAGCTTGTAGGTGATGGAGTTAATGAGGTAGCTTTGATTTAAATTTCCCCCGCTGTTCTGTCTGTTTTCAATAACAAGATTTACCCTGGGAAATCCCTGCTGAGGTTGTGCAGTATGGCTTTCTACCAAGTAGTGAACCATAGAAATAAAATGTCTAAAATCCCAGGCTTTTATTACTATCTTTATTTTCCTAGTATGTTTCAATTTCATGTTTTTAAGAGAAAATAGGTACTCATGCCAGAGAACTTTATTCTGAAGTCTTATTTGGTTAGGTATTGAATTATTATAATTATTTTAACAAAATACCAGTCATGCTCCTCTTAAATCACTAAAAGCTATTTTTTTTTCTCCTCCCTTCAGTGCATACTTGAATTAAAATAGTCTGGCCAAGCCTTAGCTGGTGATACAGTTCTCCAAGCTGCCATGTGGTGTGGATCTCAGCTGGGGCCTGGCGCTGCAGTGGGACATGGTGTCTGTCCCTGGAGCGCCTGCCCATCTGACAGGTCTTCCCCAGACTTAGGATCCCAAATGGTCACTCCTTGGAGGCACTCCTGAGTAACAGAAGTAGTGTCTTGTATGGCTTTCGTATGGTAGTTTGGTAAGGTGGGTAAAGAAATTAATAAGAGGGATTTAGTAATTGTCTGATAGGACAATTAGTTTGGTTTACTGATGCCAGTGCCCTGCCTCTGGGAGCAGGAGGTTACTGTGTGGCCATGGCTGTTTGGAGTAAGCCCCCTGTCTGCAGATGCTCCTAGCAGTGCCTGGTGACAGAGGGGAGAGCTACAGCTGTGGATACCTCCTGGGGACTCAGCCTAGCTGCTGGTCAGCTCTGCACCCACACAAAGGCTGTCTCCCCTCTGTGGGAGATGCAGCTCATGGTAGGGACTTGGTGTTTGCCCAGGACAGGGTTAAGTCTGAGAGGACAGTCACAGATCAAGGAGATGGGAGCAGAGCCCTGTTAAGTGGAGCTAAGAAAAAAACTTTCCCTGACAACGGCATTCACGTGAGATGATAAACTCTGCTGACAAGTGGAGGTCACTGTCAGGCTGAGTCGTCGGATGATTTCCACAGAACATGAATGTGATAAGACCTAGTTCCAAAGATCGAAGTCTTATACTATTTCCTTTTGCATTTATCGAGCTGCTGTAGCTTTCTTTACAAGTTACAGGTGCAACAGTGGATGCCTCCTGTGGTTATATGTTAACTTTGATGTGTGGAGAGTTGAATGCTTCTGCTTTCCTCTTTGTAGGACAAAAATGGAATTAATTAATAGCTTGTTGATCTGAATAACAAGAAGCCGCCAAGATCAATGCACATTAGTTATTAATGTCAGTCTTCTATTAATAGTAATAACACAGACATGGTTGATCTTGAAATGAATCAACTCTATAGAAAAAATTTATAAGCTTCATTAGAAAAGGATCTGCAAATCTTGAGTTGAGGAGGTCAGGATTTTAAATGTCTTTTAAGAGTTGTCTGGTGACTCAATTAACGTGTGATAACAAAGTTAAACTCTTAAACATCCTGAAGAAAGAAAACAAAAAGTCCCAGAGTCCATCTGTCATTTATTCTCTTGGGTCTCGCTTGTACAGCAGGAATTTGGGGTGAAAAATTGGAGGAGCAGGGAGCAAATGAGGATTGGAGCCAACAAACAACAAATAGGTGAACTGATCCCATAGGCGTGATAGAAAGGTTCTTCATTGCTTCCTGTTTTTCATCTGTGTGGGGCATCTGTTGGAGGAAAAATCCAATGACAATTTTGCTGTGCTCCATACTGGATCTGAGCCACTGGTTCCCCCAGCTCCCAGTGGAGGAGCCAAGGAAAGCTTCAGAAATGACTCTCAGCAGCATATCCAGAGCAGAGCAATTTTTAGCTCTTCTCATGCTGAGAGCTGTCTCCCCTTTGAGGTTAGAGCCAAAGATAGAGTAAATGAGCAAACCTCTCATAAGAAGTGAGGGGTTGTGGATGGCTTCTCTGGTACTTTATTTCTCTGTGATAAAACGTTAGTCGCCTCTTAGTTCAATGCAAAAGCTGGTGAAGTATTTAATGGCTGAGACCTTTTGTGCTGACATTTTGTGATGAAAACTTTCTCAGTTTTGGCCAGGGTAGATTATAGTTGCATTAGATGAGCATTCTGTTATGAGTAGGAGTTTCCAACTCCTGGAATTTGCAGGGGATTTTTTCTAAGCAGCCTGTTCAGTGCAGTGAGAAACAGCTATTTTGTGGCAGAAACACCTTCTCTTTTCCCAGTGGCTGTACCACAGCTCTGTGAGCTCTCTCTCCCCAGATGAATGAGTCCCTTGGCATGCAGGAGCTCTCACAGGCTGGGACAGGGAGGGATGCACACAGCTTTCAGTGTGCAGAGCTGCTCTCTGCCCTCCAGCAGGCAGCTTTCTATGATGAGCTGTACAGCCTGGAATTTGCCCAGTGGTTGTTTTTGACGTCACTGGTGCAACCAGCTGAGGAGAGAGCAGGGTCTCTCCAACCAAAAAGGCCATCTGTCTCCTCAGCCCTCTCCTGCCCCCTCACCACTGGACCCTGGGGCAACCTGTGGCAGCTGTGTAGTCCTCTGAGGTGCTTCATGTTGCTCCCATGGTGATCCCATGTTGCTTCTCTTGTCCCCACAGCCCAGCCTTTGTCTTGTGATGGGTGAATCATGCCACATCTCAGAACCCCGGTCAGATAAAAAGAACTGCTTTTTTCTCTCTCTATGGGAGATGGCCTTATCAGGCTGAGCTGCCTTAGGGCTTGTCTCAACAAACCTGCTACATTGGATTAGCTCTCGTTTCTTCACATGAAGGGGTGCATGTGTTTATGTTTTCTTTAAGATTGAATTGTTTGATGTCTGGAGCCACAGCAGTTAATCTCATGAAGGACAGGTGTTGCTCTCTAGTGAAAGGGTGCTCCAGGGAAAGCTGCTGGATGCCTTTGAACTGGGAAATACTCCAGGGATTTCTCTGTTCTCCCACAGAGTTGACTGAGGATGGTATGACTGGGGCCCCTTAAATCCTAAGTAGGGTTGTTGCATGTCCAGAGCCTGACTGGTGTGTTGCCTCTTGCATTTTTTTTTTTTAATTATTTTTTTTTGTGTCAGATTTAACAGCAAAAACGCATTCCATGATGAAAGGCACAACTCGAAGGCTGTTGAGTAGCTGTCAGAGCTTCCTGGTGCAGAACACTAGCAGTAAAGGTCACCCTCCCTGCCCTGTCCTCCCCACAGCCCTTTGCCAGCTCTGCTGCAGGAGAGCAGACCACTGCTGAGCTGCATAATCCTGAAGTATGGTTTTGGAGCTCAAACCACATGTGTGCCCCTAAGCCTGACATCAGGAAATAATCTCCCTGCCAAGGACGTCTCTCACTCCGGCTGCATCCACCGCTGCTTTTTCTGCAGGAATTCTGCCTCCCTTAATCCCCATTCATCATTTCTGCTTTTTGGAGAAGGTTCCAGCGCTGTCAGCTGGAACAAGCACAGACTACTTGTCCTTTTCATCAGACCATCTGTTCCATCTGGACTCCTGTCCTTTCAAGAAGCAGTTGGCACCATTTACATCTTCCAGCCAGCAGAAAGTCGCCTCTGTGTCAGTTAGAAACTCCCAGGAGATGCAGAAATCCCTTCTGTCATTTTGCCCTTCAAAGTAGCACTGCTCCCTACCTCTGGTTGTATTTAACACAGCAGAGCTCTTTATTGACATCTTCAATCTTTTACCATCTCATATCACTCCATCAGTGTTAATGTCATGTCTCTTTTATGTGAGATGGAGTATAAAAGCATGTTCTGTCTTTAAAATTTGCCTGCATCTCTTTACACACTTCTGGCATCTCTGAGACTTGAAGTCTCTCCTTCTTGAAACAACACATAGATTCATTGAAAGTAGGTGATAATTAGCAGGTTCAGGATGCAGTTAAACAGCAGTCTTGGCTTCACATGAACACCTTTTGCCCTAAAGAAGGAGGGAGGCAGAAGGAGGTGGTTTACACTGTGTTATGTCTGCCTGGAAGCTTGCGTGATTGACTCCTGACCTTGTGTATCTGCTGCAGAGAGCAGCTCCCTGCCCTGTCATTGCTGCTCCAACACCCCAGGGATGCCTTCCCAGCAGGACAAGTTCAAGTGTCCCAAGATGCCTTGTCAGGGATCCTGGCATTTGTAGGCAAGCAGCCGACTCCCTGCTCTCTCCCACCCATCCCTTGGCAGGGACTCTGGAAATGTTGCAGCCTTCTCAGGCTGTTTAGATTTTTGTCTTTTTCTTACACTGTGCTTTTCCTGGAATCCCAGGGAAAGGCCTGGCAGGGTGGTGCTGGCTGGCTGCTGTTAACTCTCAAAACCCCCATCCAAACTGTGGCAATGAGCTGGTCTGCTGTGCTTTGTGCACCTGCTCCCCATTTGGGGCACATGGTGCCCCAAAAGCCCAGACTGCAAAAAAGGCTTGCCATGATCAGCCAGGAGTCTTCTGATATTCCAGCTCATTCCCCAGTGACAGGGATAAAACCCTGTGCTCTGCTGGGTGTCCCTCTGTTTCTCAGAGCACTCTGGTTGGCCATGCTGTAGAGGTGGCTGATCCATGGACAAGGACTTGCAGCAACCTCAGCTCCTGATGCTGGCTCCTTCTTCTCCCCTTAGGGTTGCAAATGAGATTGGTGCAAAGGGCTGTTCTGGCTGTAGCTGCCATCAATCAGTGATGGAGCACAATCTCTTAGCTGGCTCCTGGGCAGATCTGCAACTCAAGGTGTACGTTGACTTTCAAATGTTAATGAATCTTGCTGCCTTATGGAAAGATACTTGATATATGATCCTGGCAATCAGAGACCGCTGAGTTCCCAGAGCAGCGGATGTTTGTCCTGCCTGCCTGTCCTGTACTTCAGCCTTGAGTGAGAGAAGTCCCTCTGGGGCTGTGAGAGAGGAATTTGCCTGCTTCCAGGGAAGGTTTGGACAGGGAGGATGGGGAGGAGTTTCTCCTTGTTGAATTGGGTATTTCATGCAAGTTTTGGATTTGTTGCAGAGCTCTAAGCCTACAAAAATAAGAAGGTCTTTTCTTCTGAGCAAAGTAGGAAAATGATGAAGTTGTCTTGGTTAGGAGCTGAGGGCTGGGGGAGGGAGGGGAAGGGCTTCGGACAGACACAGTCTCCCTGTGTTGCTGCAGTGGGGCTGGAGGAGTAGCCTTTACAGCGGGTGGGGCTCAGCTGGCTCCTGGAGTTTCAGTAAAAGCCATCTGGGCAGCTCAGAAATCGATGGTTGCCCAAAAGCAACAGCCCTGGCAGGGCAGCAGACCAGACTGCTCATGGGTTTAGCAGTGAGTCAGGTCCTCTGAGCTGGGAAAGCTGGGTCTGTTGTCAGAGCGTGGCAGGGGAGGCTGAGTGCACAGAGGGTCTTGGTTTTTCTGGGCTGTGTCTAAAACAAATTTAAGACTGGTCTCTAGGATTTGTCTCATCCTTCCAGACACAGAAATAGTTCCTCAATGATAGATGGCATCCAAATAGCAGTTTAATGCTGCAGAACTTTAGGAAGCAGTTTTTGGAGTGTTGTGTAGCTTGCATAGCCCCTAAGATATGGAAAACATATTACAAAATGTCTCTTCCCAGTGTAGAAGGCTGATCATAGAATCATAGAATCTTAGGGGCTGGAAGGGACCTCGAGAGATCATCTAGTCCAACCCCCCTGCCAGAGCAGGGTCACCTAGAGTACATCACACAGGAACTCATCCAGGTGGGTTTTGAATGTCTCCAGTGAGGGAGACTCCACAACCTCCCTGGGCAGTCTGTTCCAGTGCTCTGTCACTCTCACAGTAAAAAAAAATTTTCGGATATTCACCTTGAACTTCCTATGCTCCAAGTTACACCCATTACCCCTTGTCCTATCACTGGTCATCACTGAGAAAAGCCTAACTCCGTCCCCCTGACACTCACCCCTTACATATTTGTAAACATTGATGAGATCACCCCTCAGTCTCCTTTTCTCCAAGCTAAAGAGACCCAGCTCCCTCAGCCTTTCCTCATAAGGGAGATGTTCCACTCCCTTAATCATTTTCGTAGCTCTGCGCTGGACTCTTTCAAGCAGTTCCCTGTCCTTCTTGAACTGAGGGGCCCAGAACTGGACACAATACTCCAGATGCGGCCTCACCAATGCAGAATAGAGGGGGAGGAGAACCTCTCTTGACCTACTAACCACACCCTTTCTAATGCACCCCAGGATGCCATTGGCCTTCTTGGCCACAAGGGCACATTGCTGGCTCATGGTCATCCTCCTGTCTACCAGGACCCCCAGGTCTCTTTCACCTACACTACTCTCCAGCAGTTCAGCCCCCAACCTGTACTGGGACATGGTGTTGTTCTTCCCCAAATGTAAAACTCTGCACTTCCCCTTGTTGAATTTCATCATGTTTCTCCCCGCCCAATTCTCCAACCTATCTAAGTCTCTCTGAATGGCAGTACAGCCTTCTGGTGTGTCAGCCACTCCTCCCAGCTTAGTGTCATCAGCAACTCAATCCACTCAATCTGTTGTGGGTATAAAAAAACAACAGTACGGCTTGCTGTAGGACTAGAACCAACTCTCAGTGTGTCTGCTCAGAAGGAGGCTATTTCAGTGGCTGCTTATTAGAGACAGATTCATCTGGAGCATCTTTTTTTGGAAATGGCAATGAGCCCCATCCCGCCTCCTGTTTTTATAATGAAAACAGCATCCTCTGTAGTGTAGTTGTGGGTTTATTCAGGATCTGAACAATGTTTTCCCCATGGCCTTTTCACCTCTTTCTTTTCATCTCTATTTTCTACTGATATTAATGGCCGTTAGACTGTGAAATGTAATTTGCCCAGAATACAGACCTCCCATTGTACATAGCTTTCTGCTTGCCAGATGATCCCTTTGGAGCATGAGATCTGCTTTCATTTGCTACAATTTCACCCCTGTTAACGGTTGGAAGCTGAAAGGCCAAGACATATTAATATTCAACAGAACATTTGAACTCTGTTTTTCTCCAATAGGGGAAACTGGCCTCGGGAAGTCCACTCTCATGGACACACTTTTCAACACCAAGTTTGAAGGTGACCCAGCATCTCACTCACAGCCTGGGGTCCAGCTGAAATCCAATACCTATGACCTGCAGGAGAGCAATGTCAACCTCAAACTGACTATTGTCAGCACAGTTGGCTTTGGGGATCAAATCAACAAAGAGGACAGGTGAGTGAAGGGAGAGAGAGGATGTATTATGACCTAGTTTTCTCATACAAGGTCTCACCCTGTGCCCTAGTTGGGCTAGGCTGTGCTGTACAATTCTCCTGCTTTCTTTTTATGGGTTGTCCTTGTTGTCTCTTTGGGATGGGCAAGTGGAAGAGAGGACGGAGGCTGTAGGGTGTCAGCACTGCTCCAGCTAACAAAGTGGCCTTTCTCATGCTGTCAGAGCGATATCTGCCCTGCTGGGAGCCTTCTCACCCTCACATTTCAATGTATGAGAGTCTTCTTTCCTTGGAGGAATGATGTGTCTCCTGTCCTCTGCTCAGTCTCCAATACTGTGTTTTGTCAAAAAGGCTTCTACAGTCTCATGGAAGAACACACCCCCTTGTCACCAGGGCAACTTTAACATTTCTTACATGTGGGGAGGGAGGGAGATTGAGAGAATTTGTCTTGGGAAGTGAAATCAGCTTATTTGTTAAAAGCCAGCAGAGGAGCCCTGTGTTTCCTTTCTGACTACAAGATTTATAACTTCTTTCTTTTGTCACCAAAGCTATAAGCCCATCGTCGAGTTCATTGATGCTCAGTTTGAAGCCTACTTGCAGGAAGAACTGAAGATAAAGAGGGTCTTGCACAACTACCATGACACCCGAATCCATGCTTGCTTGTACTTCATTGCTCCGACAGGCCACTCACTGAAATCCCTAGACCTGGTGACAATGAAGAAGCTTGACAGCAAGGTAGGCACATTTAACTCTTACTGGGCAGGTTTGTTGTGCATGTGGTGCAAAGGCTGCTGCTTTTCCAGAGTATGTCTCCCCACCTTGAATAGCCCTTATGCAAGTGGAGATGAGAGGGTGGGTCATCTAGTAGATTTATTGAGCACTTTTAAGTTTTGTAAGTTGTATTGCAGACTTGGAAAAACTCCCTGGAGCAAAGCTGAGGACTTCTTACTGCTCTGTTCCTTTCTAGGTGAACATCATTCCCATCATTGCCAAATCTGATGCCATTTCCAAGAGTGAGCTGACCAAATTTAAAATCAAAATCACAAGTGAACTGGTCAGTAATGGGGTTCAGATCTACCAGTTCCCAACAGATGATGAATCAGTGGCGGAGATAAATGGGACAATGAATGTAAGTGACTCAGCACTTCTTCCTCTCCCAAAACAACACTGTCACTGTAGAGATTGGTGGCCCATTTTCTTAAATCAAATTTCCCTTTTATTTTGTGTCTTACAACCAAAGGATTTCACAGGGATCCCATTCTTGTGGTGGCTAGCAGAGCCTTGTGGTAGGCCTCTCTGGTGGGCTTTTCTAGTCAGAAAACAGACTTTTAACTCCTTTCTTGTCCTAATGCATATCTGTTGAGAGACTTGAAGGAAATGGGACAGATGGTGAAGCCTGGCTGTGTGGGGCAAGGAGGACAGTCCTGGGTTATGAATTAATCAGATGGATACTACCTGTGTGGTGTGAGGTGCAGGCTGCTATAGACACACACCTCTCTGCTCCTCTCCCTGTGTTTTCTGTACAGTTTTCCTCTCCTGGGCTTGTGTTTCCTGCAAAGTCCTGCCTCCATGGTTGTGTCCTCGTGCCTGTGACTATCCTTACAGCAGATCCTTCAGCTGAGGGAGCTGTTGTTTTATTAGTGACCAAGTTACTTAGCTAGGTCTTTGGTCTGGTTTGTCCTTTTGTCTCTGGTGCTCTTGGCTAGAACAGGTGGGCAACAGAGCATAGCAAGGCATAGCTGAGTTGGTGGTACAGCTCTGCTCTGCTGTCCCCAGGGTCTCTCTTCATGGGTGTGATCCTTGGATTTGGCCTCCTTTGTCTTCTGGCTGTGCAGCCTCCTATCAGTGTCCGTGCGTAGTGTCAATGTCATGAGGATTTTATAAAGCCCTTGGCACTCCTTTGGGTTTCTCAGAAGCAGTTTTGATAAAGGGAGTGCTGTGGGATGTGGGAGAGGAGGTGCTGAGGGCTCAGCACAGACCAGGGAATGCTGAGTCCTTCCCAGCTCAGCCTGGGGCAGACCTCGGGGCACACGTGGACACGGAGGCTGACCTGGTGCAGGATTGTGTCCAGCCCTTCCTCACCAGGGCTGAAGCAAGTGAGCAGGACAGAGCTGTGTCTCTGGGGGGATGAAGGAGGAATGCCACTCTCATTATATGGTAAAGTGAGTTGTTTTGTGCTCCAGTGTGAGCTGAGGAAGTGGTGGCGGGTTAAAATCAAGAAGGCTCCAAGACCTCTTTTATTGCTTCTGTGCTTGTGCAGATGTTCTCCTCAGCCACAGCAAGCCCTGGGACACCGCAGCCTGAGCTGCGCAGCGAGTTGTTAGACTGTCAGGCTGCTGCTGCTCTGGCACTGGCTCATCTCACCTGAGACCCTGTGGCTGGGAGGATCAGCCAGGTGGAGGGTATAGAGTGGTAGCACTAGCAAGGTTTCCAAAAAGGACCCTCCCTTCTCCCCCCTTGTCTTGGGCTAGTGACCAGTGACTAGACTCCCTGAGATTAATGTGTGCATAATGGCTGTCTTGCTCAATGGCTGTGCTGATGGTCTCTCTGCTGGCCAGTCAGCCAGAGTTGAGAGGGACTAATGAGGGTGTCACCAAATGTGTTCCAGGCCCACTTGCCATTTGCAGTGATCGGGAGCACGGAGGAGCTGAAAATAGGAAACAAAATGATGAAGGCACGTCAGTACCCTTGGGGCACAGTGCAGGGTGAGTTGAGTCCTGGGGTTTTCGTGGCATGAGGCAGTGGGTGCTCATGAGGGGAGCGAGGGCCTGCTGGGCTTTAATACCTCATTGTTAAATCCTTGTGTCAGGCCTATGGTGACAGTTTGCTCTGCTTGGAAGGGCTGTTAAACCTGTTGGAGGAATAGACAGGTGGGGAATGTGGGAAGAGACCTCTGTTTCTGCCCCCATCTTACTCCATCTCACGTCTCCTTACAGTGGAGAATGAGGCTCACTGTGACTTTGTGAAGCTGCGGGAGATGCTGATCCGTGTGAACATGGAGGACCTTCGGGAGCAGACCCACACACGCCACTACGAGCTCTACAGGCGGTGTAAGCTGGAAGAGATGGGATTCAAGGACACTGATCCAGACAGCAAACCCTTCAGGTGGGATGAGCTTTAAGGTCCCTTCCAACCCAAACGATTCTATGATTCTATGATCCTTGGAGGAGACAGGAGAGCTCGAGAGAGGCATTGCTGGATGAGCTGCACGTGTGTGTGTATGTGTGTGTCCTTGAGAGAGCATGTAAAGAACCAATGCAGCAAGAAAACCTGCCAGGTCAGATAAATGCAGACTTCAGCAAAGGTGCTGGCTGAGTGAGAGAAGGTTAAAACACAGAGAGCGTGTGCAGGATCGACCGTGAAACTGCAAGTATAGGAATAGAAATGTCCATGCTGCAGAGAATCAACAGTGTTCCTCTGGACTAGTGTTTGTTGCCAGCTGGTCTCATTGAATTACCCAACATTCCGTGTACAGAAAAGGACAATACCTTACAGACCCCAGAAATAGTTGGGTAAAGAAGACCTTGGGCACATGTGGGCACATAGTGAATGTGCTGTGGTGAGCAGTATTCATGGTGAGGGGCTGATTTCAGAGGCTCAGGGGAAGCAGAGCTTGTCTCAGGTCATATCACTGGACTTTCCTTTTTTTTTTTAGCTTACAAGAAACTTATGAAGCCAAAAGAAATGAGTTTTTGGGGGAACTGCAGAAAAAGGAAGAGGCAATGAGGCAAATGTTTGTCCAGAGGGTCAAGGAAAAAGAAGCGGAGCTGAAGGAGGCTGAAAAAGAGGTGAAGACTGCACTGCTTGTCTCTTCATGGTTGTGAGTGATAGATCCACTCCTGAGCAGGTTGCTGCTCCCAAAGCATTTTCTGCAGAGTGTGGTTTAGGACTTTCTTATCCAGAACTCTAAAGTTTAACCTGACGTCATGGTGACATTAAGGTGTTCATCCTGCAGGACAAAACTAGATCACAATGCTTGTAGTATCCAATTTACTGTGCTATGAAAGTGACATAGTCTTGATTCTGATGGAGAGTTGCAGTGTGGCATAATTCAAGGAGAGAAACAGCCCTTGATACAAACTTGATATATAAAAAATATATCCATACAACTTCCTTAGTGTTATGAAAAATCCATTAATTTACTAATCTTTAAAGAGGATTAAGGCAGAGACACCTGGAAATGGATTAAATATTTTTACTGTTGTGCTCTCCCAGTCCTCTGTTTTCAGTCTGTGCAATGGTACATCACTAGAGCACTGCCTGTTTGTAAGATGTTGTGGAAGGAGACTGTTCCCTGCCCTGGAGTGTCAGCTCAGGGGGCTAGAAATTATTAGAGATCAACTGAGACTTGCAGGCTCAGATCCCATGGGATCCTTCCATTGTCCTCTTTTCCTGTGAGCAGAATATCTGGAAGTGCTGGGTCCTGCTCACCTCTCTCCTTTCCCTCTAGCTGCACGAAAAGTTTGATCGCCTGAAGAAGTTACATCAGGATGAAAAAAAGAAGCTGGAGGATAAGAAGAAGTCTCTGGATGATGAAGTAAATGCATTTAAACAAAGGAAGACAGCAGCTGAATTGCTCCAATCTCAAGCTCAGCAGGCTGGAGGATCCCAGACTCTTAAAAGAGATAAGGAAAGAAAAAAGTAAGTTGCTAACCCAGTGACATTTGCTTTTTGGCAATGGTTCTCCTTTACTGTTTTTCTGGGTGTTCATATCTCTCTCCCAGCCTAGCCGGTCTTTACTGGGGGAATGTTTGCAGCCAGATTTAATCCCCAGTAAGGCTGAGCAGTAGCTGGAAGCATTTTACCTTTAGCTGTCATGCTGAGTAGCAGGGATGCTAACCTCCCTCATTGCTTGCTGACAGTGTGTGAGAGGATGAACTAATTTTCATTCCCCGAGATTTCCTGCTTCTTCTTTGGTCTGTCGGTGCTTGTAATGAAGTAGAACAATATCAGCTGCCAAGGCTAGGGTTAAGGTGTGGGAAGCAGGGATGTCCCATTCCCTCAGAGAGGAGAGTATCCTGTCTCAGGGTCTTTCTTGTTTAGGTTGGGAAAAAGCTTTTACTGTGGGAATTACTGAGGGAGACCAATAGTCTTGAATTCCGGAATCTGCAAGATGAGTTGTAGCTCCCAGTTACTGCTAGTACTCTTCTCCAGCCCTAAATCAGCTTTTTGCCCTCCACAGAAACAGAGAGATACTGTGTGGCTTTAGCAGGAGTTCCCCATGCCAGGGACTGGTTCGACAGGATCCAGCCCCTCCTCAGGGTCTGCAGTGCCCATGCCAGGCTCCTGAAGCTCTGCAGTTGCTCAAGAGCCACCAGCTGTACAGCTGAGCAGTCCTGGCTCACCTAGGAGTGAACAGTTCCTTTTCTCCTCACTGTGGTAGTTTCCCAAATGGAATGCTGTGCCACCTTAGCATGTGTACAAAAACCAGCGCCCACATAAACAAAGGTCTGGTTTCTGTGCCCCTCTGCACATTCCTGGGGCAAATCCAGAGCAAATCTTGCCTGCACTACACAGTCTTCAGTACATGGAGAAGTGCTGTTAATATGAACAATATGGCATGTGCCCGAAGAGCTGACAGGACTGTTTATCAGGGAAGTAGCCCTTGACTGTTAAGCTTGGAATCAAATGAGACAGGAGAGTAAAAACCCAATAACCAGAATGAGATCCTGGTTTAGTAATTTTAGTTTTAAGCTGGAGCTGCTTCAATGTCAACGTTCTTCTGCAATGAGCAATTAGCGCTGCCCTTTTCCCGCTTGTCTGCTCCTTTTTCCACTGCACATTTTGATTTGCTCCTTCGAATTACCTGCAGGGGGTTTTAATATCTTTTCATGCTGAAGAGCTTGAGACTGACTGGGGACAGACTTCTCTCCCCAGCCTGGACTGTGTGAGGAATACACGACTGATTATTTTATGCTTAGTGCTCTCAGGCTTCTGCACACTGAGGCCTGCAGGCTGCAGCCCTGAGATCAGCCAGGGTCAGGAATGCAGAAGAGGGAGATGATTTGCCCTGTAGTATGAGCAGTTAGTCGCTGTGGCCCAAGTCACACTCGTGTTCCTAGAAGCAGTTCTGATGTCCAAAGAGCTGCTTAACACCAAGCATGTTCATATGGAGAAGCATTGGTACTGTCCTTGTTGGTTAAGGACACAGAAAGGCACCGGAAACTCCATGAAGAGAAGGGTCTGTGCTTCAGTGAGGCTTGGGAAGGTATTAGGAGGCCTCTCTCCTCCAGGAAAATAGTTGTATTAGAAATAGTGTTGCTTTCTTTACTCTGTAACTTCTCCAATAGTTCTTAATAATTCATTTCCATATTTAGATCATACATACCTCAAACAATCCATGAATTTCACAAGCTGTAGCTTAATTATATCTTGTTTACTTGTGGCTGGCAGTACACTAGCCTTCTTCTTTCACAGGTGACACAAACCCAAACTCTGCAATTTGCACTAATCATGACTTGGTTTCTTTTTTGTTGTTGTTGGTTTACATCATTATCATCATGATTAGCTCTTACATGTGTGCTGTTTTACAGTTAGCTGCTGTTTGGCTGCATGGTGCATGAGGCACATTGTCCTGGTAAGCGTCATTAACTAATATATACCTCACAGTGGGATCAGTTACACCTCTAAAAAAGCAGACCCTGTGCAAGTCCAGAAGCCTATTAAGTATTATTTCTGTCTTACTCTGCTTTCACCCTTACTATACATGCTCTACCAGTCTCTGTCTACATACGCAGTTGAAGAAAAAGGATGCAATGCAGTTTGTCTATAAAGATTCTACAAAGTAAAATGCAGAGAGACTCAATATTAAGATGTAAAATGTAGAAAAATGAGGATTGGGTCCTCTTCCCTTTAAACATTCCTGGGACTTTGTTGACTTTGTTTTCTTTAGTCCATATCCCTTAGAAATAAATTGTATTATTTAATCACACAGGCATGTTGATACTATGGCAACAATTGCTATGGAGATGTGGTGATGATAGAACCCAGCTAGCCTCAACAATGTCTTTTCCCTTTCTCCTCCTTCTTCCCCACCCCTCCAAGTGGTAATGGTAACTTGTGGTTACACTGCAGGGGAAGGTAGATGCAAGACTAGTTTCTATCCCACCTTCACCTACTAACAGATGGTAAAATAGGCCAAACCTGGAGCTTTCCTTGGTCCCAAAGCACCAGAGAATCACCAGACTGTGTGTGTATGACTGTGTGTGTATGTATGAGGGGACATTAAAGAAACTACTGCCAAGTAACCAAACCGATATTCACCTGCTGAGTGATCAGAGGTGATTGTCCAAATCCACAGGAGATGATGGGCTGAGAATATAGCAGATAATGAAGGTTCTGAAGATAGACAGAGAAAGTTTGTGACGTTTTTAACAGTCAGATGGGTCACCCATGGATTGGATGTGCAGTTCTAGAAGACAAGACACAGACCCACACTGCTGGGGCTGTGCCAGCTGCGCCCACAGTCAGGGTAAGGCTAGTGGTAGCAGAGGGCTGTATTCAAGACCTGTCCAGAAAGCCTGCTAGAGCACTTTGTCCCTGAAAAAGGGCAATGTTTTAGTTTCCAAGGAGTTTTGCCATGGCGTGGAGAGTTCCCACTGGAGCGGTGCCTTGTCAGCGGTGTTATGCTGTGAGTTGGCTCTTTTCCACTTGCTGTGACTCTGTCCAGGATGTCTCTTCATGTGAGCAGGGATGGAAGGTGGCCACATGGTCGTGGGCAGGCTCGTGGAACAGACAAGGTTGCCTGAAAGGGTTAGCAAACCTGGCTTATGCAAGCGTCAGCAGTGCGGGTGCCGGCATCTGTTGTGAAATGAAGGCTCATTTAAACAGAGACACGTAAGAGATGCACCTGCCTGGCAGGAGAGCAGCATCCTCCTTACGGTTATTAGTTAAACTACTAATGACAGTGGTCTGCTTATAGCTAGGTTGAGTGTGTTTAATTGAGCCTTTTAATTTGCTGTTGATTCTCTGGTGAGAGGAAAAAGAAAGCTCCCACAGGAATGTCTGTCTCCTTGACAGAGCAGCAATACTTATTATCCCAGGACAGCACCCCAGGCTGAGGTGAGCAGGTCTCTTGGAGAAGGGACCTGTTGGAAAACAGCACTTAACTATAAAACACCATAAAAACTCATCCTCAGGTCCACCCTTCCCTGCAGGTAAACCAAGGATTTACATTCTCTCCAGGATACAGTCCAAACTAACTTATGGTCTGCCCTTAAATAGGGAAAAGTTGATTCTAGGATTCCTTCCCTCTTAGCTCCACCAAAGGAAATGGAAAAGCAAGTAAACATTACACTGGCAGTGAGAGGCATTTGAATTTAATTTCAATGGGATGTTCTTCTACTTAACAGAAGAGCTTCAGAAGGCTCTTGCACTGACTTGAACTGGAGCTTGCAGTCATCTTGAGAAGTCCCTTTGAATTAATATCTCTGCTGCCAACTGTAACTGTAAAACAATGGAAAGAAGAGTTCTCTGCTTATCAGGCTCTGAATGTGGGAAAGTAAGCTTAAAGACTAACAGTGTTCATTCTGGTGCCAAGTACGAAGACATGACTAAAGTGCAGTCAGAGTGAACATCACTGATTTTTGTTGGTTTTGGATTGCTTTTGGCAGCCCTCATAACTGTACTCTGTTTTGTGCCAGACTTTAAATCAAATTCAGTTTTTTGTTCTCACTATACAAATGTAGACAGTGCCTTGTTCAATGGGCATTTGTCATTGCTAAATTAAATATGTATATATGGTACTTTTCCAGAATTCAGAAAAATATTCTCCATATTGATCCATAAAGTATTGCAGGGCTCCACTGTTTTGCAAAGATACAAACAAGTCACAGTTGATGAGCCCTGTGGCTTGCAAAACTGTGAAAGGATTGTTTTGGAAGATAAATTTGATTCATCCCACTGCTGAGTGTGTGCGTGCGTGCGTGTGTGCACGTGTGTCTGCATAAAGCATGTTTTGTAATCAAATTAAACCTTATTAACACTGAGCAACATTTCTCTGCGTGCGTGTGTGTGTTAGGAAACATTTTATATTCATATTTTATTTTGTCATTAATCCATAAAACCATTAATCTGCCTTTTTCTTTCATTTTCAGTCCGGGTTTCCTGTAGAGCCTTTCCCTTCACACCAGAAGCGAATGCCCCCACATTCGGTTAACCCGCAGCTCTCCCGTTGTGCCTGTCTGCTCCCCCTGCCTCACTGCTCCCCTTCCCGCCCTCACCGCCTTGTTTTACAGCGAGAGGCCTCACCCTTGGCTCCTCGGGGCCGTGGGGGGTGTTGTGAAGAGCTCAGCCTGCCTGGAAGTGCCCAGAGGTGCTGGTTGCTGCCTGGGCAGCCCAGCACTGGCAGGGCTGATGTCCCTCTCGGGGTGCGTGGCAGGAGGGCGCAGCAGCTCTGTGGGGTGGGACGTGCTGTCTGCCCAGCCTGGCTGCTCTTCCCCCATTGTAATTCGCTGTATCTAACCCCTCATTATCCCCCCGTGCTGCCACGTGTGACTCAGATAATTTTAAAGGACTTTTTGCAAAACTTGACATCCTCACAGGCCGAACCTCTTAGTCCCCAGGCCTGGGGGGTTCTCAAACTTGGATCCACGGTTTGCAACTAAGTGTTCTCTGAATGCTGCAGGGGTCACGAAGGATCTCTTGCCTTGTCTCCCTCTCAGTGTGCTGGCCTGGATGCACATCCTGGATCCAACCTCAGGGAAAGCTGGACACCTTGCTGTACATATCAGTGTTTGTGAAGAAAGACGATGATGTTTCTTTGACTTTCTTCTCAGTGATTCCAACAATTTCTGGTTTTAATGCAAAAAGTATTAGCTATATTAATTATTTTTTTTTTAGTTTGGCATCTGTTTAGAAGTGAACAGATGCTGGCAGGTTGCTTCTCATATTTTCTATTCAGCAAAAGCCTTATTTTACTGCAAGATTTGCACTTAGAAAAGGAGGGTATTTTGCTCACCGGGGCCAGGAGTTCACTCTGGCCAAGTGCAACTGTGGTTTGCCTGCAGGTGTCTTCTGTTTGTATTTTTGGACGAGTTTTGTTTTTAAATAAAGACTTCATCAGACAGTGAATTCTGGTTAACATTCACTTCTTTTGTTTTTTGTTCTCTTTGCCCTTCTTTTACAGTAACCCATGGCTCTGTACTGAGTAATTACCCCTGAATACAATGGGCTGGAATGGACCTTCGTTTACTTGTTAAATCGGAGGGTCTAATAAAAAGTGACAGCATTTCAGCTGTGACCTTTCCGTGGTGTTACCCTTGCTCTCTCCTCCTTCCTCATTGTGATTCTGTCTTTACTGTGTACTGGCAGTTGTTGCTTTATCAAACAATGTAATGTTAGTCCAAGTGAGGCTTTGGATGCTGCAGCTTTACACCCTTCAATTTTTTTTTTTCCCCCTTTCTCCTGGTCCCTCTCCACCCGGATAAATAAGGGATGTGGAAATAAGTTCTGAGTTATTTTTGCTGGCAAAATAACAGTGCAGTTTAAATGTATTTATTGGTGACGTTAACATGACAACACCACCTGAGTGTAATTATTGCATAGTTCAGAGATAAAAAACTCTCTTCACTTTGTATTTGGTGTAATTTCCATGGCATCACCTATCTCTTTTTATTTTGCTAATTCATGCTACCTGCAGACTAGTATGTAGTCCTCATTTCCACTTCAGACTTGCTTGTTGTGACCCTTCAGTCTCATGATGTGCAGGCCAAGTTCTGTGTCTGTGGGTGAATCCACATGCCCTGGCCCTGCTGAAGGATCAGGGTGCTTGCTACCAAACATTTGCAACAAAAACCCTTCAGAGCCTGGCTGTTTGGAAGGTGAGCACACCTCAGATGTGGCTGTGATGGGTCACGCTGGTTTTAGTCCCGGCCACTGCTGCTGATGTTACCAGAAGGCTGGTCTGGCTGGTGCTGAACCCTCTGGAGCCATTTCTGCATTCAGCTTTTCCTGGCAGCAGCAAACTCCCATAACCAGTCAGGATCTGTCAGTGACTCCTACATTATCTGCTAAAAGAACTATTTAATGTGCCTTTTTTTAACCATATTGCAGGTCACTGGCTGTTCTTCCTGACCATTTGCCTTACTATGATGTTACTTAAGCTTATGTGAAGTCTTTTTAAAGACTTAAAAGAAAAAAGGTTTTTACTTGGGTGGTTTCCTTGAAATACCTGAGGCACCACAAGGAGGTTCCATCTCTCCTCTGTCAGCTGATGTCATGTTGCATCTCTTCTTCCTGCTTTTTTGAATGTCTTTCTCTTTTTTGCTAATCTTCTGTTTTTTTCTCTTTTTTTCCCCTTTTCTCTCTCTGTAGCTTTTTTTAATCTGTCTTCGCCAGCTGCACTGGGTCTGAGGGAGAAGACTGCCACTTCTAGAAGAGTTTAAGGGTCTTATGTCAGGGGAGGGGGGGAACAAATCTTCAGTGTTAGTGTTTTGGAAAGAAGCTCTTTTACTGACTTGCATGGTATCTAAAATTGAAGTGTCTTGTAATTTGTGTGACAAGACAGGGTAACTGGGGGAGGGAACTGATTGTTTACCTGAATTTTTGAAGAGCAACAGAAATGTGATATTTGGACTAACAATGTAGCGAATACATTTTCAAACGTTGTTATGGGCATATTTTTTTTTTCTAATTTTGTCTTTAATAATATAAATGTCATGGGCTTCTGTGAGGTGTGAAGCCTGAGGAATATTTTCAATATGCTGTTACTTGATTGGTTTGGGAAACTGTGGATTCAGAGTCAAAGGAAATACAAACATGGTGCAATTCGGTCTGTTGGCAGCCACGAAAATATTTAATTTTAACAAAGAAATAAAGTAAGAACTGTGTGTTTTCATTGGTGTCCTGTGTCTCACCACCTTATTAAACGACCTCCACTGACCAGCGGATGTGGGTCGAGTGGTCATTTTTGTTTCCTAACTAAACCTGCTCTCGTTCTTCAAAGTTAGAAGAGTTGGCAGTGCCAGGAGAGGCGGTGCGAGGACAGTGAGGATCCAGCCGGGTCCCCTGGGAAGTGCCTGAGCCGCCCCTCGCGCTTCCCGCTGCTCTTCCTGCCCTGCTTCCCTGGGCACCTGCCCTCCCTGCCCTTCCCTGGGCACCTGCCCTCCCTGCCCTTCCCTGGGCACCTGCCCTCTTTGCCCCTTCCCTGGGCACCTGCCCTC
>NW_009953098.1:5364782-5379646 GCF_000747805.2 Chaetura pelagica | reverse complement strand
CACCGGGAGCGGCCCGCTGTGCTGGCAGGAGTTGCGGTAGAAGTGAGAAGCCGCCTCCCGCAGCCGGGCCGGGCTGCCTGGGCTCCCCCCGGCTCTGCGGGGTCCCGGGGCTGCTCGGCCGGATCTCGGGCCGCCGCGGCCTTTTAACCAGTAGCACCAGAGCAGCCGGGATGGAAGGGGTCGGTGCAGGAGACCTTTGGATCCTGGAGAGTTGTCTTTGCTCGAGTGTTTGTGAGACGAGGGGAGAAAGTTGCTGAAAAAGTGCTTGTCTTTTAGAAGTAGTTCTTGATGTCCCACCCCTGAGGACTCGTTAGTCATGTGGTGTTGAGCTTTGTGATGTGAGAAGTTTCCCTCTAAGCAAAAAGCAGCCTGTGCTATTCCCTTAAAGCTAAATTTTCTTGAGGGAAATAGGCCCGGTGAATGGAAGAGGTTTCTCGTCATCATCGAGATGACTGTTAACATGCAGAAACCACCATACCCTAATGGGCAAGGCTGTGGAGATCTGCTGAAACATCAGTCATGTCCTGACTGACACTTTTGATGTGATTATTTTTAAATGGGCATCAGGCTTTAAAGACAGAAGCAACTGCTTAACGACTAACTTGAGCAAGTTGTGCGGTGACAGAGGAGCTTATAAACACTGGAGGGCAGGCGTAAAGCCTGACTTTTGTTTATGTTGCTGTCCCAGAGCCCTGTTGGGAAATATTTAGTGTCATTTGTATAGACCGAAATCAACAACTTTAAATGTAGAACATAGTTTTGAAACAGCTTCAAATTCCAAAGCTGGAATAGTGTGTTAAAATTCCCCATATCTTCTTATGCCAGAGTCTCTCTGGTCCATTATCTCATCTTAATGTGTTTATGTGGTGTCTTAATGGTGCAGCCCTCTCTGTGGTGCTGCTTTCAGGAGTCAGTGCAGTAACACGGTTACAGGGTGCTGATAAGGATTATGTGGCAAGATCTCAGATCCTAAAAACCGATGCCATTTAAGCCTGTAAGTGCACATACTTCCCTCGATGATCATCCTTACCTGCAGCTCTCAGGGGAGGCAGGAGCAATGGGTTAGGCACGATGCAGTGTGGAGCCGTTTTCATCGAGGATGTTTCCCCAGAGCTTGTGTTGTGCAGGGACATGAACACACCCCCGGGCTGTTGGAGAGCAGCTTTGCCCAGAGCTGTCTGGGGAAGGCAGGGAGCCCACACCTTTCTCTGGAAGCTGCCTTTTGCTTCTTGGGAAGAGCTGTTGTTGCTGTATCAAGTGAATAACTACAAAGCTTGGGGGATTTTTGTTGTTTTAAGTTTGTTGGTTGGTTTGGGGTTTTTTTTGGGTGGGTTTTGGTTGGTTTGTTGGTTGGTTTTTGTGTTGTAACAATCACTTGCTAGTCAAAGACAACCTGATTGTCAGAGTAAATGCAAATTGGAGTCTTTGCTGATGAAACCTGAGTGTTCTGCTGAGGGATTATGTGGAGAATGTCCAGAAGGCTTAGAAATCGTGGTCTGTGAGGAAGGAGTTAAGTAACAGGATTCATTTAGTTTAGGGGTGGATTAGAGAAGTTGCACATGTTCTCAGGTATTTTAAAAGTGGCTACAAAAGGCAGAGGGGATGTGGGGAAACTCTGTGTTATGCTCTAGAGCTACGGGGATCAGGATTTAAGTCACACCAGGGAGGCTTTGGTTTTATGTTGGAGGCCTGGGGTTCCTCTGCCTCCACGTGCAGCCTCCACAACTGGAGATTCCAAAGGCCAGGTTAGACAAACACGTGTTAGGACTGGATCTTCCCCCGGGCAGAAATCTGATCTCCAAACATCTCCATCCTTTGTGAGGGAAAGTTACGCGCTCATACCAGATCTAGCACTGTTCTCCTGCCCTGCCCTGCTGAGAAATGGAATCATCTGTCATGTTCCCATCACAGGTTACACTTCTCTCTGTAAGCCAGAGGAAGGAATAGAGATTCCCACCCCTCTCTCTTCTGGCTGTGGGAGGATGAGGATAACACCACTGCCAGCCACCCTTTGATCCATCTTGGCATCTTCCCATGCAGGGTTCTGGTGCTCCTCTGCTGGAGGCTGAGCTGGGCTGGGTACCTGCAGGTGAAGCAGGGACTGCAGGAGTGTGTGTTCAGAGTTTTCACCCAGTAATTTAAATGGATTTAATTTCTGTCTGGCCCTCTAAATCAGGAGTGGGAAGGGCATTCCCTGAGTGGAGAGTGAGTAGACTTCCAGAGCGCTGGGGACAGTCATGTTTGCAAGTTATTGCAGCACTAGCTGTTGGGTCAGTTGTGGACTCCTGTCCATGGGCAGTGAACTGATGTTTTTTGACTTTGGAAGGTGAGCACACTATGGCACAGGAACAAGATGGCCTTTTGTCCATTCTGAACTGCAGTGTGAAGCTGTCAGATGCTAGTTTTCATGCCATGCTTGTAGGTTGTCCTTGGATAGAAAGGTTTGGGTTTTTTTCTTGTTCAGTTTCAGCCATGCAAATGGCCTGAAAACCTATGACAGTTCCTGGAGCAGTGGAAAACTTAGATGGGGGGGGATGTAATGCCGAGAGGGATGGGGCTGTGCAGTGCGTGTCCTGCCCGTGGAACTGTGAGGACACTGCCATGGGGTCAGGGGTTGCACCTCAGCTCTGTCATGGCTTGGAGATTTAAAGCCTGTCAGTTACAGCTACCAAGCTAGAAATGAGGGTGGTCGATAAGGGCTGAGCTGTGCCCTGCCATCCGACATGGGCCATCCCAGCACTGGTGACATGTGGTCTGGGCTGCTGCTCCTGTGCTTAGTTCACTGAAGGTGCCAACAGAGACTTCTCCACACCCCTGTGTTCCTTACTGTTCCTAGCAGCTTTGCCTAATGTTATATTTCAACAGTTACTGTATTTAAAGTTTAAAACACCGTGGGTTTGGTGGCTGCACAGTTTGTTACTCACAAAGAGGTTCACTTAGAGCCAGGTAGCTCAACAGCTGGTGTGCTGGCTGCCTGCCCATGTGAGCTGGCTGGTGGTCACTCCTGTGCTCATACCCAGCAAAGTCAGGGGGAGGGTCACCCTTGCACCAGGTGCTGTGGCTCAGGCAGCTTTAGTTCTTATTTTACACAATAAAAGCTTGTATGTGTGCATGTGTGGCTGTTGCCCTGTGGGCCCAGTTCTAACATGGTTTGCTGTTGACCCCACGCAGATACGGCTTGCAGGTCATGGAGAAGGTTCTCAAGATGGCTGAAGGCATCGATATTGGGGAAATGAGGTCGTATGAGTTGGTCCCTGGCAGGAAGAACAAGAGATCCCACTCTCCATCTGACAGTGAGTATGTCTGCCTCTGCCAGAGGAGATGCCCTTCCCTAGGCTGGTTGGGGGGCATTGGGAGGAGCATGGGGAGAGCAAAGCACAACAGGCTGCCTCGGAGAGCCAGCACAGCCAAATCTGAGAGGCAACTGTGATGTCTTCTGCTAGACTGCAGCCCTTTCTGCCCCTCTGCCATGCTGTGGGCTGTACGTAATTAATGCAGGGTTCTCTTTTTGCTTAGAAAGTATAATTTTTCAGTGAAATTACCAGGTAATTGATTTTCCGTAGTGATAGCGTTAGGGAATTGAATCTGTGTAATTAAGTATCTGTCTGCCCTTCTTGACTGTGGTGAGGGGTCATGTTCTGACCTGAGAAGAGATTGTACATTTGCATGAAGATGTGGAGTTCAGCTTATTGATTTAGTTATGACCTACCTAGAGCACTGGGTGGTGGTATTGGGGTTATTTGAGGATTTTTTCTCCCTAATGAGCCTGAAAGAGTCCTGCATATGTCAGCTCAGTCCCACAGTCTAAGGGGTCTGTGTTGTAACTTTTCCAGTGGCAGAAGTGAAGCAGGGAGGGAGGGCTGGCAGTTTGGTGGCTCCATCTGCCGGTTCCTGTGCAGCAGCTCCAGAGCTCCCTGCCCTCTGTACAGAGGGAGGAGCAGGGAATGGTTCACGGCTGCAGGAGCGGGCAGGGGGTGCAAGCAGACAGGCTCTTGCTTTGTGAGGCAGTCCTTGGTAGTTTGGCTGTTTAAGGCATGAATGCTCACACAGCACAGGACTCCTCTTGCCTGGGTTGTAATCCCAGCTCTGCCAACCTGTCTTCCTTTACCTTGACACCCAGAAATCTTTCTGAGCTTCCACAGGCCACCTGCAAAACTGAGAAAAATCCTGCTTTTCTCCCATGTTTTGCCTGTCTCCCAGGCAGCAGGGGATGGGTTATCTATTGCATGTTAACACAGACAGCATAAAGAGCTGTTAGGCTGCTGGGAGCCATTAGATGTTGCTGCAGTGCAATCATCAAAATACCAGGCTGGGCAAGAAACTTAAACCTTGCCATAACTTGTCACATCTGGTGACCAAAGGATTTAACACCTTGTCACCTGATTTAAGTATGAAGGCCTACTTATGCTGTATGGAAAGTGATTTTTCATCTGCAGTGAGCTAGGCTATGGTAAAACATTTTTTGCCTGGGTTGTAATCCCAGCTCTGCCAACCTGTCTTCCTTTACCTTGACACCCAGAAATCTTTCTGAGCTTCCACAGGCCACCTGCAAAACTGAGAAAAATCCTGCTTTTCTCCCATGTTTTGCCTGTCTCCCAGGCAGCAGGGGATGGGTTATCTATTGCATGTTAACACAGACAGCATAAAGAGCTGTTAGGCTGCTGGGAGCCATTAGATGTTGCTGCAGTGCAATCATCAAAATACCAGGCTGGGCAAGAAACTTAAACCTTGCCATAACTTGTCACATCTGGTGACCAAAGGATTTAACACCTTGTCACCTGATTTAAGTATGAAGGCCTACTTATGCTGTATGGAAAGTGATTTTTCATCTGCAGTGAGCTAGGCTATGGTAAATACATTATGGTAGTGTGGTGTCTAGACAGATGTGTTCCCTGACCTATATTACAGTTGGACACATTGGCATTGGGTTAGGCAGCTTGTTCCTAGGCACCGAGGTGGCCTTTTGTTCTGCTGATGAAGTTACACCATGAACCTCTTCAGCCTGTGGGACTAACTCGTTCACAGGACATGTCTTGTATAACCTTCTCTTAGGTGTAAGGTATTTGCTTATCAGCTGTTTGATTCTCGTTTTCTGCAGTAGCTGTGCATATCAGGATATTCTGCCTCATTTGCATTTCTTATGGATAAAAAAAAAAAGAGGTCTACCTGCAGCCCAGCAGCAGAGTTGGAGCTGAGACTCTAGTCCAGCTCTGATGTTCTATCTTACTACTGGCCCTAGCTTTGACTTGTTTTAGTAGCTTTGAATGGATTAACTTGAGAAACGACTGGATAGGTTTGGTGGGCAATGTTGGGGGGCAGAGCAAGTGACTGGGATCTAAAATCCATATAACTGAGTATGTAGAGATTTTTGTATGGTAGTTTTGGAGCTGGAAATACCACTGTGGTGACCTGTAAGAGAATGGATGGCTTTATCTGATCAATTGTGAGTGTCTTTGGAAGGTTCACAGCTAAAAAGTGGGGATCCTATGTTCAGAGCCTGCAGGCTCCTCCTGGGGATCACTCTGAAAACACTGCCTCCCTGTAATAGCACATATTGGTAATCTTGTAATTTTGTTCCACCCTGCAGGTCCAGAGCCAGAGCAGATGTCTGAGCCACCCAAAAAGATGGCCCCCAGGTTCCGGGTGCGACCACGTTTTGAACCCATACACTTTGTCACCAGTGCTGAGAAGGGTGACAAGAAGGAGGATTCTCTGGATAACCAAATGCAGGAGGTGAACCAGGAGGCAAACACAGACAGCATAATGCAGCCAGCTGAAAATTGCACCAATTCTCTTGTGAGTGTGCAGGAAGCGGATCTCCAGCTCTCCAGCTCAGCTGGGCTTGGCTTTGCAAGCCAGGCAGCAGCAGCCAAGAAGGCTGTGAATAGCATGGACTCTACCACAAGCAGCGTGATGCAGGTTTCTGTTTCTCCTTCAACTGCCCAGTCTGCATCAGAGACTTTCCCTCCATCAGCTATAATGCTGAAGCAGAGTTTTATTGAGAAACTGTCAGCAGCTGTCTGGAAAAACCTTGCTAACCCAGATGCAAACACTGGGACTGAAAAAATTAACTTTACGTATCTTTTGACACGTTCAATTCAGGCTTGCAAGACAAATCCTGAATATATTTATGTTCCTCTAAAAGAGATTGCCCCTGCTGACCTCCCCAAGAACAAGAAGCTCCTAACAGATGGCTTCGCTTGTGAAGTGCGATGCCAGAACATCTACCTGGCCACCGGTTACGCCGGCAGCAAGAATGGATCCAGGGATCGGGCTGCAGAGCAGGCAGTCAAGCTGCTGAAGAAGTCTGTGGAAGTGAGAGTTGTTCAGCGGAAGTTCAAGCACACCTATCACGAAGACTTGGTGGTGTGTGAGGCAGGCCTGAGTCGCCCAGATTTCCCTCCTGCTCTCAAACCCCATGAGGAGTTTGTAGTTGCCAACAGGGACTGTGTCCCAGTGCAGCCTGGTTCTGAAGCTGCAAAAGGTCCTAATAACACCAACAAACACTGGACTAGTTTTGTCCTCACAGAGAACGCCAGCGATGCAATAGGAATACTTAACAATTCTGCCTCATATAACAAAATGTCTGTTGAGTATAAATATGAATTAATGCCCAACCGCTTGTGGCGTTGTCAGGTGTATCTACAGGATCACTGCCTAGCCGAGGGGTTTGGCACCAAAAAGACCAGCAAGCACGCAGCAGCTGAGGAGGCCTTGAAAATTCTGCAGAAGATGCAGACAAATCTAGCAGCCATCAAAGTGACCCAGGTTCAGAAAGTCGGCTGCTCATCACGGGGCTCCGGAAGGAAGAAGGACCTGAAGGACCTGGTGATTTATGAGAACTCCAGCAATCCCGTGTGTACCCTGAATGACACCGCCCAGTTCAACAAGATGACGGTGGAGTACGTCTTCGAAAGGATGACGGGCACGCGGTGGAAATGCAAGGTGATGCTGGAAGATGAATTTATTGCAGAAGCAGTTGGAGTGAAGAAATCTGTCAAGCATGAGGCAGCAGAGGAAGCTGTGAAAATCCTCAAAAAGACTCAGCCAACTGTTGTTAATAACCTGAAGAAAGGAGCTGTTGAGGACGTCATCTCCAGAAATGAGATTCGGGGTCGATCGGCAGCAGAGGCTTTCAAACAGAAGATCAAAGAAGATAACATTGGGAATCAAATTTTAAGAAAGATGGGCTGGACAGGTGGTGGCCTAGGGAAAGCTGGTGAAGGAATCAGAGAGCCCATTTCAGTGAAGGAGCAATTCAAAAGGGAGGGACTTGGGCTTGATGTAGAAAGGGTGAACAAAATCGCTAAGAGAGATATTGAAGAGATCATTCGAAACTATGCACGCTCAGAAAGCCACATTGACTTGACTTTCTCTAGAGAACTGAACACGGATGAGCGGAAGCAGATACATCAGATTGCCCAAAAATATGGTCTTAAAAGTAAATCTCATGGGCAGGGCCACAACAGATACTTGGTGGTCAGATCTTTTGGACCAGCTGAAGCAAGAAGGCCAGGTTGGGCATTATGAGCTCATTATGCCTCAGGCAAACTGAGGTGAGGTGTCCCATTTTACCAGAGACTGAGCTTCCTAGGTATTCAATTAAAGAAAGAGATGCTGCATTTCTCTTGTGGGTTATATTAACGTTAAAGTCTTTTACTTCGTTAATATAATTTCTAAAATGTTAGACATTTAGAACTGACCAAGTTCTATTCATGTGTATTAGCACAACTCAAAAAGCAGTAGTGCTGTTACTGTGTCTTTGATATTACTTCTTCCTTCACATTTTAATAGTTTTGTAATAGCAAAAACACATGTCCAACAAGAATGAATTCAACATCATGTACAATTATAATTCCCTTATTCTTCTTGATCAAGGAAGGAAAAAAAATGTCTTTTTTTTTTTAAAAAAAAAACACATTAAAATCATAAAAAAGCAAAGGAAATGCAGTCTGAAGGAATAAACCTTTATGTAAAGTTGGTATTAATGACAATAAAGTTTTATTTCTGGAACAAAACAGGATTTGACACACTTTGTGTAAAAAAATTGTGAAAACTGCATTTCTTACTGAGAAGTAGTGATAGTGAGGTTCTGTCTGCTGAGTATTTGTGTGGAGAGGTGTCCTCTACCAGTTCAACAGCACGGATTTATTCAGATTTCTACCTTGATTCTCCCATTCTGAGAATTACTGAATGCACCTAAAGTATTGCTGTCAGACCAGGATCCTGCTGGTGCATCTTCACTGCTGGAGATGTGCCAAGACCACGGGGAGGTGTGAAATATAAAAACTGGAGGTAAAGGCCGAGCCCACGCTCAAAGATGCTCCTGTAGTCTGTGGGGACTGTTATATAACTTATTTTTCTACTTGGAATTTAAGCTCTTTAATCCTGAGCAGACTCAAATCTCTGCCTCATGATGTCTCTGCTCCGTTACTGTACCTGTGCCTGCTGCGTCCAGGGCGAGTCACCAGGAACCGCTCCCAGATGCTCCAGAGCTGTGAGTCCCTCCAGGCCCAGCAGGCACTGCCACCCGAGCACTGCTCACCTCCTGGGGAAGCAGACTCCAAGACTCCAGCCTCTGCCTATGCCCTTCTGCCAGCTGTGCCTTGTGAGCCTTCATGCTTGGAAAACAGGGTAGGGATTGACCTGGGAAGAGCCAGGAGCTGTGGGGTGTTTCCTGTCAGTGGCAGGGCCAGCTTATGGTGCTTTAGTGCCAAACCAGGCCAAGGAAGTATTTCTCTGGGCTCCTGTTGGCTCGTGTTTGTGTTTTTCTGCTGCTTGTATTTGCCCCTCAGTCTTTTATCATCCTCTAGCATTCTTCCCACTGCCTGTTTCCTTTTTAAATACTCCTGGTGCTGAAGAGAGGGTGACTGACAGCACCTGATGGAGCAGGATGTGCTGGTGATGTGCAGTTGGAGACATTTTCATCCCCACAGTGTGACAAGGAAGCAGCTGTCCTGGCAGGTAAGATGGGCTCAGAAAGATGGGAGTGAGCATTCCCTCCTAGCCTGGAGGGCTGCAGCACATGGAACTTTTCACAGGGAAACATGCTGCTGCTGGCTTTGTAGAAAATGAGCTGGCAGTTAATGAGCGAAATGTGTTGGGTGTTTCTTGGTTTTGTTGTTTTGTTTTTCCTTGTGTGCACTAGTCCGTCCTTCCCAAATTCTGCTCAAGAATACTGGGCTCTAGCAGATGGTGCTGTAGGAGTGGAAGAAGCCTGGTACTTTCTAGGCAGCTATTCCTGCAAGCGGGAGTGCAGCTCCCCCTCCCTAACGGGTATGCAGCAGGGCTTCAGAGCCTGGGGCTGCCAAGAGAAGCAGGGAGAGCAGCCCTGCAGCATTTGGGATGAGAAATGCCTCTTTTGGGATAGGGATGCTGGCTAAATGTTGTACTGGCATTGCCCCAGGAGTGGGTGTCTGGCCCCAAGCTACGCAGGACAGTTGCTTTCCCTGCCCAGGATCAGAACTGTGATTCTTGGCCACCTTTGCCATGTGCTGTCTGTGCAGGGGCTGTCCCCTGCCTTGCTGCTTGGTGGGTGTGGTGGCTGTGAGGTTGATGGTTGCACTTGATCTTAGTGCTCTTTTCCACCCATGACAATTCCTTGATTCTGTGACTGACTGGGTGGTGTCTGAAGCACTGCCAGCCCTTCCTGCTCCCCTGGTTATGGAGCCAAAGCTTTCTGGAGAGCCAGCAGAGAGTTTAAAGTGCAGTTAGTGGAGGAAGGCCTTACCTAAGAGGGGTGCAAAGGTGAGGTTTGGGGTTGGCTTGTTGGGGTTTGGTTGGGTTTTTTTGTGCAGCTCTGGGCTGGTCTTGTTTCTGGCTGCCTTGAGAGTTCATCCTTTTGTTTTCTTTAGTGCCTAGCAAGACATATAAAAATCAAGGGACTGATACAAGGGCTTCTGTGACAGCAGAATAACTTGGTCCATCCAGAAAGCTTAAAATAGCTCGCAGAAAGGAAAGTTGCAGTAATTAACATTGCATGTAACTATCATGAGTTATGAATTATTTTGTTTTGTCAACAGTCCACTCACAAGCTGCTGAGCTTCTTACATGTGCTTTTGCTAAGCCATGTCATTTTCTCTGCTAGTCAGTTGACCCTGGCCTGTCTTTCCTCCTCTGCCTCTCTCCTCCTTCTGGCTGGAAGGACTGGGGGTTATCCCTGCAGTACAAGGGGCACCGTGGAGCCCAGTGTAACAACTGCCCAGCAGGGCAGGAAGGATTCCACGGTCCTGCTGGTAAAGCCTACTTGGAGCTGGAGGCCACAACAGCCTCCTCCCCTCCCAGTTCAAATAACCACAGTTATACACCTGTTGCCTATTTATACAATAAGCACTAAGGTTACACTTTATTTACAACTTTTGAAAAATGTACAGTTTCTTACATGGGTTACTTGTGCAAAGTTAAACTTCTCAACTAACAGACCAATGTGCACACAGAAGACACCGGAACAGTGGACAACACAATTGTAGGATTCATCCCACACTGCTGCTTAAGGTACTGTATCCAAATGTACAAACTTAGCCTTACAAAAAAAGTGAGTCTGGACTTATAAATGTTTCTTTTTTTTCAGAGTTGAAAAAAATACTTTCATAAAACTGAAGGGAAACTCAAGCATGCAGCAGTAGCTCACACAAACCACACAGTAATCTACAAAGAGCAGAAACTTCAAAGACTCAAGTGCCTACCCCATTCTGTATTCATTCTTGTCATGAGGCAAAGTTGGATCCCAAAGAACTTATCTTTCTTGGCTAAAGATAAGGGGTGGGAGAAAGACACTGAAGGAGAGTACTCCCACCACGGGAACACTTCAGGTTTTATTCTTCCTTAATGTGGAAGGTCTTTTGCTCAGAGTACCACAGCTCTACCTGGTTTTGTCCAGTAATGCCTCAGTGACTGGACTATAGAAACTCATTGACACAGTCTCCAGAGGCATGTCCTTTAAAATAAAAGAGGGGTTGTTTCTCACCCTAAACCAAGATCAAAGTACCACAACCTTAGTGATTTATGTATATCTATACATAAATCTTGCAGGGGCAGTACAGAAGCACCTAGCATTCCACAGTCTTACTAAATATTTTAATTTGAATCAATTTAAGAGTTGTTGGGGTTTTTTTCCATGATAAATCAATATAAAAGGGAAATGAGGTTATTTCTTCACTCAGTACTTACAAACGCAGTGGGGGTCTAAACCAAAATGACCAGCCTGGACAGATCAGCACTTTAGTTAATATCAGTTAAAAAATGTGTATGTATATAAACATCCCTTTTATCAAGCTACACATAAGCATCACTGTGTATAACACAATTACAATTAAAAGCTTAGTGTACACTACAGAAATGCACAATACTGCCCTAAGACTGGAGAGGGACCACAGAAAATGAATTCAGCATCAGTAACTCTTTTGCAAGTAACCCAAGTACAGAACATTTTGACTTCAAAGTGGGTGCTTTCTGATGTCCAAGGAGAAGCTTCAGCAAGGGAGGGTGGCAACAGCACAACAGCTATTCTGCTTTCAAAGTAAATGCTAGGAGGAAAAAGATGACTCAGACACTTTATTTTCCTCAACAGAGTGTTCATTTGCATCATCCTGGGTCAACAGTCACGCCAGCTCTGTTCTACTATTGCAGAAACCCGTTTTTCATATTCCCGCTTATTCTCTTGGTATAGCTGAGCTGCCTGGCTGTTTGCTGGGCTGTTGGGATTTGGCTCATCCAATAGGGACTGTGCAAAGAGAAAAACATTCTTAGGCACTTAAAAGCATGCAGAGTTTTCCAACATACTCAAAACTATCCCTAGGAAGGAGTACAGCAGTTGATCCAGACACAGGTAAGGGACATGGCACGCCTGCAGCCCCGAGTTACTGGAAGCTGCTCCCAGGCTGACTCCTGCAGCACATGTGGCTGCTCAGCCCACAGTGCAGTCCCTGGATGGTCCCTTGGGTGGCCACCTGCTGTCACTGGCCAGTCCATTTGCAGCTGAGAAGGACTCACACTTTAGCAAAGAACAAGGTATGGCTGCTCTCCTGGCTCTCAGGAGAGGACTAAAGTGTTTCCTGAGCTGTTTTGCTGTAGCATTCTAATTTAAATCTGCCTTTGCAGGCAGAATTGTTTTTACCTGTATGGATGTTAAGATGGAGGAGACATCATAGGTAGGACTCCAGCGATTCTGAAGAATATCCAGACATATACTACCATCTGCATAAACTAGAAAGGGTTCAAGAAGAATGACTTTAAACACAAGTTATACAGCTATTAATTTTTTTCCTAGTATTCTCTGATCCCAAAAACAGTGTCTGACAGACTTAAATCCAGCAAACAAGCCTGTAAGGTAGGAGGAGGTGAAGCTTCTGACAGCTGCCTGAGATATTTACCTTCAACCCCTGCTTATTCTTCTACATCCAGCTGTTCTGTGACATTGTAACTACCACTATGGAAAACCATAAATAGATTTTAAAGCAAAAAAACCTGAAACTACCCAGAAGTGAACCAAATAAAGAACGCAAGCAAAAAGCTGTCTACACATAAGGCTTCCCCAGAAAGTACCTACAACAGTCAGTGTCTAGACAGCTTTCCCACAGCAGCTTTAGAATAACCCTCCCTCAGGGCACTTTACCCACACGTGCTAACTTGCTGCACTGCAGGTTTCCAGCATTTCTTCACAACACTAGTATTTGTTTGAAAGCAAGGAATGTATCTCCAGCCTTTAATTACCAAGAAAGGCAATTAAACCATCTTACTACCACTGGCTGTAGAAGGAAACTAGCACTACATTTCAAGGTGTATGGTTCTTACAGACGTTTTTGGGAACAAAGTGATACAAGACAACTGCGAGCAGCAGTGTCAGCATGCTGTGTGTGCACTACAGGTAAACAGCAGTCCAGGACACTGCTATTTAGGTACAAAATATTATTCTGTAAGGTTACACAAGACAGTTTTGAGAGAAGAAGGTCTCAATACTGTGCTGTAACACCTGAAAGGAAGAAGCTCCTTTTATCGCCCCTTTCGTTTCACTGCCCACATGTACATCCTTGCCAAAACTACACAGAACCACACTGGATTTTGCTACCTTATTAAATAGTGGAAACTTTGGAAATAAGTAGACCTTTTTTCTGCAGCATTATAAACAACTTAAACAAAAAAACCAACACACCATTGTGTAAGGACTTACCATTTGGATGAAA
The DNA here is from genome assembly GCF_000747805.2 of Chaetura pelagica. NCBI lineage: Eukaryota > Metazoa > Chordata > Aves > Apodiformes > Apodidae > Chaetura > Chaetura pelagica. The sequence continues at coordinate 5,366,465 of NW_009953098.1, read as the reverse complement.
CATTTTAGAGACAAATCTAACAGTAGGTGGCTTGTTTGGATATTCTTCTGTGAATTCTATTGTAAGTTTGAACGTTCCTGGAGTGGAAAGAGAGACAAGTAACCTTTATTTGAATGAATGTACACAAGGGATCAGCAAGTAGCATCCCTCCACAAGCACAAACTGATGCTATTGCCCTTATACATGCATGTTGGATATGGAATAATTACTCAGTCCTGCAATGATTCTGCTGCTCTCTCTTGAATTAATAATTAACTCTGAAGTCCTAGACAGTACTGGTACCAGAGTATCTCCTGTCACTTACATTTATTGCCAAAATCACCACCCCAGTCAAAATGTTTGTGTAAGGAAATACACCTGCCCTTGAGGTTTTCTTCCACAAAGCGTAATCCCAGTGCACTGTAAAAACAACACAAGGGGGTGTATAACCATCTGTGTAACAGACCATGATTTAATAAATCCTAGAGACCAGAATAGGCTACCATGACAAGAAACTTCTTATTCATTTCTTGTTTAAATTTCAAGAAAATGCATTTTTTCCAACAACTGTAAGGTTATGGTCTTACTACAGAAAAGTAGAATTGAAAGCAGCATCCAAATCAGATAATTTAAAACAAAAATCTGGTAATTTACTTCACACTAACTAATCTGTCTTTGAGAGTGATTAAGCAGAAACAGAAAATGCTGCAGTTAAGTCTCAATCTGATCATTTAAACAGGCTGCACCAACACAAGTTCCTTTAGCCCTTCTCCTCAGGCTGTGACAATCGTGAGACATCTGTCAACCAAGCTGCAGAAGCACTGCTACTGATTCAGATCAGTAACTAAAGAACTCAACACATTCCACTTCACAACATGTGAGCCATCACCTCAGACCAATGAATCTGGGAGGCAGCTCCTAAGTTCCTGCACACACCCATACGTAAGTATCTGAAGCACCTCCATATAAACATTCAGGTCTCCTGTGAAAGGAATGCACCTGACAGTAACAGATGTAACAAGCTGCCAGGAGAATGCCTTTTTTGAAAAGGCATTCTTACCTGTCAGTGACAGGCTTACCTCCCACCAAAACTCAGTGTCCAAACTAAAACTCAGGGGCTCAGATGTAAAGCTCATCCTTGCTTCCTACTGTGAGGGAGCTTTCCAGCACTAATATAATTAATGTATTGCTTTATTTGGCTGGCAAACATATGCCAACAACTGGTAGCCAGAGAATAGATTTTTTCAACCTATTATTTTTTTTTAGATCAGTAAGGCCCAGCAGGATTTCCCAGAGACTCTTTATAAGGAGAAAAATTCTAACATTGAGTTGCAAGAAATGAAGGTCATTGATTTGACGTTCCAGTTTGCATAGGAAGACAGAGTACAGATGCTTCAGAGCTTTCTGCACAGCAGTAGGAAGCCTCAACATCCTAAAAATAAGGTCTTGCATGCTTATTTTTCATTAGCAGCCTAATAACATAGAAGCAGAGAGCCAAAGCGCTATCCTACTGTAAAACAAAAGGAACAAGAGTGGTATCGTTAACATTGTTCAAATTACTGGAAGGCTGCAGTGGGGCTTCCAAGCTTTACTCTGGCTAACCCAGAGGCACAGAGCCAGATCCAAGGCCAGTTTGAAAGCCAGCACTGGAAAAGTTACAACTTTTACCAGCTGCAAACATCAGCTTGGGGCTACCTTCCCTTC
>NW_009953098.1:5360979-5364702 GCF_000747805.2 Chaetura pelagica | reverse complement strand
TACACGGTGACAATCCCAAGCAATCTTGGCCCTCTAGAACTGAATGCCTAGGGATTCGCTTCTAAATCTGAAGAGATTTCAGCTCTCCCTGCCCCAGTTCTGTTTCTCAGCAGCCTCCTTATGAGATAGGAAAACAGGAACCTCCTTCTGTGGAAGAGTGACTAAGCAAGCAATAGGCTGAAAACTGAGGACAAGCCATCAAACAGTAGAGTTCAACAAGAATACTTGAGAAAATGAATGCTATTCTAGAACACTGACTGAAGTGGGAGCACAGGAGACACATAAGGCAGCCAAAAAGCAGTGACAAGGGTAGCTTTGTCTTGGAATCCATTTAAAACTACTGAAAGGGAAGCCATCTGTCCTACCAGGAACAGGACAGTGTTACTTCTAATACCAATCTGGATGAGTGGTTTAGACAGCTTCCAGCTGGAGTATCTACCTACTCAAATGTTGAAGTCAAGACCCAGAGTGGCAATGGCTCTTTGAAAGCCACACTTCCTCATTGTGCTTTATTAAAAGACAAACCCAAAGATCTGGTGAACCAAAGTCTAAGGTTCACTTGCTCTGAAAGCCCACACAAGTGAAATGGGTAGCATAACACACTGCTGGGGATGAGGCCTTCAGTTTCCAGACTCTCGTGTCACTAATTTTAAAGCTTTCAATTGGTAATCCTTGTAACGCAACCCTAGACAGCAGATTGTAAACCGTACGTTATCATATTCACTGTCATTACTGATATCAGGATCATTCTTGATCTTCAGAGAATGTTCTCTTTTCTCTTTTGTACCTAATTTACCTCATTGATCAGTCTCTCCTACCTCAGGATGTGAGACTCTCACACAGCTAGCTTCTCTGTGACCTGTGTGCCAGCCCAAGTAACCTCCACCAGAGCAGCACCCATGTCCCCACCGGGCCCTTCTCACTGCAAGGAGGAAGAGCAGCCCCTTCCATTCCACTGCCCATAAAGCAGGGATGATCTTTTCCTCTCCCACGTGAGGATACTGATTCCATAACCAAGGAAAAGAAGCACATGGAAGGCAAATGCCTTGCTTTCTCTGTCCCAGGCTCCTGCTTGCTGACAGCAAAGCAGGATACCACAAGAGCCGTGTTACTTGGCTCTCTCCAAGCCAGGAATCCTGCACTAACCGCAGTATCATCATCCAGTTTCAGAGAAACAGGTCTGAAGGACTGGGAGAGGCTGTGTGTCCATCACTGTGACAGCACTACCACTTTAGATGCCACACACATATAGACTCTCAGAAATATGGTGAAGGACAGGATAAATATCCCCAGGGTCCTACTGCAGACACCTGCAATCGAATCCTCTTAAAGCAGAAGATGGAAGTTATGCTGCTCATCTAAATTATTAGCTGCTCCTAGGTCAAGCCAGCCTGCACACCAAGTTGTGAAAACACCCTCTAAAGTCTGGGGGCGGAGGGGAGGGAGGGTTGTTGGCTGCACTGGGCTGCTCACCAAGTAAACAAGTGTGTTTGAACTTAAGGTTTTCAGTTCAGACAAAGCTAAGAAATGTCAGAAGCTGAGATTGAAGAAAGGTCCCACCAGAATGAGAATAAAGAACAATACTCAGGATGCTCAAATTAGTACAGCTCTAGTTCAACAACAAAAAATTCACAGGCTACTTTCAAAAGAGTAAGTATCTGAAGTCTTGCAGTATCACCAGGAAGTGACAGAGCCTGAAATGGAAATACAAAGCCACTGCTGAAGAACACTGCCCTTCAAAGGCTTCATGTGAAGGACTACAGAGCTCCTCTGTACCTTCAACTCATGAGGGCCTGCACAGTTACAAACAACTCAATATTGTTAAAGAAAATTTTCCTTAGTTTTACCTAAGCTAAACTGCATCTGAACTCTGCTACCATCATCTGAACCGTGCTACTCTACTCACTTAATGGAGAAGCACAGCCCAGGCACTAATACACCCCTATCTCTGGGCACCACTTAGCACTTTGTTCTAGGACAATGTAAGATCCCAGAGAAAAGAAGATAAGCATATGCTGCAACACAAGACATATCTATTTTCCTGAGCTGTGAAAATACACACTTGCTGAGAAAACAGCAATCCATCACACACCCAGATTATATTAGGAGATGAACCAAAGCAGGAGGACACCAGCAGTAGACTCAAGCATCTGTTTGAACTTCAAACTGCTGTGAGTGCAACATGTCCTAAGTATCTGAGATAAAGACACAATGCTGTCACAGTGGAAAGCACAGACAAAATCAATATGTCAAGACTCTTGAAAGCAGTCTCCAGTCTTCTACAACTAAATGGAAATATATGGAAAAAAAGCCCTTTCAGTATCTGTTAACCCCACACTGAGCTGGAAGAGCCTGAACATGGAAACAACCTACATTTTAGCACACTGCAAGGAGACAGCTTGCTGCTCCAACCAGCAAATCACTCCTAGTGGCAGCGTACCAAGAACCTAATCAGCTCTATCAACCCTCAAAGAAGTTTAAGGAAGCCATTCCTTTAGGTTTATTTAACAGAATACATTTAGTCCATCTGTTCTATCATGTGATGTTATGGAATATTCAAGTTTTAAACATCAGACTTCTGACACAGCTACTTAACTAATCAAGTACATTTTTAAAAGTAACTGGAGTCTTCAGAGTTTTCTTAGGCCTGAAATACTTAAAATCTTCACAGAAAAAAAAATAAATCTGCAATTTACAGGCATGCCCACAGGTGCTACCTCCGAGGATAAACAGAGACAGAGGAGTTAGCCAAGAAAAACATAAGAGTTAAGGAATTTTTCCTATGCTTTTGTCATGAGTCATGGAGATCTATGATTAATTACAGCCTGCACTGAAAGTATCTTTAAAAAAAAATAAAAAAATAAATGCATCACTGATTTCAGTTAGTATTTCATGTCTAACAAGTTTCCACAAAGTATTCATACAGCAAGACAATAAGGCCAGATGGAAACTACCAGGACACAGGTACATTACAAGGACCTACTTAGCCAACTTTTAAAGTTAAGAAGTCCTTTTAATTGTTAACCCTGAACGATACCAATTGTAGCAGAATGAAGCAGGTGCCAAAAAAAACCCCGAACAACAATCAAAAAATCTGTCCTGAACTTCCTCAAACATTCAGCCTATTTCCTACTTCAGCTGACTCACGTTGGGACTTAACTCAAAACACTTCCAGCATCAGAGAAAACAGAACTCAAAACAAATGACAACGGTTCTACACCAGAGGGTTTTTTATAGTTCTCCAAGCACGAGTGTCCCTAAAAATGTGACCCTGGGTTCAACCAAAACTCTTAAGAGATCCTTAAAACGGTGTGTTAAATGAGGCTTAGGACAGTCAGGTTTGGTGATTAGAAGCAAGACCCTACAAGCTAATTTCTACATTTCTGTGAATCAATACAGCCACCTAAATAAACAACGTTTTCTTAGAATAGGACGACACTAAATGTAACATGTTTTCAGAGGTCCCGGGGGCAGCACAGGGACAGGTGAACATACACCCACGCCCCTTCCTCACCCCCAGGCCCACACCTGTTGCAAAGTCCGCGGCAGCGGCCCCGTCAAACTGCACGTTACCCCAAAGAAGCCCCGCACGCAGCCGCACTTACCGTCCTCGAAAGGGGTCCCCTCGGGCCTGGAGGAGGGAGGAAGCAGAACACAGCGTTACCCGCGGGCAGCCCATCCCCGGCCCCGCGGAGGCTCCGCTGCCCCCGCGCCCGCCGCCCC
>NW_009953098.1:5359176-5359694 GCF_000747805.2 Chaetura pelagica | reverse complement strand
CGCTGCGGCCCCGCCAGACCAGCCCTGTGTGACCCGCACCGTTTCCAGCACCGACCCAACCACTGCCCCTGCCAGCTACCGGGAAGAAAATTCTCGGTTCCAGCCCAAAGCGGCACAACTGGCTGTGCTGCACTTCCTGCTTCCACACAGAGCTTTTCCCAGGGGGAAACAATACCCTTTCTGCCTTCCTTCAGTTCCCTTTGGGAACAAAGCACGTGCGCTGCCGGGCCCGGCCCTTCCCTCCGGCGTGACCCCATCGGTGCCCGCGGGGAGGCGGCTCCAGAGACGGGCCCGGGACAGACCCGCTGCCTTCGCGGGAACCGAAAGGAAATAATAAAAACACTGCGTTCCCGCCTGCTCTGAAATCCTCTCGTTCCTGGCCTTTCCTGCTCTTACCCAGCAAGAAACGGATGAGCCCCCTCGGTGCTTGTCAGGAGGCTTTTCCTCAGCGCCTCTAGGCGGGCGGGAACCCTGGTGTCCCTGCCGGTTGGGAACAAGGAACCCCGGTAACCCCGGTG
>NW_009953098.1:5352543-5354933 GCF_000747805.2 Chaetura pelagica | reverse complement strand
TGGGCCGGGCAGCGCTCCCCGCTGGCTGCCCACGCCTCTTAAGCTCTCCTCTCTCCCCAGACCAGAAGGCATCGAGCGGCAGTTTAGGAAGAAGTGTGGCAAGTGAGTGACAGCAGCAGTTCCTCCGTGACTTTCAGCATCTGTTGGTGAGGTAACTGTAGGGATCCAGAATCTGGGTTTCTTCACAGCTGTGTGTGTGTTTTTGTTTCCAGGTGTGGCCTGTTGCTCTTTTATCAACACCAACAGAAAAATGCACCCGTGACCTTCATTGTTGACGGTGCTGTGGTCAAATTTGGCCAGGGTTTTGGGAAAACAAACATATATACCCAGAAACAAGAACCTCCCAAAAAGGTAATCAGCTTTAGAGAAGTAAAAAGGCTATTTTTGCTTTTCAAGAAGGTGTGGTGAAGTGGGCGCAGAGGAGAGAAACAAGAAAGAAGAGGACTTCTAAACAGTAACTCAGTGTGGTGTCTTCTCCCTGTTTGCTTTAAGTTCTTCTTGACAGAGGTCACTGTAATTTGGAGTCCTAGCACGAAAGGAAAGCAAAGTAAACTTGGAAATCCAGGCTGTGCCTGCTCTTTAGGCTGCTACCAGAACATTCCCCTTTGTAAGTAGGTCAGGTTGGCAGTCTGCACGGTGATTTTCAAAATCTGGCTCATCTATTTATGATGTATCAGTGAGTTTGCTTCTGATAATGACAGCTCTAAATCCAGAAATCAATGGGGATAAGTCTCCTTTGCCACCCACAGAGTTCAGGTAATCTTAATGACTTGCATGAGAAGCCTTAAAAGCTTTGGAGGGGGAAGTCATGCCTAGTGGCACAGCTGTTCCAGGGTCTAACAAAATGCTCTGTGTCTCCTCCAGGTGATGATGACCAAACGCACCAAAGACATGGGCAAGTTCAGTTCTGTCACTGTCTCCACCATCGATGAAGAGGAGGAGGAGATTGAAGCGGTGAGTTGTGTCTGCCTGGGCAGCTGCCTCAGAGGCTGCTCAGAGCCAATGACTGTCTCACTGTGGGAATCAGGTGTTGTTACTTTGGTGTTTGCTGTTGCAAAGTGGTACTGTGTGTGTTTCAGAGGGAGATTGCAGACTCCTATGCCCAGAATGCAAAAGTGATTGAGAAGCAGCTGGAACGCAAAGGCATGAGCAAAAGAAGGCTGCAGGAGTTGGTGAGTGGTGTCTTTGGGGCTGAAAGCAAAGCCCTGGGATCTGTTGGCTGGGTACACAAAAGCTATCTTGCACATTGAACTAGTATAGTCATAGGTAACTTGTAGCTCTGTGAGGATGGCTTTTTCTTTACTGGTTATATAGAGAAGTTCTTCTAGTCCTCCTGATCTTAAAATTGTGTGCAATTACCTATAGAGCTAACTGAAGAGTAGCCAGCAGAGCTTTGGAGGGAGACTTCCCATGACCTATTGGACGAGGAACAAGGGGAGGGGAAACCAGGGCATGGCTTTACAACCAGAGCATCTCAAATGTTCTCAAGCCTGCTGGGCAGAGCAGGTCTTTGCAGTGAGGCATCAGGGCAAGCTAAGGCCCTTGTGGGCTTTTTATGATGGTCCTCATTTTGTACCTTTGGGGAGGAGGGAGTCAGCAAAATACTTCAACTACTCTTGCTACTGGTGTGAAAAGCTTGCAGTGGTCAAACCAGAAGACCAAACCTCATTGAAGGGAAACTTATCCAGACACTATTTAACTCTGTCTTAATTTCCTCAATCAGGCTGAGTTGGAAGCCAAGAAAGCTAAGATGAAAGGAACCCTGATTGATAACCAGTTCAAATGAAATGCTGCACATCTGCTGGGTATTTGCAGACAGGAGAAAGCTACCAGGAGCTATCACAAATCTGTCAACAAAGCAGAAGTAATGGACAATGTTCATGAACAATGTGCTGCAACCAGCTTGGAGGATGAGTACAGCTCTGTAATAAATGATACTCTGGTAACAATTTTAATAATTCCAGTGGCACTAGACACCTTGCTGTTCTGCAGTTCTCTACAGACTCGGTGTTATGAGCAAGCTGTTCCAGCCAGAATACTTAGTTTTGGGAAAATCTTCACTGAGTGCCTTGCTGAGATCAGTGCACCTTTAGATACCTGCCTTTTTATTTTTGTAGTTTTCAAATGTTTAAGATTTCCCTAAATGTATTGGAACGAAAGGTCAACTGTACAACAAAAATAATTACAATAGTAAGCTCTGTGCCTGTTCTTAATTTTGTTATTTTAAATGTGTCCACAACTTGGAGCAGTCTGGAAGACATGCCATTCCAACAGTCTGGAGCAACTCAGATGGAAGGCTCAGGGATTGTGCTGGTGCTTACCCTGACCAGCAGACTCGGCTGCAGCGCTAAGTCTCAGCTCCTGCTGAATACTGGAAGGCCACCGTTGTA
>NW_009953098.1:5344851-5352240 GCF_000747805.2 Chaetura pelagica | reverse complement strand
ACAGTTGTACAGAACTACACTGTCCCAAAATATACTTCCTGATACATGAACATGAAATCCAACCTAGTTTTAAACTACTGAAAACACAAACTGACTGAATTACACCAGTAATTAGTACAAATACATAGTCGGAAGCTACTGCTGTGATTGGTGACCATTTAAAGTAGAATACAGCTGCACGTCTGAACTAACCAGCTCTGCAGAACAGCATCAGCATTTGGAGTTGAAAGATGTGAAGGAAAAATTGTTTTGAATGCACTGACCACTAAGGACTTAGATAAAGACAACTTTTAAGAATTGGTGTCTAAAGTACATAATATTTTATGTCTCTTGTGTGCTGTAATAACAATGCTCTGCAGCCCATGTCATTGCTCTATTTGGGAGTAAATACCATGTTACAGATTTGAGCCAAAATACTTTTCCTAAGGTGTTCTTAGGAATTTACATGAAATTACATGAAATAATGTGAGCATGAACAGGGTGCTGCATCTCCCACAATTATGGAAGACTTCGTACACTCAATAAAGATTTTCCTTCTGGCTTTATAACATTGACTGGGAAAACTTAGACCTGCTTAGCCTAAGGATGTATCCTTCCTTTCTTTGGGAAAATAACATGTAAGGGAGGAAGTGACCTCTGCCCCAGACCTGGCAGGCTGGGATGCATCAGTCATGAGCCAATTTAATTCCAGACTGAGTAAGCCTGTGGTTAACTCAGGTTCAGGTTAACTTGAACAGCACTGATCTTGTTCACAGCTGATCACCTGCTAATCAGGAGCCTATTTCCAGAAGCCTGTGTCCAGAGGCTCTTCAGTTAAGCAGTTATAAGGTGGTGTGTAATGCTTGGGAAGGGCACACCTTTTCCATGTGTGGCTGCACAGTCCAACCAGGCAAGAGCCTCAGGCTTCCTTTGGGAGTGACCCAAGCCCCCAGTAACTGCAGGTGGGGGTCTCTAAAAATCAGGAAGTTTCTTCCAAGCAGGAGTTAAAATACTGACTCTTGAAAACAGGCTTTGAACCATGTGAGGTCTGCTGGGATGCAGACTTCTTCATCTCCTGTTCTCATAAAGGATGAAGTACAGTCATGCTTCAAGTGACACCCAGAACAAAAGCTGATGCAGGGATAGTGCAGTTTACAGTGAGGATTAAGGTCGGGAGTGACAAAATGCAGGGCATCAGCTGACGTGGGGCTGTGAAGGGACTGCCAGGTGGGGCTAAGACCATCTTTACAGTTTGGTGAAGTACCAAGAAAATGTGGTGAGTGCACAGCTCAGCACAACTTGTCCGAAGTAGCAGTTACCAACTGCCATGGATTTCCTCAGCTGCACACCTCCTGCCTTGAGTCAAGTGTTCACAGCACAAGCACTCCTCTGTTGCAACTTTTAGAGTATCAGCCCATGCTGTCACATGCCTTTTCACTCCTGTCATTAGAGATCTGCCTCGTTTGGCAGCACAAGCACTCCTCTGTTGCAACTTTTAGACTATCAGCCCATGCTGTCACATGCCTTTTCATTCCTGTCATTAGAGATCTGCCTCGTTTGGTTCAGGACTCTCTTATGGACCAATTTGGGAAGTATGTGGTTTGTCACTCTAGCAGTCTCAGAGATACTGATAATAAATACACTTAGTTATGCAGTCAATGGCTGAAACAACTCCAGCAAAGATAATCTGATCCAATACATTACTAAGTATGTGGGTTTTAGCCTAACTAGATCTAGTTTACAACAATTTAAATCAAGTTGTGTTATTAATTTATAGATCTAAAAGATGTTAGCTGACTAGGAACAGGAAGCAGGGGCATCCAGTTCAAATGTTTAATTAAATGTCGTCATAATAGATACCACTTGCCATTCAGCAGAGTTTCCCACACTCTGGTAGCAACCAGGTAATCTGCAGCAGTGTTTAGACCAAAGAAAAGTCAGATTTTGTGTTACCATAAAAGGTAACATTAGTTTTTATAAACCTGTAAACATAGGTGATAGATTTGTTTGTTTAACTGAGCACTATATTGTGCATGAGAACTTGTCCTGATGCAGAAGTCCTGCAAAGGTCAAGCACGTGAAAAAAAAGTGGATGAGGGGATCTGTTCCAAAAATAATGCCATACATGGCCAGACTTACCTTAGTGTTTTTCATGGATTGGCCCAGTACAGTTTCCAAGCACCTTCACAAGGACCTAGTCTGAATTAGCATGTCAGAAAGTTCCTTGTGTAGCAATGCTGCTTTTTCCCTCGTAACCTGTAAGAAATAACCCACGCAGTTCATGAACACTGAAGAGGAGCAGTAATGGTGAATCCAACCCCATGAGTGTCAATGGCAGATCTCTGCTGGGAGATCTTATGAACCTAGCTGGCCACAGCATGCTGGGTTTTTAGCCCATCTCCTTTGCGCAGTCAACAGGGGCACCTTGCATTGCCAGGAAGTGGGAGGATCCGTCCTGCAGGTGGTTTCAACACACTTGCCTTGCTGGGAACAACCGATTTTACCCTGTGTGACCCAAAGCATTGTATCACCCATGGTATCCACTGCAGGAGCAGTGCAGGCAGTACATGGAGGACACCAGGGCCATGCCTGGCCCACAGTGACAAGAACATGGGAGCAGGGAGACTCCTGGCTCCATCCAGAGCCCAGAGACACAGCCTAGGTTGGCCCAACAACTGCTGAAGGGGACAGCAGGAGGGATGAGCTCGCGCTGTGTTGGTCTTCCATGATTCAGGTTCTTGAGGTGGGACACTCTCCATTGCAAGGCTCAGAAAGATCCAGGCAACATAAACTGGAGAAAGCTTTCAAACAAGCCTGTCTTTCCTCAGGAGCAGGTTTACTCCATGCAACACAACCAGTTTCTGCTGCTCCTCCTCCACCCAATGCATCCATTCTCAGCCTCTGCATCCAGCTGTGCCAAGCACTGGGCACTTGGAGGTCAGGCTACATTGGCACTTCAAAGGCAAAGCTGTTAAGGGGGACACAAGGTAGAAATGGAGCCTCACAGAGGCAGAGTGAGCCTGGAGCTGCCCACCTGCCTGCCAAAACACACCCCAAGCCTCTGCTCCCTGCCTGCACCAGGTAGATGAAGTCCCCCCAGGTCGCTGCCTGGTCCTGCACCCATCTCCAGAGAGAAAGCAAGGAAGTGCAGTCATCACACCCACCTCCCGCCACCCGGGGCCAGCCTCACAGCTCTGCTTCCATCTCTGCTGCCATTAGAGCCTCCCACACCCCTGGTAAGAGGGTGGTTGCCCCTGTCTGGCCTTGCCCGGCACCCAAACCTCTCAGCCAAGGGCGGTCCCCACGGGCTCCGGCCCAGCCCCACAGGCTGTGGGGAGGGAGGGCAGCCCCATCACACACGGAGCCATTCCTAACCCCCAGCAATGCTCACCACCTGCCTCAGCCACTGACAAAGTGTTTCACATGATCCCATGCGCAGCCGAGCTGCGTCAACAGCAGCCTAAGCCTGAGATTTACGGCCGCTGGGCGAGGGGCCAAGATGGCAGCAGCGTCACAGGCCCAGCCCAGCCTGCCAGCACATGGGTCGATGCACCGGGCCGGGCCCAGATCCGGTGGGGGAACAAGATGTTCAATACTCCCCACAAGAGAATCATCTTTAAGAGGAAAATCAACCCCTGTCCCTGCCGTCCTTGGGGCAGCCAGGCCTGGTGGACAAAAGGCTTGTGCTGGAGGAGCCGCACTCAGCTTGCTTGCCTTTCCTCTGCCTCAGCTTCCTCTCAAAAACAAAGCCTTTAATCCCTCTGTAATGTGCTCCTGTGGCAGGCAAAAGCAGCAGCTGGACCCCCAACCTGATTACCCAGATAAAGCCACTCCCAGAGGAGCTGCCAGGAGGGACAGGATAAACCCCCAGGGAGCCCCAGGCCAGAGGGGCTCCCGGCCTGTGCTCCCAGCAGCACAGCTCAGGAAAAAGGAACTGTCGGCTCTGTCCCACGGGTCCCGTGCACCAGAGCTAAAAAAACCCTGTGAAACACATCCTTGTTTCCTAAGTCCCAAAGGCAGTAATGAGTGTGGGTAGCTACAACCCATTTCATTTGGTGCCAGGCCTGCACCCTAAACCCAGTGCAAAACACTGTAGGTGTAAGGAGTTATGGGTGCCCCAGCTCAGCTCCTTCGCAGCCTGGCACAGCACCATGGTCACCCACCACCACGTGGAGGAAGACATGAATGTACCTCATTGTGCCAACAGCCTGGCCATGCTTTCTCTGTGAAGGAAAGGATTGCCCATGCTCAGCAACCAGCATTTCAGTATTGCCCTTGAAATCCAGGAGAGCTTAGCAGCAGGAGGTAGTAAGAGCCCTTAATTGAATAGCTGGCACTTGTACAGCAGGAGCAGGCTCACCAGTAAGGCTGCCCCATGGCACAGCCCCCTGCCTGCTCCTGACAGCATGCTGCCTACCACTTGTGGCACTGCTCTGCATCCCACAGGGAAACCTTCAGCCCATTTTGTTTCCACAACAGGGAGCAAGGAATTTCAACCCACAGGAGCCCAGGGGCAGTTGAAAAGCACCAGCAGGGGCTCATGGCTCAACAGCATGGCATGAGACCCTCTCCCATCACGAACACACACGCCCATTCACAAGGACCCAAGCATGCCAACACCAGCCACAGCAGGATAGTGTTGCACTCTCATGCTTGGCTGGCCCACTTAGACTTCAGCAATAAAACCAACAACTGCCCTCTGCAACACAAGGACTTGTTTATCTGCCTTGGACAGTGGTTGAGATTGGTTTCAGTGATTCAGATCAACCACTTGGAGCAACCAGAAAGGGCCAAAGGCACAGAGGCAGAGGAAAGACATGCCGATCTGGAAGGCAAAGGACCAGGAGAGCATCCACTCATCACCCCAGCTCCCCAGGTAGCTTCATCGGGGTAGCTCACAGACCCAGGGAGGTGTCTGGGTAAAGGCCAAGCCACACGCATTGCCCAGTCTTGTAGTGTTTTCCCCAAAATTGTGCCAGCAGTATGAAGGAATTTCCCCCTTCCCCCAGAACTTGGGGCTAGGACAAGCTTAACTTCCAAGGGATAAGCCTGGGGATGTGGCTCCCTGTCTGGCAGGCAAGCACCGCCCTGGCACAGGAACTGTCTCTGCTCAGCTACTACATCCCCACCACACATAATTCCTGCAAGGGCAAGACTAGCCAGAAGCTCTGCAGAAAAACAGCAATTACCTGCACTTAGGTTCTCTGGCTGGGTTTCAACACGCCCGAGTTCTAAGCCAGAGTCTGTGACGCTCTGCTCCCCCCAGACAGCAGCCTCCCAGGTGTTCAGTGCTGTGGGGAAGGCTGTGTTTTGCAGAAGCAAAGTTTTGTGAGTTCTGGGTAGCAGACAGGCCAGAGGCAGGACTGGTGGCACTCAGCCAACGCATCATCTCTGGTTAACAGGGTCTCAGGGGAGACCAGCTGCTTGAGTCCTTCCAGCTGCCAGTTCCCATTCCAGCCCAAACCATTGGCCTCCACAAGGGAGGAAACACTACACAGCTTCCTCGGCAGCCTGCACTGTGTTTACCTGCCGGAGGCCACAGGTAGTTAGCAGGCAGCGAGTTGTGCAGGATGGAGGTGGTTCATCTTCCTCCTCTACAGTCAATGCAGAGACCCCCACTCCCCTCATGCTGCAGCTGCTGCAAGAACAAACATGAGATGAGGAAAGTTGGTTTCAAATTTTTATTTCTTTGTACTCTTTAAGCCGGAGTGACTCAAGTAGAAACCATGGTGGTCCCATCAGGGGGAATAGCTCGATAAAGACAGGGCAGGCATTCAACCCTGCCCCACGCCAACCTGTATAAACATCAGCTGCCACTGTTTAGTAACTAGACAGTTTTCAAACAAGTCCATTAACGGTCAGAGACTACATATAACAACATGCCAGTTCACAACAGAAAACAACTTATGTGTACTTCTTGATTTCATCATACAGGACTAAGACAAAAGCACCACCCATTCCTCGGAGTACATTCGACCATGCACCTTTGAAAAACGCCTTGGAGCCCTCATCCCGGGCAATCTTCCGCCAGCAGTCAATAGTGCCGGTGTACATTATGTCAGCTGTGGGAGACAGACAGCATTAGGAATTGGATGCCCACGACCTCCAACATCCAGGTCAGAAATGGCCTGATGTATCTGTCAGCTTCATAACCTCAAGCGCATCCCAATTCTTGACTCTCTCCAGTATTAGCACACCAGAGGACGAGGCAGCCCAGGAGATACCCTGCTGCTGCTGCACTGCCCCTTGGAGACACTGGAGGGACCGGTTAGAGCAGAAGAGAAGGCAGCTACTGGTTGCTTTGACACAAACACTTCCAGACCAAAAAGCTATTGCACAGTCAGTCAGGATGTGCCTGCTATCAAGGATGTCTCTTCTTGGCACAGAGCCACAAGTTTGCAACATCCTTGGGCAAGTTCTGCCATTCCTGCCTACTGACAGATACCTGACTGGAGCACGCCATGGTACAGGCATGCTGCAGAGACTGACCTGCCCAGGCCTCCTGCTTCTACAGCCCCTCTCACACATCTGACAAGAGGTGAGGATATCTACATAGCTCCACCATCAACAGTTGACTGAGGGATACCCGACACTTCCTACACCAGGAGGTAGGAACTCACCTCCTTTACGGCCAGACTGCATCATCATGCGGCGACGAACCGTGTCAAAAGGGTAGGAGACCAAACCAGCAACAGCAGTGACGGTCTGAGCAATCATCCAGCTGACAATGATGTGGGTGTTCTTTGGGTCTGGAAGCATTCCTTTTTTTTGGGTGAGACGGGCAGGTGAGCCACCAGCCCCTGCCCGGACGCACCACAGGCCTGCTGCAGCTCAGCATCTCGCTTCTAGTGCCACCTGGGTCAACCTACCCTTTGCAGTGTCATAGATGCCGAAGTAGGCAGCTCTGTAGATGATGATGCCCTGGACAGAGACATTGAAGCCCAGGTACAGGCCCTTGAGCCCATCCGACCGGAAGATTTTGACCAGGCAGTCACCGAGCCCGCTGAACTCCCGGTCAGCCCCGGCTTTACCCACGTCCGCGGCCAGGCGGGTTCGGGCAAAGTCAAGGGGGTAGACGAAGCAGAGGGAGGTAGCGCCAGCGGCACCCCCGGACGCCAGGTTACCAGCAAAGTACCGCCAGAACTGGGTTCGCTTGTCCACGCCGCCCAAGAAGACCTGCTTGTACTTATCCTTGAAGGCGAAGTTGAGGGCCTGGGTGGGGAAGTAGCGGATCACATTGGCCAGGTTGCCG
The DNA here is from genome assembly GCF_000747805.2 of Chaetura pelagica. Taxonomy (NCBI): domain Eukaryota; kingdom Metazoa; phylum Chordata; class Aves; order Apodiformes; family Apodidae; genus Chaetura; species Chaetura pelagica. Next base: position 5,345,009 of record NW_009953098.1, on the reverse strand, counting down.
CGCCAGAACGACAGGACGCCCTGCTCCCGCGGGATGCGCACCACGCAGTCGATGATGCCCTTGTAGTGCTTGTCGGCGGAGATCTGCTTGCTGGCGTGCTGCACCTGCGGGGGGCGAGACCCGGCGGCTCAGCGCGCCCGCCCCGCGCCCGCCCCCTC
>NW_009953098.1:5328167-5343745 GCF_000747805.2 Chaetura pelagica | reverse complement strand
GCTGATAAAAGGTTAGTAGGAGCACACGACGATACAGAGGTGTTTTTAGCACACCAGAAACAAGTTAAAGGTAATTTTTGACTCCCTCGCCTCTTGCCAGGTTTGAAGAGCTGATCAGATACTCATACGCACCCACCACTCAATCTTTAAAATCTATTTAGAAATACAATAGTAGAAAACACAGAAATATGCTTGGACAAGGGCACTCCAGAAATCTGCTCCTCCCTAACATGCTCCCTCTCCTTATTCACAGATCTCAAATAAGCCTCAGTATTACTACCTGCCCTGTGCAGATGGGGAAACTGAGGCATGCAGAACCATGCTCACTAAGCAGGTTGATTTCAGAACCAAAAGCACTTACACCATCAGAGTGATGCACGTGCCACCAGATCTGCTCTCTACCATCTCAATGTTTTGCTATCCATGTTTGCATTTCTTCTCTGGTAAAATAACCCAGTGTGAAGCACCACTGCAGCAGAACTGAGCAAGCCCATTTAAAGAGATCCTGGAAGACCTCAGCTGTAGAGTACATCAGTGCTGAGGTTAGGTGCAAGGCAGCCCTTACAGTTACCCAAATCCTTCTGCAAATCTCTCTCCACAGTCACAGACTGTCCCTGCATGGATCTGCCATTGCCTTATCCCACTGCGACCTGCCTGAAGCAAGCAGCTTCTGAGATTTCCCTATTTCCACCAAGCAGGGACATAAATGGTACAAGGCGACACAGAACGTTGTGTAAACCAGCAGGCAAAGCCTGTGCTGAGCCCAGGCTGCTGCAGCTTGGGCAGGAGCAGGGCTGGTGGGCACACACACCTTCCCCAGCTGCTGCTTCACAAACTGCCACAACCTGAGGCTGGTGGGACGTGCAGTGGCCTTTCCACGTGGCCACAGGGTTTTAGGTTTTCTGTCAGATGGCACCAGGATGGGGCTGTTCCATAGCTCTGCTTCTACAAGGGATACAGAGTAATACACAAGTCCTCAGTTATAATGCCAAGATGCTCTTTTATTGCCCAAAAGCTCCCCAGAGTGGTTAGAGGCCTATCAATTGCATTGGCACTGGCAACAACCTAGTGGTCTTGCAGAAATGTTCTTATCTACAGAAACTATCTGTGGCTGCTGGGTCACAGCAGGTAAAGTGGAAAAAGAAAAATCACAGGTTGTGTGCACAGTGATATTCTGCTGGCAAGTTCTGAGCAGCACAGTTGGCCTGGGTCTGTGCAGAGGAGTTAAAAAGTAGTTTATTATAAAAATAGAGCTTTAACAATAGCAAAACAACATGACAAGGCCTGTGGCTCTGAATTATCTAACACATTTACGAATGGCATTCTTCAGGAAATACTTCAGTTAGAGAACTTCAAGAAAACTGCTTTTCAAAGCCTGAAATAACTAATGTACATGCAGTAACAACATAGGAGAAAGGGGGGAATTATATTCTAGTATGCACTTAAGTTTGCAAGATTGTCATTCCAGTGTATGACAGCTCATTCTGCACACTACAGTTCTCTCTTAGCAAAAGCACAGTTGCAGCAGCATATTTTATCTTTACACCCAAAATTAATACAAAATATTATTCTCAAGTAAGTCTCAAAAACTGAAGAGTGGATTTTGGAGTGTGACCAAACTGAGCCTAGTTCTGCACCAGCAGAATGCTATCTCCACATGGTACCGTTAGAATAAAGATTTCAGTATAAATTCTTGCATGTTGGATGTATTCTGGTCTGTTCATCATTTTTTGCTGACACAGTATCTCAGATTCCTTAAAAAAAAACATTTGAATTTGCTTAATATCTTTGAAGACAAAATTTATGCTTTTATCTCAGTTCTCTTGCCTTTCTGCAAGTGGTTTTATCTCAAAATGGCTATTCAGTATTGAAAAGCACCTAGAATACTGTAATTTCAAGTTCCAATCACATAGCTTTTTCAAGCTAGTTGCATCTCTCCAGTATATGCTTGCTATTCACATTGTTTATATCCATTCAGTAAATGAGATACAAGACTTACTCATTCCTGGCACTGGTGTTTCAGTACCACAACCACACAATCTGCTGAGATGATGGTACCTGTAGCTCAGCATGTCCTTCTTATGAAGCTCCTAAAGAAAGGCAGTGTGTGTATCTGCAGCAGACAGTCCAATGTCAGTTTTCAAGAGCTGATTTCCTTGGCTCAAAATTTGCCCTTGGGAGAAGCTTTAATTCTCTGAGTTCTTGTGGCTGTAAACTCTGGTCCACACCAGGAGTTAGCTTGTAATTTAAAGGAGATTCAATATAACCATTTCTGTACAGACAGACCCGCTTGCAGAATTCAAAGGTGCTAAACATCACACCAAAGTATGGGACAATCTGATTGGGAAAAAAAAAAAAAGCAACATATGATTAAAAAGCACTATTAGATTCACTAGTAGCATTCTTAGCTCAGGTGCTTTTAAAAAAAGGAAACTTCTAGGACTCAAATCTGATCTGATCTGCTAATAGAGATATGCTCATTTATAAAAAATCAGAGCCTCACCTCAAAGCAGGCAGACAACTGCAGCATGCTAAAAGTAGGAATTTATTATTGGTACCTAATTAATTATAACAGTATTATTAAGAACATGGTCTATGCTAGCCTCTAAAGCTGGTTTACAACCTGCCTGAGGTTGCACCCATTTTGTCATAGACTCTGACATGTATAAGCTGCTAGTCAGTATGGAGGCATGTCATAAAAGCATTATAACCCCAACTCTGCAATAGTGTGTCTTGATCACTTCCAGACAGTCTTTGCTTGGGTTGAAAGCAAGATCTCACCTTGAGCAGACTGGGTGTGAGCCCACTCCAAAGTCCAAGCACACCCTTGTTCTTCACAGTTTGCCGGAAACAGTCAACCATGCCAGTGAAATGGACATCAACTGCTCCATAGTGGGGAAGCCAAGGACTCTGGGCCTGTTCAGGAGACACCCATAGGGATTTAGAACAAGCAGAGGAAAACAAAAGAACTAAAGAAAATTATTTTCTCCACTCTGGTCCATAAGAAAGGTTTCAACATACTGATTTGGATTCCTCCATAAACCCAACAGATTCAGCTATTTTGCCTTGAAATACAAACTAAAATGGGAGGGAATTCTGATACGTATGAAAGAGAAAGAGACCAGCAATTTCACACTGCACTTCCTTTTGTGCCATGTCACTTCTATAAGTAAATCCCACCCTTGAAGACAAACCATCTGATCCAGAGCCACATTACACATCAGCCCCACCTCTGCCAGCTGCTCAGCCTGGGAAGAGACAGTTCACAGCACCAGCAGTGAAGCACCTGTGAGAGGGAAGCCTGGGGCTGGTCCAGATGCCACACTGCCTTCCTGGAGTTCTGATCAAAACCCAAGAGCAGGCTGACCTGACACTGGCTGCTGAGGCTGTGTCCATGCTGCAATGAGAAGGGCAAACTGCACTACAGGTTGAGCAGCACAGCAGAAACAGAAGAACAGACTTCAGCCCAGGCTGTACCAGCCCACCAGGGGCTGTAGGGGAGCAGTTGGTGCCTGTGTTCCTGTATCTTTGCTACATGGTCAGTTGATCTAGTTTGGTTAAAGTTAGCTTGGAGCATCCTGCTGGATTGCAGCTACATTTCCAACTGCAGTACAGTGTCTGTTCACATGGAATAAGTGTACTGGGTCATTTATAACAGCAAAATCCTGTCCTCATTAATCTCCTACTGTGTTAGGGCAGACCTGACCTTCCATAATCTCAGCCTCACCCATCTGTGCACATGCAGCCATGGTTTTCATCTGAGTGAATCAGGTTTTCACTGAAACATGAGGCAAGTGACACTTCTCAGCCAGGTGTGTCTGGGGACCCCTCAACACAGGGTGAAGCACATGCAAGCTGATCACACAGGGTAGAAATTTGGTAAAAGTAGGACTTGTGCAGTTAATTTCATTATCCCTTCATTGATCTGAAACAACATGTGGTGTGGCATTTTTCCCCTCCTTGGCCAAACTAACCTATAGCTTCTCAGAGCTGCTAAGCCTATGACAAGGCTCTCATAAACTGACAAGTGGTGATGACATTTTCTAGATGCCTCAGCTATAGCATTTCAAATACTTGGCAACTTAGATGCTAGAAATGGAAATAGATCAAAACTCATGCTCCAGGTACATATTTGCTAATCAAAAAGTTTTAATGCTGTTGCATCCTCTTTTTTTTAATTAATTAAAAAAAAAAAAGCTGTGCATTTTGGGTGGTTCTGCATCATCTAGACGTGTACAAGAGTGCAATCATTGCAACCACCTAGAACCAGAAAATGGAAGTTGCCAAACAGATCAAACTAGTTTCTCTACCTTTTTTTTTTTTTTTTTTCAAAAACCTATCCCCTCCTTGGCCAAACTAACCTATAGCTTCTCAGAGCTGCTAAGCCTATGACAAGGCTCTCATAAACTGACAAGTGGTGATGACATTTTCTAGATGCCTCAGCTATAGCATTTCAAATACTTGGCAACTTAGATGCTAGAAATGGAAATAGATCAAAACTCATGCTCCAGGTACATATTTGCTAATCAAAAAGTTTTAATGCTGTTGCATCCTCTTTTTTTTAATTAATTAAAAAAAAAAAAGCTGTGCATTTTGGGTGGTTCTGCATCATCTAGACGTGTACAAGAGTGCAATCATTGCAACCACCTAGAACCAGAAAATGGAAGTTGCCAAACAGATCAAACTAGTTTCTCTACCTTTTTTTTTTTTTTTTTTCCAAAAGCCTACAATGACATACAGATCAAACAGCTAATTTCATACCAAAAGGGACTGGGTTTATGACAGAGGGCTTTCACACCATGCACCTCAAAGCAGCTTGACTCCCTTTCTTTTGACACCCCTCAACACCAGGGACATTTCACAGAAAATGGAAACCTGTTTATTATGATCATTTTAAAAGACTCCCTTTTCCCCCAGATCCAGCTGCCTCATACTGCAGGAGGCTGGAGACACAGCACAGCTCACCGTGCTGCTGAGCGCCAAGTTGTTAGTCACAGTGGTAGCAGGGCTGAGTTGCTAATCTTTTTATGTCTGGTGGACGATGGGTCCTCTAAATGATTAAAGCACACCAACAGTAGAACTGTGTTTGTCTGCTCTCTCACAAACACAGTATTTTAGTATCCAGTGACCACCAAGTCTACTAAGTGACTGTGACACATCCCCAGGGTCAGCCGTCTGTTCTGCCTCAACAACCTAAACCCGCAAGAGAGAGATGTATAAAAATACCTCAGCTATCTGCAGTCACTTTTTTTTATATAAACAAAATATTTAAGTAAGGGTGAATCATCATGACAAAACTAAAATTAATTGTTAAAGTTAATTGTTACCTGAAGACATCTCTCCTATTGTCTGCATGATGAGGGGACTGCCAGAACAACAGTCACATTTTGGGAACTAATCCCACAGGCCTTTATAAGAGATTTCTCCTTCCACCACCTCTCCCTGCCCCCTCCTCCTCCTCATTTCCTCTTATAATTGACAGACACATGTAATTCACCACAGTGCAGTGGGATCTGTGCCCATCAAAAGATCCATCACTTGAATCTTTCAAGGCTCACAGTACCCACATGGGGACCAAGCAGAGACCACCAGGTCAGGAGGTGGCAGACACTGTAATTAAGCCACCTAAGACTGTGCCCAGAGTTCAGCAGATACAACATTCCCACTGGCACTTTAGCACACTGTGGTTTGCAACTATCTGAATTTACACATATCAGAGACTCTTTAGAAATACTTCCCCCTCAGTTCATGTACTTTTTTCCCCTTTCTTCCCTGTTTGTACAGTCTACTGGTACAAAGATTTGCTGTTTGTTTTGACATGCAGTACTTGTTGGCACAGAGTACAAAAGATCAACTGACAGTGAACAGCTGCCTTAGCTGGTATGCTGTCCTGATGGTAAATATAGTAAAACTGCTTGTTATTTATATATTTTCAACAAATTCAGGTGCCCTACACTTCTGATCAGTATTAAAAAAGAAAAAAAAAAAAAAAAAAGCAGCACAGGAAGGCACTTTACAACACTCTTAATCTGGAAGCTAAATTAAGAAGTCTTTGCAGTCTGGGTTAAAGAGGACACTTGCAACAGGCAAGTGTAACTGCAGTTCAAAGGAAAGCAAAGGATGAGGATTGACATTTTCTTTCAAGTTAATGCCACTTGGCCAACATGACCACTATGGTCACCAGAAATTCCACTCAAGTGAAAGGTGAATTCTTGAAAAAGTAGTTCATTCCACTCAAATCAGAAAGAGCTAAAATGTAAGTATGAATACTGGGGGGGAAGGCATGCATCCTCTTGGGCTAATCAAGCCTTTGCTTCAAGAACAGTCTGACTTGGTAGTCATTGTCTTTTCTGTGCCAATGGTTTGGTAATACTGAGTTACGCCTGGGTAAAGTCCACTAAAGGTATTCAGGCATGTAGGAAGGTGACAAGCTATCAGGAGAGCAATCAGTTCCAGAGCAGCACAGCAGAGCAGCTGATCTCCAGCTTCCTGCACTCTAGGAACATGTTGTCCTTTCCTCTGTAACCTGAACTGGGGCCAAATCATCTGTCTTTCTGAGATCGATAGCACAGAGTGAACAAAACAGTTTACTGCTGCCTAAGTTACTCTTAGATTTAAAAACACTACCTCCAGGCCTGTTCCCTGAGGCTTCAGTTTGTTGTAGAATCCCTCCTTTGCTACTGGACCTAAACTTTCCCTGTTTTTATGACCTGCAGGATGAAATTTTTGATGGGGAACTTCCTCAAGGCAGTGCAAGCCCCTTTATAGTTTATTTTATGATGCAAACACTTAGTTTGGTTCCACACCTCACACTGTGAACAGTAACACTAGTTGCTGCTTCTCCCAATGTCTTTATAGGAACTGAGAAAATCAATGTTTTACAAGATTTGGGCTTTACAGAAGACATACTTCCATTTGCTTTATGTGGATGAAGCTGATGCCTGAATCCTAGCAGTGAGAAGAAGGGGAGCATGAAATCACTGAAAGAAGAAGCAAAATAAGAGCTCACACTGCAGCCTTCCCCTCAGATGATTTTTAGAGTTACATCTCTACTGTGCACTTGTTTTCACAAAACTTGAAGGAAGTTAATATCTGAAAACTCCACTTCTCTGTCAAGTGTAGTTGAAGTTGGACAGCAGGATCAAAAGCTATTTTGGGGAAAGGACAGACAGCTAGCAACCATACAAGCCTTACTTCCATAAGAAATCAGACTAGAAGTAGTAATATTGGTCCTTACTTGCTTCCACACTATGGAATTTGCCATTCTGTCTGGTCAAACGACTCTGCCTCTGAAAATTTTCAAGGTTCAGACTCCCATGCCGCTCCCTATTAAAGGGTCTCCCTGCATGAAGTCTCTAAGCACATTTGCTTTTGAGATGTTGTGTGAACCACATGACCCAAAAAGGATTTATTATTTTTAACCCAGGTCATGACTCCAATAACTTTCATATTCCCAGCTGACAAAAACACAGATCTCACAAACAGCAGGGACAGCTTGAGAGCTTTCAGAGGCTGCCATGCCAGCACCAGTGACCACCCAGTGACAGAGCACTCTTTGCACATTATTCATGTTTCAGCAACGCAGCAGCACTCTCTTCATTTCAGCAAGGAGAAGGTGATTTTTTAAAGAACATTTGCCATCTTTTTCAAAGCTTTATTTATAACCCAGGCACTGGATTCTTGCTAGACTGACTTTTACCAAGGACCATAGTTAATAAAGTATCTCCTTTAACTGACTTCAAACTAAAAATGGGCCGAGAGGGCATCAGATTGTGTTTGCTTTAAACAGGCTACCTCACCAAGGCAATGACTGCTTAGTTTTCTCCAGATTACTAAGAACTCATAGCATCTACATAATTTACACAATTTATGTAATTTCACACTAGCAGAGCATGTTGTGTTCCAAAGAACCACCCCCCCCAAAAAAAAAACCCCACCCCAAAACAGATTTATAGGCAGCCAAAGTCCAACTGCCACTGAATAAGAGGCCACTTTGTGGTTGATGGGTGGCAAGTTTACACAGAGGGAAGTGCCAAACGTGGGTATTAGGTTTGCAATGACCATATGCATGTTCATAGATTTTTCAATTCTCCACATAACCTGGGATCTGTGTCATTCTAATAATAATCTTCTGTGTGGCATATATCAGCTCTAAATTAATCTTCCCTTACTGAAATGGCAGAGCTCTTTCCAATAGGCACTTATGAAGGTCATCACAGGCAAAAAAGATTATGTGGGGAAGGAGAAATACATTACCAGTGTTTCCCTTTGACTCTAATTAATTCATAGGCAGGTATTTCCCTTCACTTCAGTAAGTCTGCAAGGTGAAAGCGCCATACTTGACTATCTCTTGGATACTGGATTTAACAAGGAATGTGGTATTGCAGGATAAGAAAGGAAAGCAAAGAATAAGAAACAGCAGAAGGATACAAAGATCAGTAGGATTTTGTCCAGAAACTGATACAATATAAGAGTGAGTCAGGAAAGCACTTGATATAAAACATCCCTTTGAACAACCCTCTCCTTCACTAACCCCTTCTACAGATGCACAACAAAAGCAGTATTTCCATGCCAAAACATGCATACAGTACCTCTTAATTCTCTAACATGCCAATCAGGAGCCAAGTGAAAAAAGGAAGACAAAGGAATAAAATTAGGATGAGCACAACAAAGAGGACTAACATACTCAGTAAGACGCACTCATTAATCAACATTTATTTTAAGAAAACCATTCAAGTATATTTAGCAAACATAGTATCTTTGTAAAAAAGATAAACATGGTAATTCTAATAGCAGAGGGGGAAGAAGCCATGGTTACAGGGTGAATCTGACATCATAAGTCATCACTAAAACACAAAGAATTGTTCAGTGACAGTCAGCTCCTACTCCCACAGATGTCAGTGACAGAAGCTGCTGACATCAGAAGTGTAGGATTCACGTATGTAAAATGAGAAAGGATGAAACAAAATTATTACAACTGAGATTAAAAATAACACCTTATCCTCTTCTAGTCTGTGCAAACAATTCAGGCTTTGTCTAGATGAGGAAATGGATGGAGCTAACTCTTCTGACTGCCTAGTATGTCAAAGATCTGAACTGGATGTTTTGGTCTCAGGCTTGTACTCCCATCTCAGAATCAGAGAAGACAACCTCGTGCCTTAGTTTCTCAGCTTTTGAAGCTCCTGAGACTGCCTTACAGCTCCTTAGTTCCTCTTCTTCTCTGGCAATATACTACCTTCATCAGTGGGACAGAAGGAAAGGAAGAGGAATCTGACCCTGACCTCTGCAGTCTGCTGTGTTCCTCTTCATACACACCACTAGAATTCATAACTTCCAAACAAAGCCAGCATTTCTCTACTCATGCTGCAGAGCACTCACACCAGGGCTGGGCAGCTGAAGGCTTTGGTACACCCCTCTTTTGCTTTTTCTCAGCTAGAAAGGTGAATCACTGAATGGAGGGTGATCAGAATAAGGTGTCTGAAAAAAGTTGGGGTCAGAAGTACTTGCCATGAAGCTCTGTTTTCCCTGTCTTAATTCTCCCCCTTGTAGGTCCCTTTGCACGGTATATTTTCTGGTGCTGTCCTAGACATGTTTCCCCCCTGACCACCACCCTGCAAACTGAACAGGCCAGCCAAGTAAGCACAAAGCAGACTGGATCCCTGGAAGGCTGGGCAGTATTATCAGCTTGGGTGTCTCTTTTCTAGATAAGCCTCCTGACTTACATAATTTTGAAACAAACTATGGGCTTTCACATCTAGGCAGCTACTTCTTCTGAAACATCTTTGCCTTCAGAATAAATCACTGAACAGTAGGTGTTTCTCTAAGCTTGGAAAATCACTACTCAGTTGTTGCAATGCATCTATGAGGAAAAAAAAACCTCTCAGCCCTTTGTCCATCCGAAGTATTTTTAACGTATCTACTTCCTACATATTTAGGCAATAAATCCAATTTCCTTCTTATTTCTAGAAGTGCCAATCAGATGTTTGAAGCATCCCTTTGGTGAAAGAGTACAGCCTAGTGGCAGGAAAATAAAAGACGGGCCTGTTCCACTGCTCTGCTTTCTTGTAAAGACAAAGCTGGACACAGAACTTGGCATCACACCAGCTACAACCGAGAGCTACTTTTGAACTGATTATGGAAACTGAATGTTCAACTAACTGATGTATTGACAGAAAATATTAGAAGGGAAATAGCACCGCAAATGCTCTTATTTTCTTTATTCTTTAGGGTAACAGTACTGCTCTGAGCCTAAGGATATTCAGAAAAAGAGAACCTGTAATGAGTAATTGCTTTTCTTAGACCCACTGACACAGCTGGAAAAAAAACAATCAAGTTTTCATGCTCAGAATCTCTTTCTCATCTGAAATATTTTATGAGACAGCAGATGAAAAGGCTCAGCTTAAAGCATGACTTCTGGGCATGTCAGCTACACAGGCTGGCCTAATAAAGAACATTACTTCTCCTGCTGAGGTCCTCCATTACAAGATGGAGAGAGGCCAGTGAAGGCTTCTGTGCCACTGGATCTGAGCCCTGTCTGAAAAAGGGAACCTGGGGAATAGGAGAGGGGAATTCACAGTTTCACTGACCTTTTTGTAGCTTGTGACTTAACCACCACACAGTCACTTGAGGAGGAGGAAGGGGATCACACTAAATAACTAAATGCTAAACGCTGCCACCCCAAACAACTACTTTTTTTATAAGAACACAAAAGCTTCCCAGGGACTGGGCTGAAGGAACAAACTCATATGCAACAGCCAGAGAGCCACCAGACAATGACAGTTATTCACTGTCACTCTGCTAATGAAGTTCTAATGAAAAGTCAACATTATCAGTTGAATGTTGTCACTGGGATGGAAACTGTTGTCTTATTTTGTTTTTAAAAATTATTATTACTAAACTTTCAGAAGCAAGATAATATAAAAATTCTATAGTAACTTGATATAGTTAAGTCTTATGTTGCTGATGCTCCAGGAAAGCAGCAGCACCAGCAACTGGTAAGTTACCTGTCAACCAGAGGAGTCTGAGATAAGAATGAGGATAGTCTTGACTCTTCAGGCTTAATACCTGCTGTGCATGTTTCATGTGGTTGCCAGTATGTAGGTCAGGCATAAATGACAGACACATAGGCTCTAAAAATGACACAGATCTCATTCCTCCTGCCTACCACCAAAGGGACTGAATGCCTGTATTTGCCAATTCTGAACTGTGAGCATTGGATGGAATAGCTATAAAAAAGTAAAGAAATAATGCCAGAGTCTGAGAATATGCATATATCCCATAATGCTCACCTTTAAAGTGTGACAACATGCTTGTAACAGTAATTTTCAGACTTAAACCAACCAAACAAAAAACCCCAAAATATCAACCAACCTAAAGCAAAGCCTCTGTAGTTAACTGGTAAGAGAAACAAAGCAGCACTCATGATCATCTCGCTAGTCTTGTCCCAAGCTCCTGCAACAAGCACCTATAACAAAGGACTAGTAACATCAGTGCTCAGTACCTGCATCTTCCTCTTGACAGTCTCAAAGGGGAAAGAAAGTGTCTGTGCCACAGCAGCAGCCACACAGCCATTTATGAAGTTCTGAAGAGGAGTAAAATGAACTATGGGTTTTTGCCAGATTTTGTCCAGATTGATGTAAACAAAGAATGACCCTGCAGAAAATGGGACAGCACCTAGAAAGCAAACCAGATAGAGGATTCTTTGAGCACATGTAAACTAAAAAGCAATGCTCATCACATAACCTAGAAAGATGGAATGAGCTCCTGCCAGTTTACACCTTGTATTGCTCAAACCAGATCATTATTTTGAAGAATTTTGCTTTTTAGTCCCTGGTTTACGAACACACCCCCATATTGTAGCATTAAGATGTGGTGATAGGGGCATATATGTACATATTAAAATGTGCATGTTGTCAGAATTAACTGCTTTAGTCTCATGACAGGTCAGCTGTTCCTCCAGGACCTCTTTTGTGACAAGCTCTTTCCTCAGTCCAACACCACCCCAGCAGTAGTACAGGTAAACAGAGCTGCCTCTTCAGTCAAGCTGATGAGAGATATTTCTGTCCTCTTTGCTTGTTTTATGCTCTCGTCAATTTTATAGTGGGATTGTAAATTATTATTATTATGCGTTTTTATAATGTCAGATTGTGAAAAAATTGACTCAAAGTTAAATGACATTTTTAAAAGCTATGGAGAGTAAGTACATAATTAAAAAGTAATTTCATATAAATATAGAATATCACTAATCTTAATTTTTCACATCAGTGAGATATTACTGCTCACAGTTTTCACTGAACAGTCAGGCAGACACCCTCACACATGGATAGGAATTAGGAACACTGTGTGTATATGTACATATATTTTAAAAGAGTTAAATGGTGGAAATCTTGCATCCAAGCACAACTAGATCATCTATAAAAGGAAGAGAGTATTTAGTTGAACACTTAACCATACATAAAATCCTACCCACTTGGTTGTACTTTGAAGCAATAAAGCAGCAGCAGAGGTTATCAGTATTGTCGTGCCTTGTAAATCTACATACCCTCTACAGAACAACTTACTATTTGCTTTTGAAATCAAATGGCCAAATGCACTACATAGCTGCAATAAACGATGTGCAACGAGGTGATTTCCCCCCATGATTATTTTACCTAATATGGCTGGTGAAACGCCACGATAGAGTGCAAGGAGTCCTTCTTGATGATAAATTTTGTAAAAAGCATGAAGAATTCCTTTGTAAGATGGTTCCAGTCGGTTCTGCACAATGAGCCGTGTTTTAATTACATCCGTGGGGTAAGTCACAACAGTTGCAACCATGCCAGCCAGACTTCCTGCCATGATGGCTCTCCAGTGGGAAATATGACCCAACTCATCCGTGAAAAGTATAACAAGTCTAAAGTAAATGCATAAAAGAAGTACTATTAATGACAATATGAACAAAACACATGGAAAACGAAGGCAGATTATTCCCAGTGTAACTGTTCTTCTGCCCACAAGCCTCTTCAGCAGCAGCAGTTGAAATTCTGACATGTATTTCAAGGCCTTACTTATGTACACCTCACAAGCAGCAGAAAGCTCTGTTCAACAGAACATGTGAATGGGCAAACATAAACAGAGTAAAAAAATATACTAAGGACCTCAAAGAGGTTTTAGGTAAATCCACTTTGCATGGAAGTGCAGAAACAACTAAGGCAGGGACCAGGACATATAACTCTGCAAACAGAATTTGCTTTTAGTGTTACTGAGCTTAAACACTAATTGTTCAAATTATATACTTTTTTGCCTGGGACTTTGAATGTCATTTTTGACTGCAGAATCTTCATTTGTATTTCTACTTGAAGGATGAAAGATACAACTTAAAATGTATCTGCAAGTAATTCTCTGATCACCACTCATCAGCCAGAGACATTGGTCAGACCTCCCCAGTCAAAGTTATCATGCAAGAACAAGCACACAGATAACATAATCATAGGCCTTCTGAGAACAACTGAACTCTCCTCTGTTACTTCTGCTGGGATAGAAAGGTGCACAGAAATACTTGTCTTCTGTCCAGGCTCTATTATGCTTAGGAGATTAAGTCTAAAATTTTAAATTTTGAGGTTGAACTAGAGAATTTTCAAGGCTAACCTACAATTCATGCACTTGTGTTGCAGAGGAGGACTTCATTTGCACAGGTTCTCTTACATCAGGGAGAAGTGGAAGGAGCAAGAAAACAAGTAAAAAGACTTGAAAGGAGAATCTTAACTGAAAGCAACAGAACTTCCTATTTTACTTTGGAAGGTTTAGGTAAACTGCCTAAACAACTGGGCTACATTTAAACTACATGTCCAGAAGAAAATTTTCAAATTTTTACAAGTCACTGCTTGCTCAGTTGGTGTTTTCTCAAATGAGTGTTCATGTTGTGCTGTATGACAGATCCCTGCATCTACTTGTTTCATGCCCTGGAGAGAGCCCAGAGCAGAAAGACCAGCCAAGCAGAAGTGAAACAGCATGAACTTTTTTCCCTGTCTTGTACAGCCCCTATAGCAACAGAGCCTGATTTTCCTGTGTGTGCACAACTGCCTGGGGAGGGTGGTGGGGTGTCTGTAGGCACTCCCCAGGAAACATTTAAAACTGCCAAGGAAAGACAGAGTCTGAGCACAGCGACCACAGACTCAGTGCAGTCAGCTGAAACCCCCATTCCCCAGCCAGCTCCCACAGTGCTGGGGGGGCCACTGACTCCCCAGCCCAGGTCCTGCTGCAATTATACTTAAGTTACCATGTAACATTTATCTTGCCTTTATACACATACTTTTTTTCCCATAGAAAATATTTTTTTAAATCCTCAAATAATGTATCCAGAAGTACGTGTAGGAAGCTTTTATTTACTATCCTGCTACTGTACTTCCCCTTGCAATTCAGAAGAACAGCCTGTGCAAACTAGAGACAAACCACAGCCTTGCAAAGGGAATACACTGTTCCCAGCCAAGCAAACAATGAAGTTGTTTTGCTCAAAACCTACTGGTTTATTCTGCTGCAACACACTGACTCTTCTTGGAACTTTTCAATTACATTTAAATAATTGCTTCTGCCTTCCCACTGCCACTACCTCTCCCCTTTTCTGACCACTGGCTGCATTACAAGCAGAAGGACACAACAAAGCTGGCCAGTCCCAGGGTCACTCCATCTATCAGTTCCTGAAGGGCAGAGGCAGAGCTGGGAGGATGACTCTTGCTCAGCCAGATGATGAATGATGCAAACCCAGCCCAGCAGTCTGTGCAGCGTCAGACCAGGCTGCAGCAAGCTGGATTGGCCAGCAAGGCTGAGCCCACACCTCTCCCCACCCAGCACAGCCCACGAACTGGAATAACCCATTGCCCAGCTGGGCGGAAATGTCAAGTGCCTATCAGGCACACAGCTGATCTGAAGGGGAAAAAAAAGAAGGGAAAAAAAGGCAGAAACCCAACCCTCGAAGTGGCAAAACACGCCGGTGGGTGCCAGCAGCCAGGCTCTCCTTCCACAGGCACCGGCAGCAAAGGGAACCCTGGGGAAGAGCGCGGGTTGGCACAGCTCGGTGCTGCTCCGTGTTGATCCTGCTACAGCACTTCCAGTGTTTACCTGGATTTAATAGCTGTATTATCGAAAACAAGATCTTAAAACAAATAATATCACCCATTGACTTTAGAACCGATCAAATTTGCATAACTGCTGCAAGATCTGAAGCTTGATTTTGTGATTTTCTTTTTTTGCAGCCAACAGAAATACTTGAAAACACACAAATGACTAACATTGGTCGCAAAACAAATAGCTGCCACAGCCGCATGTGCAGCTAGCACCGTAACTTCACTTCTAAAGGAGCCTCTCTGAGCAGAAGAGACTGAACACAGCCCTTCATCGTTAGAAAACACCCACGGCTTTACCGGCAGCGCCTGGCACAGCACCGAGCTGCTACACGCCCTGTGAACTAAACAGCCGCAGTTAATGAGTTTGCTGCACAGGGGGGTCAGTTCTCTCCCGAGGGCTCGGTGTCTCCGGGAGGGGGGACACAGACCCCCCGCACCGAGCGCTCCCCACCCCTGGCACCCGCCCCGTCCCTTACC
>NW_009953098.1:5323323-5327856 GCF_000747805.2 Chaetura pelagica | reverse complement strand
GGCGGGGCCAGCGCGGGGGCGGTGCTGCCGGGCCGGCGCGTTGCGGGCGCTGCAAAACCCGCCCGGCCCTCGGAGCTGGGCGGGCTCGGGGCGCTGCCCCTGCTCTGTCACGCTCATCCCGCCTCACCGCGATCGATCCGCCGGTTGCCATCTGCTTCCCGCGCTGCTGGCCAGAAGTAACTGCTTCCCAGAGCGAGTTCTGCTTCCCAAGGCCCGCGCTGTGTGCGTGGGGAAGGCGAGAAACTGAGTCAGCATCGTTAAGGAGATTTGGGTCAATTAGCTCAGGCTTTGCTGATGTGCGACTAGAGAAAAAGGCAAAAGGCAAGGGGAGGGGAGAGCAGGGGGAAAGGGGATACAGGGAGTGACCAGGAGCTGTGGAGAGAGGAGATAACAACTAGGAAGAAGGAAAGAGCAGTGATTTGCTCCAAAACAGGATGTCTGCTCTGCTTCTTGTAATTAAAACAACAGAAAACCATAACAAACAAAAAACCCCTAAGCAAAAACCCCAAATGGAAACCTTGCTTCATGGCGTGTCCAACAAAACAGTATAAGAAGATGCCCCTTATTCCACCTTTGGCAAGAATGCTCTGCTGCTGACCCAATAAAGTATTTCCAAATCAATAAAAGAGCAAAAAGACATCTCTCTAGTTGCCAGGAACTCACCTACTTACGGTGTTGCATTTCCTTGGTGGGGAGAAAGTGTTTAATCAGCTATTTAAAGGAAACATTGGGAACATGAATGAACGGGTTTAAACTTGCCATACATTAATACTGCTTGGACATGGAAGGGTGATGGTTCCTCTAGGGGTTTGCCTTTCTTGCTCATCTGCACAGGACAAACTTCAGCTTAAGGTTCTTCCTGAACACAGTTGTTTTTTTTTAATCCAGTCTTCCCATTTCCATTACTCCTTTTCAGTAGTTTTTATATACTTGTTCTGGCTGATAAAATTAATCCACAGATGATTTCAGCTTTCCACAGCACAGTCTAATCCATAGGGAAGGTGGTGGTTGGTGTTTTTCTGTTGTTATTTTTCTCTGCCAAAATAAAACCAGTGAATAATAAATAAATAGATGGGTGTCACTGGCAAGATCTACCTTGTTGTAGATCACACCCATCATCACACAGGCTATTTAGAAAGTCCTGACAAGGAAGTTAAACATGTTCAAAACAAAACAGAACACCACCATGTGTTTATATATATATATATATATATTTTAATATTACCTTAGAGCAATTTAAGTTCACAAGCTTTCTGTGCAGCCAGCCAGAGGATGGCAGTATTCAACCCATCATTCCGTTGCTTCTGGCTAGAAAGTGGCTGTGTAGGTGACCTGCTTCTCACTCAGTAACTGGTCACATCAGCAGTTAGTTCAGAAAGAACATTTCAGCAGTTCACAGATTAGTTTCATGAGTGAAACCTGCAAAGACAGCCATCTGCCATAAGTAAGGCTGTATTATTGTTATTTCTGAAACAAAGCTATACAAGTTTCCTGCTGTCCCTTGGATCAGGTGTCAATGTTCTATTTCAATATTAAATATAAGATGGAGTTTGATTTTCCCTATAGACCGTACAACCCAAAGGCAGGGAGATACACAGTCTCACAATGGGAAGTTAGCTTTTAAATTACTTAGGCAGTAACACTGAGACATAATGCCTGGAATGACATTGCCAAGCCACAAGTAGAACCACAGCCAGAATCCCTAGTTGCACGTACTTAAACGTGCTTCATTCCCAAAGCTGCTTCCAACCACCCTCCTCCCCAGCCCATTTCTGGAGCTCCCAGAGAAAGTCTGTCTACGTGCACTGGTTGCCAGGCTTTCAGTCAAAGCCCTTTGAAATGTAGTAGTTATGATGTTGCAATCTCTGTGTGAAGGCTCCTGTGCACGAAAGATTATTCACTTCAAATCCACTTCAGCTAAATGAGAATAAACAACAAAGCCGGGTCTACAAAGTCCTTCGCACCAGTTTTGCCTGAACTGGTTTTCAAAGCCATCATATGACTTGTGCAGGCAGGGTTTCACCTTTCAGTTCTGTCCAGTTTTCACGCTCATCCCGCCTCACCGCGATCGATCCGCCGGTTGCCATTTGCTTCCCGCGCTGCTGGCCAGAAGTAACTGCTTCCCAGAGCGAGTTCTGCTTCCCAAGGCCCGCGCTGTGTGCGTGGGGAAGGCGAGAAACTGAGTCAGCATCGTTAAGGAGATTTGGGTCAATTAGCTCAGGCTTTGCTGATGTGCGACTAGAGAAAAAGGCAAAAGGCAAGGGGAGGGGAGAGCAGGGGGAAAGGGGATACAGGGAGTGACCAGGAGCTGTGGAGAGAGGAGATAACAACTAGGAAGAAGGAAAGAGCAGTGATTTGCTCCAAAACAGGATGTCTGCTCTGCTTCTTGTAATTAAAACAACAGAAAACCATAACAAACAAAAAACCCCTAAGCAAAAACCCCAAATGGAAACCTTGCTTCATGGCGTGTCCAACAAAACAGTATAAGAAGATGCCCCTTATTCCACCTTTGGCAAGAATGCTCTGCTGCTGACCCAATAAAGTATTTCCAAATCAATAAAAGAGCAAAAAGACATCTCTCTAGTTGCCAGGAACTCACCTACTTACGGTGTTGCATTTCCTTGGTGGGGAGAAAGTGTTTAATCAGCTATTTAAAGGAAACATTGGGAACATGAATGAACGGGTTTAAACTTGCCATACATTAATACTGCTTGGACATGGAAGGGTGATGGTTCCTCTAGGGGTTTGCCTTTCTTGCTCATCTGCACAGGACAAACTTCAGCTTAAGGTTCTTCCTGAACACAGTTGTTTTTTTTTAATCCAGTCTTCCCATTTCCATTACTCCTTTTCAGTAGTTTTTATATACTTGTTCTGGCTGATAAAATTAATCCACAGATGATTTCAGCTTTCCACAGCACAGTCTAATCCATAGGGAAGGTGGTGGTTGGTGTTTTTCTGTTGTTATTTTTCTCTGCCAAAATAAAACCAGTGAATAATAAATAAATAGATGGGTGTCACTGGCAAGATCTACCTTGTTGTAGATCACACCCATCATCACACAGGCTATTTAGAAAGTCCTGACAAGGAAGTTAAACATGTTCAAAACAAAACAGAACACCACCATGTGTTTATATATATATATATATATATTTTAATATTAACTTAGAGCAATTTAAGTTCACAAGCTTTCTGTGCAGCCAGCCAGAGGATGGCAGTATTCAACCCATCATTCCGTTGCTTCTGGCTAGAAAGTGGCTGGGGAGGTGACCTGCTTCTCACTCAGTAACTGGTCACATCAGCAGTTAGTTCAGAAAGAACATTTCAGCAGTTCACAGATTAGTTTCATGAGTGAAACCTGCAAAGACAGCCATCTGCCATAAGTAAGGCTGTATTATTGTTATTTCTGAAACAAAGCTATACAAGTTTCCTGCTGTCCCTTGGATCAGGTGTCAATGTTCTATTTCAATATTAAATATAAGATGGAGTTTGATTTTCCCTATAGACCGTACAACCCAAAGGCAGGGAGATACACAGTCTCACAATGGGAAGTTAGCTTTTAAATTACTTAGGCAGTAACACTGAGACATAATGCCTGGAATGACATTGCCAAGCCACAAGTAGAACCACAGCCAGAATCCCTAGTTGCACGTACTTAAACGTGCTTCACTCCCAAAGCTGCTTCCAACCACCCTCCTCCCCAGCCCATTTCTGGAGCTCCCAGAGAAAGTCTGTCTACGTGCACTGGTTGCCAGGCTTTCAGTCAAAGCCCTTTGAAATGTAGTAGTTATGATGTTGCAATCTCTGTGTGAAGGCTCCTGTGCACGAAAGATTATTCACTTCAAATCCACTTCAGCTAAATGAGAATAAACAACAAAGCCGGGTCTACAAAGTCCTTCGCACCAGTTTTGCCTGAACTGGTTTTCAAAGCCATCATATGACTTGTGCAGGCAGGGTTTCACCTTTCAGTTCTGTCCAGTTTTAAGAAGAACAGGGTGTGCAGGACCTAGGAACCTGTGCCTGCAGCCCTCGCCCTGTGGCATCCCTCAGCCACCAGCCCTCAGCTACAGCCGCACTGCAGGGGAAGGACCGAGGTGTCTGTTTTTGAGAACGGGGAGAAAGGATCTAAAATGTATTTGTAGTCGTCATTGCAAGAGACGAAAAAAAAAACCACTGAAAACTCCTGGAATATGTGAGTGAATGAGTGCCCTGAACTGAACTCCTAAGCTGAACAAGGCAGGTGCTGGGAAGGGCAGACAGTCCCTTCATCAGAGACCCCGCGGGAGCTGCTCGCAGGGCCCAGCAGACCCAGCACCACTGCTCAGTCTCGTACAGTCTGGCACCGAGACACAGAAAAGCTGGTGTCAATCCTCACACGCCACTCGGAGCAGCGGTGCATGAGCCCCCTTTGTTGCAGGGCAAAGGAAGCCGGTACTGCCTGTACCCCTGTACCCAGGCTGCCGCGCTGCCTCGGCGGGGCAACAGAGGCCGGAGCTCGTTCTCGTGTGGTTTTGTTTTTCAATTCAACACACACAC